>NC_023174.2:15128575-15729702 GCF_000231095.2 Oryza brachyantha | reverse complement strand
GAAGCTGCAAGTGAAGATCCATAGGAGTAGCAGCTATCCGATTATCAGTAATATCAGAGCGAGCAATGAGATCTTGAATGTATTTAGATTGAGAGATATAATACCCCTTGTCAGAATGCAGGACCTCAATTCCCAAAAAATAACTGAGGGGACCCAAGTCAGTCATCTGAAATTGTTGGCTAAGATGCCTCTTGATGAAGGAAACATGCTTAGCATCATCACCTGTTATCAGCATATCATCAACATAGAGCAGAACAAGAGTGTGACCACGTGAAGAAATATGAACAAATAAGGCTGGATCATGAGGACTGGGTGAAAACTAGCAGCCATTATCACAAAGACAAAGCACTCAAACCAAGCACGAGGAGCTTGTTTGAGGCCATATAGCGCACGACGAAGGCGACAAACATGACCTGGAGGAGCATCAACACCGGGGGGTTGCATAAAAACTTCCTCATGTAAATCACCATGGAGGAAAGCATTCTTGACATCCATCTGAGAGAGAGTCCAAGGACTACTAGCAGCCATCGCAATCATAGTACAAAATGTAGTCATATGTGCAACAGGTGCAAATGTCTCGTCATAATCATGACCCTGAGTCCGCTGAAAGCCTTGAGCAACAAGGCGAGCTTTGTACCTCTCAATAGACCTATCTGATTTGGTCTTGATTTTGAACACCCACTTACATGTAATGGGTACAACATGTGGTGGCAAAGGAACAATTTCCCAAGTACCAGCGTGGTCAAGTGCTGCAAGCTCCTCTAACATAGCAGATTGCCACTCAGGAACACCAGAAGCTTCCTTGTAAGTAGATGGTTCGGCAAAAACAACATTCACACGTGGAAAACCCAACCTGTCAGGAGGCTCAAGAGAAGTACAATCTCGTAAATTATATCTCCGACCAACCTGTGACTCATCAGAAATAACATGAGACTCATCAATATTGTTAGATTCATCGAAATCAGGAGTATTAGGATTGGCCGAAGAAGGATTAGATGGAGGCACTATGGGAACTCTGGGACGACGAGTGAAGACATGTGTGATGGGTGGTGTGGTGGTGGAGGTGGAGGTGGTCTTGACATGGAGGTTGTGAAATAGGTGGAGGAAGACATAACAAAGTGGTGGACTTATGGGAGAATATGAGGATTGAGTGGAGGAGTGATAAAAGAAAGGGCGATTCTCATCAAATGTCACATCACGCGAGATACGCATACGACAAGAGGAAGGATCATAGCAACGATAACCCTTATGTTCAAGACTGTACCCTAGAAACACACACTCGACGGATTGGGCCGTCAACTTAGTCCACTCACGAGGTGCAAGCAGGACAACATGTGCAGCCAAAAACCCGAAGGTGGTCATGGCGAGGTGAAGTACCGAACAATACTTCACCAGGACATTTTCCAGACAATTTGGAGGATGTTTGTCTATTTATGAGATCGACTGGAGTAGAAATTGCTTCACCCCAAAAATGAGAAGGAACAAACGAGGAAATCAAAAGAGTTCGAGCCGTCTCAAGGAGATGACGATGCTTGCGTTCAGCCACACCATTCTGAGCGTGGGCACCAGAGCAAGAAAGTTGAGGGAGAGTGCCCTCTGATGCCAAAAACTGTCGAAAGGCACCAGATAAGAACTCACCACCAGAGTCGGAATGGAAAACTTTAATGAGAGTGGAAAACTGTGTATGTATCATATGAACAAAAGACTTGTAAATGGCGCACAACTTGGAACGATGTTTCATGAAATAGATCCAAGTATATCAAGAGTGATCATCAATAAAAATAACATAATATTTATGACCGCCCTTGGTGGGAAAAGGTGCAGAACCCCATACATCTGACTGGATAAGATCAAAAGGTCTAGCTGAATGAGATGTACTAGAATAATATGGAAGTTGTATTTGTTTGCCAAGTTTACATCCCTTGCACTGAAAACTAGACTCTACAGATGTATGACCTAAACAACCACTATTTATTAAGGTCGACAAGCGAGATCCACAAAGATGACCCAGACGATGGTGCCACTTGGCAAAAGATGAGACAAACGATGATGCGGTGAATGACACACGAGTAGTAGAGGCAGTGGAAGTAGGAAGACTCAATGTGTCCAAAATGTAGAGGTCAGAAGAAGCTCTACGGCGATGGCCAGTCCCAATCACAATCCCGCTTTGACGATCCTGAACAAAACAAGATGAATCATCAAATCCAATACAACGTTTCTAATCTGTAATCTGTCCTACAGAAAGCAGATTCATGGACAACTGGGGTACAAAAGAAACATTAGGTACATAAAAGTGTGTACTAGAAAGTGAACCCTGATGAGTAATATAACAGGAGGTACCATCAACTGTCTGAACAGAAGCGCCATCATGAATTGTTTTGCAATCAACCGAGTGATCAGAAGTCACATGAAATAAGGCACCGGAATCAAGAACCCAAGAAGACTGAGGAGCACCACTAGGTGAGGCAACAACAACAAATACAGAGCCCCTAGGAGTGGTAGTTGTACCACGACCACAAGCAACACGACGAGCACGATAATCAGGTAGCTTCTTCAGATATTTGCTAAAACAATTTTCTGAACAATGAGTTGTCTTCTTACAATGCTCACAAGGTATAGAAGAACTACTACAGATGTACTAGTCTTCTGAGTAGCTGCAAGAACACTGTGAGAGGGTATCACCGGAGGAGCAGGTGACAATGAACGAAGTCGAGCTTCTTCAGCAGTCAATGAGGCCAAAGCATCTAAGATACATGGAGTGGGAGATGTATTAAGAAGCTGTGCATGAACAGATTCAAATTAAGACCTTAACCCCATAACAAATTGATACATCATGAATTGCTCAATGAATTTTGTCTTAGAACACCCATCACATGCTGCAGTAGATGGAGGAACCATTGCCAACACTGGTCCCATGAAAGTATCAAAGACATTATAATAATCATCAATGGTCATATTCTCTTGCTGAAGTCCATAGAGACCTTGCATCAAGGTGTGCAGATGAGCACCACTAACCTGAACAAATCATTTCTTTAAATAATCCCACATCTCCTTGGCAATGTGGAAAGGCTGAAGACACATCGTGAAAGGTGGTTTAACACTAGTGACTTGGTAGTCTTAACTCTACCATCATCATTATTCCAAGTAGTGGTTGCACTAGCATTAGAATTATCAGCTAGAGCAATGGTGCAATGCCAGTAAGATGAGAAACAGGACCATAACCACCTAGCACTGTCTCAACACAAAATGCCCATTCGCCGTAATTGTGACCATCAAACTACAGAGGAACGGAGATTGCATTGGGATGCGCCATAACTGAGCAGAGGAGCAGGAGCAAAATGTTACCACAAGGTGCAGCCCACTAGCGGCTGAGAGGACCAAAACCGCGATGGACGAATTAGGAGCAGTAGCAGAGAAACCACGGCAGCGGACGGAGTACGACAGGGACGGCGACGGAGAGCACGGTGAGGACGATAGGGACGATGGAGATGGACGCAGCGGACGGTGGGAACCGCGTCGAGCGGCTAATGCAGGGGCGCGGGGCGACGAGGCGGTGATGCAGGGGCGACGAGAACGAGGCGGTCATGTAGGGGTGATGAGGACGAAAGGACCGCAATGGGCGGGCGTCGCACACGTCCACGATGGGCCCTCCCCCCAGCACGGCAATTCATCATCGCATATGTCTCAAGCCAGATGCCAGTCTAGTAGCAGTCCGTCCATACCGCTATCCCTAATTGCCAAAAGATGAGCTAGAACGATAGTGCTCTGCCATGCTCAAGCAAGGAATTATTCGGCCCAACACATCGTCATTTTCATCATCGGTCCTGCTCGTCCGCAAACATGATGGCTCTTGGCGGTTTTCTGTCGACTATCATGCACTTAACATCGCTACCGTCAAGGATAAATTTCCTATACCCATTGTCGATTAACTGTTGGACGAACTCCATGGTGCCAAGTTTTTCTCCAAATTGGATTTGCACTCCGGTATAACCAAGTCCGCATGCATCCTTCGGACATCTACAAGACGACATTCATGACACATCAAGGTCATTTTGAATTTTTGGTGATGCCTTTCGGTCTCACTAACGCACCAGTAACATTCCATGCTCTCTTGAATGAAGTTATCTCACCATTTCTTCGCCACTTCGTGCTTGTCTTCTTCGACGACATCTTGATCTAGAGCAGCACAGCTGACGCCGCATGCCCTTGTATGACGCGACTGAGGCAAGCTAGGTGGAGAGCCCCACCGATGAGGTCACGAAGAGCGGCACTGTCCTGGAGAGGGACACGCATGCGGTCTGCTGGTGTGGCGTCGGGGCGGTAGAGAAAGGCGTCGTACGTCTACAAACTCGTCGTAGCTCCTTAAACTCTCTTTGCCCTCTCCCAAGAAATGACGACAAACAGCTGTGTCGCTGGAACCCTCGACAGCGGTGGCGCCGCGACTCCGGAAAGAGCTGGCCTTGTCTCTACACCATCCTTGAGGAGAACATGATGACGATGTCATGGATCTAATTTTGTAAAATTGAAGTGGCACATGATCGATATCACGAATAGTAATGGTTTTTTTTTCTAATACGACAAATTTGCAGTGGCACTGATCAGATTAACCCAAATACAAATCAGCAATAATTTGGTGCGGATATCCTACTCTGCCCCACTTGCTCCAAAATACAAGTGGTACTTCCACTACAAGCAACATAAGGAACCACTAGATTGGACTCTGTGCAAAGAATTGTTTCAAGCACAATTCGATCCCCTAATCCATCCCAATTCTTTGGGTGAGCTAAAGCGATTGTCGCAAAACTCTACGGTGGTGGCATATCAAACTCGTTTCTTGGCTTTGGCCAGTCGTACTTGTTGTGTCAGCCATGGGAGTTGCTATGGACGGGCAGAAGATTTGCGCCATCGGGGAATAGCCAACACCACGGTCAATCCGTGTCGTTCGCGGCTTCTTGGGCCTCGAACTAGTATTTGAAACCGGAATTAGTATTTGTTTTGTTCCGTAGCAAGTTCTTCTTTCGCAAACCCCATTTGATCAACCGATATGGTGTGTTTGATTGGTAGGCCGTTTTTAGATGAGTAAAAAACATTAAACTATTAGCATGTCCATGTGCTGTATGGAAATCATTTAGGTTCACTCAACTTATGGGTAAAAGACCAAGAGATTATTATGATGAAACTTCAGTTCGTTATACCTATCTTAATGCAACAAGATGGCAGATCAGTTATAATGTGTTATGTTCGTAGTTTTCCCAATTACAGCGCATTTACATTTATGAATTATTCTTGGTTTGCACTAGTATATAGTCTGAACAATAACGGTTCTTTTTTACTGTAGATTATCATTGTTTCTTTTCTGGCCATCCACTTTATTCTCACTGTTTGCTTTTTTGTAGTTGTGAAGGTCAATTTGGAAGATGTTCTATGTATCTTCTGTAAGGAGATGCTATTGGAACCTTGTGTGTTAAACTGTGCGCACGGTGAGCTCAAATTTATGACAAAATATTATGGATAACTCCCTTTTGTTGAAAAACTAACTTTATTATTTATTAACAGCTTACTGCTTGACATGTCTATTGTCTGTTGATGAGAAAGAAATTAAATGTCAAGCTTGTGGAGCTCCACATCCTGCTAAGCCTATAGTGTGCTGGAACCTTGATAACTTTTTAAAGCATCACTTCTGTGAAGAATATAGTTCAAGGCAGCAAAGAGTTTCATACTCAGGTATATATGTTGTATTTTGTAAAGTAATTTGTACACCATATCATTGCTGCAATGTCTTTTGTTGTCATTAGGAACTTCAGAGAAGAAAACAGGCCCAAGCAAAGTGCAATCTTCAAGTCTGAAGCATACCCATGTGGGGGTGGGCTGTGATGATTGCGGGGTATTTTTCTTTGAAGTCTAAACTTAGCCAGCTGTTAAATGCAGCTTGCTATCTATCTCAGCAACCTGTTTGAATTGATGTATCTGTTTGTTTGTTTTGCAGGTCTTCCCAATCCAAGGGAGAAGATATAGCTGCACAGAGTGTGTGGCTCCTGGTTTTGATCTGTGTGGTGAATGCTTTCAGAAGGGAACTAGTACTGTGGGACGGTTTGATCAGAATCATACAGCTGAGCACACAATGCAGCTGGATGATTCATTCCGTTTCCCCAAGTTACTGAGTTACCTGGATGAAAAGAGGATAGGCGAACAACAAGATGGCAGTGAGGAGGAGTTCGTGTTGGTGGATGAAGATGAGGTCGGGGTGGTGTGGGATGACGAGTAGGTGGATGAAGATGAGGTGGGGTGGTGTGGGATGACGAGTGACTTTGGTGTTCAATCTAACTCTCTCTGCAAGTGACAAATGATGTTTAAACTTTATGCTACATGATATACATTTGACAAGAAAACTTGAGTAGGCTGATTCCGTATGTGATCTTTTTTTTTTGAATGGATGGACTAGTTATTTCTTTTTTAAAAAAATTATTTGATTGTGCATCTAGGGAAAAAACTATCTAGCTTCTATATTTTTGTGTTCTGGCCTTCTGGGCAAGAGCGAGGAAGAGGGCGTCTTTTATTTTGGATGAGGTCGCAGTTCACGACCGACGCGCGGTGATGGCGGGCTCTCGGTATAGCGTGACGGTGGCGGCCGCAATGGGCTGGATTGCCGTTGCTGTGTATATAGCTACTTGGACCCAGATGTCGGTTGAATCTGGGCCCAGCCCACCGTCCGTCTTCCTGGGCCTTCATGCCCTCGGCCTTCGTACTTCGTTGGCCCATCACCTTTCAAGCCCAACCCTCCCTGTGCACTCGAAGAAAATATCCACATATACACTTAGCTGAGAGTATCTCCAACAGCTAGACAAATTTTGTTTCTGAAATCTGGTGTTTTGGCAAGTCTTCAAATAATATGACAAAGAAAATGGTACTCAATCTTCAATAGTTTGGTATATTTTAGTTGCTAAAACTAAAATTGGGTCCATAATTTGTTATTTTCAATCTGAAAGTTGAAAGTCTCGTCCACGCCTATTCGTGTCCGACCACGCTACCTGCTAGCTCGCTGCCCTACCCCGCCCTCCCCGTGCTGCCTCATGCCGCCGCCACGCTCGCCGCGGAGCGATGACCTGCGACGGTGGCTCCCGGAGGCGGCGACGCACAGCACGCCGAGGGCGCACATAGGAGGAGGAGTCGGCATGTGCGAGTTCTGCGCGCGAGAGAAGTGTGATGGCAACTCAAACTTGAACTCTTAAGAGCAACTCCAACATCCTCCATCCTAACCTGCCATCTTTTGGCAAATCGTAAAAAAACAGACACCAACAGTGTACCATCTGAGTTGCCAAATTTTAGCAAATTGACATATCCTCCTATTTACACGTACGTATGGGATCGGGCGTTTCACTTGGCATCTAGGAAAGTACGAATGCTCGCGCCTCGACCTGAAATTTTCAGCGTTCTTTTTTTTCGCCGACGCAAGCACATCGCCAGGTCGCCATCGCGCGCCTGCGCCCGCTCGCTAGCCGCGAGCCCGCCGTCGCGCGCCTGCCGCCCAGTGCCGTGCTCCGGCGTTCGGTCGCCCGCGTACCACCGACGATGCCCCCCGTACCGCCAAAAAACAGCAATCACAGTGAGGCTGCGGGAGCACGGCCACATCGAGGGGAAGAACGTCTTCTACTGGTTCCAGAACCACAAGGCACACCAGCGCCAGAAGCAGAAGCAGCAAAGCTTCGACTACTTCAGCAAGCTTTTCCGCTGCCCGTCGTCTCTGCCCGTGCTCCACAGGCCCCTCGTCCATCCGTTCCCGCTCACCGTACCGCCGGCGAAGCCCCTGCCGCCGTCGGCCCCGACCGCATGCAACACCGGTGGCGGTGGTGGTGGTACGGCATTGAACCAACCTCTTCTCCTGCTTTTAATGTCATGCAAAAAATCTTCTTTTTGGCATGTCATGATTAATTAGCTTTACACATCGGTGTCATGCACCTGGCTCAATTCATTTTTCATGATTTTCATGCGTGCAGAGGTCAAAGTACTCTTGCTGACGTTTTAGTTCTTGCATTGACCAATATGAAATCATTTTGCGCACGCATAAATATAATGGTGGGACGCCACGGACGGCGCGGCACAGCGTGGACGGCGCAACGTCGGCCGCCGGCGCGGGAGGACACGGACGGCACGACGTCGCGGGCGGCGCTGGAGTTGCGTCACGGGAGAACGCGGATGGCGCATGCACGGCGACGGCTCTGCTCCGGGTTGCAGGATGCGATCTTGCTCTCGGTTTCACGTAACTTCCAAACGTTTTGATGTTTTGATGACTAATCTATTTTTGGTAAATAGAATATCCCTAGTTGTTAGAGATAAAACAAATTTTTACTTGCCATATTATTTAGAAACTTACTAAAACACAGGATTTGGGAAACATAATTTGGGCAATTGTTGGAGTTGCTCTAAATATATGCACAAACGAAGAGATATGACAAAAATCTAAATTTAGAGAAGTCATATGGCAAACCATTAGAGGGCGTTTTTTTTTTAATTTGCCAAAAAAAAGATGAGAAGTAGAGATAGCAAACTTTTGGAGATGAAACGCAAACCACACGCCCTGCCTATACTACTACACGGCGAGTCCACCTCACCTAGCGTTTTGGTTCTATTTTTGGAAACGAAATACGTCGATCAGAAATTTTTCGGAATCGAAACTGAATCAATTTTTTTCGGAAATGAAAATGGATACGATATTATCCATAGGAACACGAAAACGGTCAGAAATTTCCGAAAAATTACACGGAATTTCGAGCAGCAGCCTAGTATCAATTTGGCCCAATGGCCCAACCGGCCCAAACTGAATGTATGTCCTAACCCTAGCAGTCTCGAACTCGAAGGACCAGAAGATCTCGGCATCTCGGCCACTCGCCATCAGCTGATCAGCGGGAGCCGGCCGCCGCCCGACGCCCGTGCGTGCAGGCGGAGGCGGTGGTAGCGCCGGCCGCCGCCGCCGTCCAGACCGCTCGCCCGAGTCGCCGCTTGCTTGGCTCCACCCCTCGACCTCAGAGACTTGAGAGGAGGAGGGAGAGAGAAAGAGTTGACGTCAGCGCACGGCACGGGTCGCGACCCCGACCTGTCCCCCCGGCGGCGCGGCGAAGCCGGCGTCGTCTTCATCGCCTCACCATGCCACACGCTCACTCCGATCCGGTAAGCTCCCCCCACCCACCTCTCCGGCGGCCTCGCCTCACCGTCGGCTCGTGTTAGACTTTATTTAGGGTTCGTAGCTTTAGATCCGCGTTGATCCTTTGACGATGCTTGAGTGGATGAAGAGATCAGGGGATGATGAGTGTTGTGCAGGCGGTGGAGTCGAGCTTCCGCGGGGACGCCGATGCTTGCCGTGGGAGGAAGCGCGCGAGGGTGTTGCCGCTCGAGGAGGCAGGGGAGGACATGGAGGAGAGCACGGTGGCAGCGTCCGGCGATGCGCGAGGGGATTTGGTCCGATGGTAAGGGCTTCACTGATCCTTAGCTGATGCGTTCACTTTTAGAAATTGATCGACCAATGGACTGATTTATGGTGTTCTACATCTCACGTGTTTGGTCGATTGATCAGGTTTTCGGAACGGCAGCAGGTGGCTTCCTGCAGCGATGGTGACCAGACGCAAGGCGCTGGCATGTTTGCTGCAATGCAGGAAAACACTTGCTCTGTCGACAGCAATGGCGTGGTGTATCCGCAGTCTGACCTACGGTATTCAGCTGGCCAGAATGGGACACATGGTGATGGGTATGTGCAGAACCAGACTTTGGAAGGCTGCATGTACATGAATCAGCATGGGCAGATGTGCGGCCCTTACTCACCCGAACAGCTGTATGAGGGTTTATCCACTGGTTTCTTGCCCCACGATCTTGCTATTTATGCAGTTTTTGGCGGGAAAATGGCGAACCCTGTGCACTTAAGTTTCCTGAAACAGTTCCTTTCGCAATGGAATTCCAATGCTGCGGTCGACACAAGAAACAAATCAGCAGGGAATAAGAAACTGGCTTCTGTTAGCAAATTGCTTCTTCCGGATGTATGGCTTTTATTTCTGTCCATATTATGCACATCATCCTTTTGCTTTGCTTGTCTACCTTCCTGACTTGTGTAGTTTCTGTTCTCTATGCCAGGCTCTTTCAAGTGAAGAATCATGTTGGATGTTTGAGGATGCAGAAGGCCGCAGACATGGCCCACATTCTCTTGCTGAACTTTCTTATTGGCATCACAGTAGCTATCTGCATGACCTTTCAATGGTAAGAAAAGCATCAGCTAGAACCATATTTATCCTGGATCCATTCTCACACTTTATGCTTGCAAATGTTTATTTTGTTGAACTGATAGTGTCATTCCTTTGCCATGCTTAGTGTTTTTAAACAAGTATTTCAATGGCAGTTCTACAATGATTAAAGGCATTGTTTCGATTTGGCTCTAACTAGCCACTTCCTCTAGAATATCAGTCTGCCACAGTGTTCTTATGCACTAGATGATACAATAGTATATGGAAATTTAAAGTGCATCGAATTATAGTGTCGTTTTGTTTGGCTGTTTTTCTCTGTAGCAAGTTAACACTGCAACTTAATTACGAATTTGTTTGGTTGGCGTACACTGGTATGCAATACCATGGGATACGATATGGTCCCAATACAAAGCTCATTACCACCAGTATCGAGTTCTTTGGGAAAACGTTACCACAAAAGCAATCTCCCCACTTTAATCCTCATTGTGTTTCGATTATCAGCGTAATGGGAAATGTGGTCTGGTGTTTCAACTAAACACCATCTATTCTGGTCCATCTGTTCTATGAGATCTAATGGTTAGTATTACTATTACCATCTAGGAGTAAGTGGCCATCACTTGCATTTGAAGGGTAATAAAGAATTTTTGGCCGCACCATAAATATATATGGAATTGCATGTACATCTAGGAGGTAAGTGGCCTTAGCATGTGTTTGAAGTGTAATAAAGACCTTTGTCACTGCATCATAAAGAAATATGGACATACATGTAATTTATTTTGAACATACTCACTCTGGTCATGATTATTTGATGTTTAGTACAACATTCTATTTGTTCCTTTTTTTGGAAGAGCCTTTTGAATCTTGCTTCATTTATTGATTTTGTTGGATTAGCATCACAAAGGAGTATTTGATGCATTTGTTCTTTTACATATCCTTTTTCTCTACTGGCTGAGGATTTTTTTTCCGGATATCTCACTTAAAGTTGGAATAAAAAAACAGTAAACTATTAGCATGTCCATGTGCCCTATGGAAATCATTTATGTTCACTCAACTTATGGGTAAAAGACCATCATATGATTATGATGAAACCTCAGTTCGTTACACCTATCTTAATGCAACAAGATGGCAGATCAGTTATAATGTCTTATGTACGCAGTTTCCCCAATTACAGCACATCTATGTTTATGAATTATTCTTGGTTTGCACTAGTATATAGTCTGAACAATAACAGTTATTTTTTCCTGTAGATTTACCATGTCGACAGCAAGTTTGGCCCATTTACGCTTGTATCACTAATTGATTGGTGGAGTGGAGGTGCAGAACATTCAGAATCTGCAGCCAATGATTCTGGGTCCCTGAACGCTTTAATGAGTGATATAGTTGATGATATAAGCCATCAGCTGCATGCTGGAATAATGAAATCAGCCCGCAAAGTTTTTATTGATGAAATATTTAGCAGTGTACTTCCTGAAATTATTGCTTGCAGGAAAACTGAGAAGCAAATGGCTGCAAAACTTAAGAGCCAAGCTGCTAAGGTGTGTTTTATTTGTCATGTTTTATGGGACATGAACTTCTTTGTATTACCTATTCATTTGCAAATTATAATCCTGTCCAACATGGTTTTATTTTTCCAGACTGACAATGTGAGCAACAAGAATGCTTTGGTACTGATGGGCAAGGGTGATGGAACATCTACTCATCCAAAAAAACTGAACTCATTTAATAAAGTACTGGGAGATCCTTCTGTGGCTGCTCAATCAACTGCATTACAGTATGAATTTGCTGATATATTATCGGCAGTTTGGACAACAATTTATAATGAATCAATGAAGAGTATCTGGGATGAAGTACTGTATGATCCTGTCATGGACTACTCTGATGCATGGCTAAAAGGAAAAAATGAGTCAAACCTTCTCTCTACAGTTGTTCTTGGAACCTCTAATAACCAAAAGATGCAAGCCACAGATGAAATGTCACCAAAGGTTCCTCCAGTAGGACTAAACACATTCTTTCTTTGAAATATGGGTTTAACATTTAGTACCTCCAGATGGAGGTAGTAAGATGTAAATCCTTCTCTCGTTAATGATTTATTGACAGTTCATGGTTTGCAGGCAATTTGTGATTCAAATGCTCCTGAAGGCGACATGGATTTCCCACCAGGATTTGGACTAAACCGGGAGTCTGCTGAGCATTCCCATTCGGTGTTCTTGTTTGATGTTGAACATGGTACTGACAAAACAAGTGGGAAGTCTGAATCAAGTTCCACTTTGTTTTCTGGCCCCTTGAGACGAGTCCAGGTAATGCTGGCAAATGAACTATATATGGCAGCAAAGGAAACTTTGTTCCAACATTTCAAGGAGGTCATTGCAGAGGAGATAACAAACTGTTTGTGCTTTGGACTTGAAGATGACATTAATCAAGTGAGATGACAACAATAACTATTTTTTCTTGATAGCTGTTGATATTTCAGAATTTGCATGATTTTTACATTTAAATGTTGTGTTGCAGGAAAGAATTCGCACCCCTGTTCATGCACCAGAACCATCCCGTCCTGGAATATCTGGGCATGAAACACCCTTTCCTGCTGAAATGGCTCAAGATAGTCCTGCTCAAATGGCTCGAGATGAAATGTTGGATACGGCTGAAATGGCTGTAGATACACTACCCTGCCCTGCTGATACTACGGCATATGGAACATCTGCAGACAAAATGCTCATTTCTTATGGTAAATAAGTATCATCCTCTGTTGCATTGTCTTACATGAGCAACATTAAATTATTCTAATTTCATAATTTGGATGCAGTGGGAAATCAATTGTGCTCTGCATCTTATGCAAGTATATTTGAAAAGCTGGATGTACATGAAGAAGCTGAATTGGACGAGAGTTTTGATGAGGTGCCTCCTGGAACGGAGACTGGCTTAGCTTCACTGGTGATTATGGACAAAAACAAATACCAGCCCTCAAAATCAGTAGGCTCAGTGCCGGAAATTTATAGATATACTAATTGGGCTCTCTTCAGGCAATTACTGCATGACAGTGTAATGAAAGAGTGGGCATCTCTCTTCTCAGTTGCTCTTAACAATTGTCTTGATTCATGGTTCACCAGGAAAAATACTGTAGGTAAAACAATGGATGAAACATCGAGACCCAAACAATATACTTACTACAGGAAGAGGAAATTCAGGAAAAACTGTGAAGCAGCATCATCAGAAAAACCAATGGATGAGCAGCTCTCCAGACCTCTATGTGATCTCGTTGAACGCAAGGGTAATATGAAAAATATCCATGGATCAATCAAGGCAGGGATTTCACAGAGAGTTTCTGTTGTGGATAAGCCCTCTAAAAAGCACGCCAAACCTTTACATAACAATGATATTAATTTGAGTATCCAGCAGGACTTGAAACTCCTTTCTAACAAGGTTCCAAAGAGTGAGTCATTTAATCCTCATTCCTCTGTCTCCTTCTTAATATACATTTCACAGAGTTATTACATTCATCTTTCATTGCCAGGGAGCAGGTCTTCCCATCCGACTAGTAAGCCTTTTGTTAACAACAAAGTGCCTACTGAGAATAGAACTACAGCAACAATGCCTGGAAAGAAAAGAAAGCAAAAAAACTTGCCCATTGAATCCAATCTGAAGGCAAAAGCATTGGTTTTATCTCCAGAATCACATGGTTGCAAGGCACCTATTGAGAATAGAACTACATCTACAATGCCTGTAAAGAAAAGAAAGAAAAACTTGCCCAGTGAGTCCAACCTGAAGGCAAAACCGTTAGTTTTATGTCCAAAACCACATGATTGTGAAGCGCCTATGGAGAATAGAAATACATCTACAGTGCACACAAAGAAAAGAAAGCAGAAGAACTTGTCCAATGAGTCCAACTTGAAGAAAAAACCATTGGTTTTATTTCCAGAATCATGTGGTTGTGCAAGAGCTTCTGTGAGTGGATGGGAATGGCGTGTTTGGGCACGCAATGCCACTCCATCAGAAAGAGCTCAAGTCAGAGGCTACCGTGTTAGGAGTATTCTGTCAGCTCCAGAAAGCAATGTGTTGAAAAGTTCACAAGTTAAGGGTGCATCTGCAAGAACAAACCGAGTTAAGCTGCGGAACCTGTTAGCAGCTGCTGAAGGCGCTGACCTACTAAAAATTACCCAATCAAAGGTACAGAAGTATATTTTGTCAAGTGCCAATGTTTCTATTCTTTGAGATTTGAATGACCATTTTATGTTCCTTTCTCGGTATACAGTCAAGGAAGAAGCGATTACGTTTTCAAAGGAGTAAGATCCATGAATGGGGGCTGGTGGCTCTTGAATCTATTGACGCAGAAGATTTTGTAATTGAATATGTGGGTCAGCTGATTCGCCGACAGGTCATTATGACTTAATGACTGAACTATTCCTTTATTGATGTACCCGCTTTTGAGCAACATGTTATAGATTACTGTATCCTACAGGTTTCAGACATACGTGAGGCTCAATATGAGAAAAGTGGAATCGGAAGCAGTTACCTTTTCCGTTTGGATGATGAATATGTGGTAGGTTTAGCCAATTTTCTTCAATTGCATCCATCTAATATTCGATGCTGCTGTGTTACTTTATTTTTTTTATTTGATTATTAGACAACGATAGAGTTAGATATTGTTATCTTAAATTTGATGTATGATGTAATTTTTTAGTTGATTTTGTTTGTTTTGATGTATGGCCAGGACAGTTGTGCAGCTTTGTAACCTCAACCTGTGCTAGATACTATGGTTTATATTAATCATATTTTGTGAATGCACCATGTGCTCTTCTGTATTAATTGTGCCTATTTTCTTAATTTATGAAGGTTGATGCTACTAAGCGTGGTGGGCTAGCAAGATTCATCAACCATTCTTGCGATGTAAGCTGTTTAACATGAAACTTTTAACTGTTGGTTTTACACCATGTTAAATAGTGTCTTGTTTTTTCCACACCAGCCAAATTGCTATACAAAAGTAATTACTGTCGAGGGCCAGAAGAAGATTTTCATTTATGCAAAGAGGCGTATATATGCTGGTGAGGAATTGACTTATAATTATAAATTTCCACTGGAGGAAAAGAAGATCCCATGCCACTGTGGTTCCCAGAGGTAACTCTCCTAGAGCTAGTAACAGGAGATGTTTTCTTGTCAGTGATGTCTGTTCCATGGAATCTAATAAAATGTTTCTATGGTATACATACATGTGAAATCCGTATTTGTTAAATTAGATGACTATTTTTTATCGTAGATTTTGCTAACGGCATTCTGTTATATATGTCTGGGATGAGTTTGTAAATGCTGTCGCCAAGTTTGCAAGTTTTATGTCTGCCGTTGATTATCTTGTAAATTATGGTCTGGCATAGCCTAAATTGTTACCATCATAACACAGTATTTTCAATCTTGGGAGTTGCATACATCACATTTTCTTGTTCATCAGATGCAATTCTTTTGTGCTATTATTGATATAGTATTATTCACCTCTTCTTGCTCACTATTTTCTTGTTGTTTAGGTGCCGTGGATCAATGAATTAGGAAGTATATCATTCAGGTAATTGTTACAGTTGATTATTTGCAATGTAAAGTTCATAGTCATAGATTAACATAGAAACCATTCATTGTCATATGCTTGTCCATCTCTCTTGATCTGAGCTTAAAACTTGTGTTGGAAATTGTAAGTGTTTGATCAGTTAAATCTACTGTTTCCGTTTTCCAGTAGGCAAAAATTTTGCCAACATTAAACAGCATATGTAAATTTTCCCATGGAGCTGGAATTTAGATGGGCCAAGATTTGTTTAACTCCCACAGTGTATTCTGATCACCTGTTCTCTTTTGCAGGAGGGAACTGCAATTGGGTGCTAGTGTGGTATGTATGTGTGATATCTGCTTGTAGATGTTACTGGGCAGAAGTTTGCTGCAGAAATATGTTGTTCTCGGATTTACTGACAGGTACATGTGCAATCTGCAGTTCATATGCTAATAGTTATGCACCAAAAGAGAAAATACTGACGGTCATTGTTTATTGTATCTCCATCCCAATTTATCCAAATTCATTTAACTGAAGAAAATTGATTATAAAGATTAGAGTAAATTTCACAAAACTGCATCTATTGTGGACCAAGTTTTAGAAACCACAAGGTTTTTGGTATGTGACAAATAACATCATGTATTATGCTCATATAGTTTCATAAACCCACACTTTTGACCAAATATGAGTTATAGAATTACATGTAAAATGTATCAGATTTATATAAGTACCTTGACACCTCATATACAAGTTACAACCACCTGATAGTAATAATTTTATTTTGCTATATTACCAAGCTAAGTTGGTTATTAGTGTTGTTTTGTGAATCTCTTGTACCATTATACCAGGGGTTGTGCCATATGCTAAAACCCTGTGGTTTTGTGAGACCATAATATGTGTGGTCTTGTGAAATTTACTCTAAAAAGTAATATCCAATATAGTGAATTTGATCACTCGGGCATGGAGAAGTGTTATTCCAGGGTTTAATATACGATGGTATTTAGGAACCGAACTGTTGCACTCACGGTTAAACTTATTACTGTAATCATGGGTAGTGGATATAGCCGCACAATTCCATCTACATTTGAGGACTACGAGTGTAATGCATTGTTTGCTATTATATCTGATCTTCTGGTCAACCTTTGATGCTGTTTAAATTCTAAAACTATATGGTTTGTTGTCTTTAAAATGACTTATTGGAGATTGGGGTTTTTATTCTTTATTTTGTCCATTTCTCAGGATTGTGATTATATATCAAGGTATGGGGTCGTGGAACAAACTGTCCTGCAAGATTACAAGTTGCAGAACCCCTTGTGCAGAAGAATCAAAACACGTTATTTATTTAGGCTAGATGGACTAATTCAGGTCATACAAAGGTACAAGCGCTTTAAGTGTGGGCTGATGGATCGTTGGTTGCCTTAGTGTTTCTGCTGAACGAGGTTCATGTTTACAGGCTGACAAGGTTAATACTGTCCCTTCTTGTTGTACAGGCCAACAAAATTATTACATTGACTGGATTGAGGATATAGAGTTTACCTGGCGATTTCTAGCTGGGGGTACATTTGAATGAGCCCCTGGTTATTTTCAGTTTTTTTTTTAATTTCAAGCATCTCATTAGCTGTAAAGTTAAGATAAACCCAATAAAATAATAATGACATCTGTCTTTACCTTTTGAGATGTATGATGTTTGCACTGAAGCAAGTCACTCTGATGCCTTGCCATTGTGTGAATGCATAGCGACCGGAATAGTCTTCTCGTTTCCACATAAGAAATTTCCTGTCCTACCTTATGGGCCTCTTCTGCATGTACCAACATCCAGACTCAAAACATGAGTGCAATTTGGGCTTCTGTTTGTTTTAGCTATATTCATACAGTACCCAATGTGTTTGGTTTCAGCAGGGAATGTATAGTACTTGGAACTAGTTGATTCTTGAGGGAACCATTTCATTCATATTTTTTATGCTAAATCACTCAATCGAACTGTTTTTACAGCACTCTTGTGCAAAATGTCCTTTTTGTGTGAGCCAATGTTCATGGACCTACTCCTGTTGTTGCAGGTATATGGATACATATTAATTATCATCCGTGGTGTATGCCTATGAATTTCGTCCACCAAACAACCGAATTATGTGGTATGTGTTCCATATCTTGCTTATTAACAGTTTTAAGTACGGGCCATGTCTGTTGATTTGGACTGCTCATGCATTAACCGCCACAGAATTACCATTGGCAGGTCATCATGCCCCGGGTACAGACGTGCATGAATTAATTTCTGATATCACAAACGTAAGTATTTATTTACCAGTTTATATGTACTTTGTGCAGGCGTCATGACAACAAGTTAACTACGGTGCAAAAGCAAACTAACAATCAATCCATCTGTCTTATTACAAGTTAATAACGGTGCAATTACTGCAAAAGCAACCTAACAACAAAAGCCATTTGTCCTGCATTTTGCCATTATGTCAACCGGCAGATATGCTAATTAGCTAGCAATTACATTTTTCCAGTCCATATCGTTGACCCACAATAGTTTAGTTGCTTTACACATGATTTGGCGTCCGTGATCAGCTTCGAAATGCTAACTAGAGGCCCCCAAAAATAGTTGATGTTCGTTCTAGATCTTACACTGGAAAACTGTAAGCGTTTAGAGAGAGAGGAGTGAAAAGGATTTCATCCGGAAGCTTCATGACCGCCAGAATAATATTTTAATCACAAAAAATAAGGCAACTTGGGGGACGTTTTAACGTATTATTGACCCAGTTACGACCCTGTCCTCCTGGCCCAACATCTGTTGACATAAGAATGAACACTGAGCCCAAACAAACTTTAGCGTGCTAGTAGTAGTTTTTGGAGTGAGCTATATTCTCAAATTTTGGTTCTACAATTTAAATTCAAAATACGTTTTGTATGAAGAGAAATGTCACTTAGCATTTTCAGTAGTTCGATCAATGGCAATGTGAGTCAAACAACAGTTAAGGCGTTCAATTGCCCTGGCAAAATAGTTTTCAAGGCTGTAAGACCAACTCCTTTTCAACTAGGAATTCTCCATGTTTAAGTTTAAAAGAAGAACTAAAAGATGCAACGGCCTTGTGCTCGGTCGGAAGAGCATAGAAAGGATAGCTTTTTAGGTGGCCGGTTCGAATCCGGCAGGCCGTCATATTTCATTATTACGTGCTTATAAATAATTGTACATTTTTTCCTTCAAAAGTTTCGTCAGGCCGTCAAATTTCATTATTACGTGCTTATAATTATTTTTTTTCCTTCAAAAGCTCTGTGGATGATAGTTAGGTCAATGCTTATTCGGCTAGCTAGATTTCTCTCCTCTTTTTTTTTTCAACAAGAGAAAGATGTAAGTATGAGTAATTGCTAGACATTGTTATGGAACTCAACATTACAGCAAATTTTTGGGTAGTTTCTATTGAAGCCAACTTTGGCTTTATCAATATTTTGGTAGCGCTAAAACCGAAGTTTTGGCTCTAGCAAATTTGATAGGGTATAAAATTGGCTCCAATCAAAACCTGCATTTTGTGCTTTTGTTTTGTGGAGATGTAAGATAGTCAAAAAGAAAAGGAAAAAGTAAGCATCACATTACCAATTGCTTGTATAGTGTAGCGAGACTTGTAACTGATGTATTGTTAAAACCTGCAGCAAGGTTAGCAGCCTTGGGGTCACATTCAGACTGTAGTGTGCCCAAATGAATGTTTTTTTCTCTTTTGTTTCTCCGGCCGATTCCTGTATCACTGAAATGTTCGTATATTATACGAGTAAAATTCAGCTTTTCAGATATACGCCTTGTCGTTTCGTTTATACCTATTATTACAGGCTGTTATGGACTGAGATCGATTAAAAAAAATGTAATCTGGTGGTATACATGTTTTTGGTAGTAAATGCTGGGAATACACTACGATTAAAAATCTCTAAAACCAACTCCAAAATTAAATTTTAAAATATAAAAATTTGCTTACGTATATAAGCCATGGAGGTATATCTTCAATTCAAAAAATCCTTTTTTTTTTCAAATAGAGCTGGGCCGTGTGCCCGTGTGGCTTATCCACATGCACACGTTTGCAGCAACAACTGCTTTATACTAATCATGTATACTTCTACGGTCCTACCCGCATTTCCCTCGAAAAACTTTACAAACAAATAATCGAAACAAATCAGTTCAAAAAGATCAAAAAAAAAGGAAACTAATGTAACCGTCCGTGCCAGAATCTGCTATGGTGGGCCCAGGGAATCTGCAGATTCAACCACCGGCTGTGCTTGACCTGGAATCAGGCAGATGCAGATCCCAACCGTCGGATGCCAATCGTACGGCTGAGATCCCCGCTTGGCGACTCCTACCCTGCTATATACGGCACACGTAGCCGCCGCCATCGCCGGGTAAAACCTAGCCACCTTCCCTCCCCGGCGGCCGGCGTCCATTCCACCCTCCTCCTCCGCGACCATGGCGGCGGACGGCGAAGTGCGGCGGCGAGGGTGCTGCGGCGGCGGCGCGTTCTTCCCGGAGGAGTCGTTCGCGAGCTGGGGCGCGTACGGGCGGGCGCTGATGGAGACGGGGCCGCGGCTGCGGGACCGGGTGACGGCGAGGTCGGCCGACGCGGTGGAGCTCCACGAGGTGCGCGTCCGGAGCGGCGCCGACATGAAGCGGACGCTGACGTGGTGGGACCTCATCTGGTTCGGCGTCGGCGCCGTCATCGGCGCCGGCATCTTCGTGCTCACGGGGCAGGAGGCCAAGGAGGCCGCCGGCCCCGCCGTCGTGCTCTCCTACGCCGTCTCCGGCGTCTCCGCCATGCTCTCCGTCTTCTGCTACACCGAGTTCGCCATCGAGATCCCCGTCGCCGGTACGTCGATCCAGTCCAACGTGTGATGATCTTAATTTCCAATGCATGCATGCATATCGTCACCACTTTGATATAATTAAGCCTGGGATTAGGGTGTAATATCATACAGTTAGATACGTGTAGATTCATGATAAAGGTGATTAATGAATTAATTAAGGACCTTTTCGGAACGTGATATCTCTCACATGCATTGCCTTTAGTCCATTAATTAGTATTTTTTTTTAGTTGTGAAGATTTTTTTTGTCTTTTACAAATTTGTTAGTTTGTTTCTTCATCATAATATCCTGACAAGTTTGTTGATATGGATTTAGTATTATCTTTTTTTTTTACTATAATAGTAGCGTGTACGTGACTTGAGTTGGAATATCGATTGGAAAACGATGGAAAATTTAATTAATTTCCAAGTGAGTAAAATTAATAAACTAACAGGATGACACGTGTACAGGTGGGTCTTTTGCGTACCTGCGGGTGGAGCTGGGCGACTTCATGGCGTTCATCGCCGCCGGCAACATCCTGCTGGAGTACTGCATCGGCGGCGCGGCGGTGGCGCGGTCGTGGACGTCCTACTTCGCCACGCTCCTCAACCACCACCCCAACGACTTCCGCATCCACGCCGCCTCCCTCTCCGACGACTACTCCCGCCTCGACCCCGTCGCCGTCGCCGTCATCGTCCTCATCTGCCTCCTCGCCGTCCTCAGCACCAAGGGCTCCTCCCGCTTCAACTACGTCCTCTCCATCCTCCACCTCGCCGTCATCCTCTTCATCATCGCCGCCGGCCTCTCCAGGGCCAGGCTCTCCAACCTCACCGCGGACTTCGCGCCCTTCGGCGCCCACGGCGTCTTCGCCGCCTCGGCGGTGCTCTTCTTCGCCTACATTGGCTTCGACGCCGTCAGCACCATGGCCGAGGAGACCAAGAACCCGGCCAGGGACATCCCCGTCGGCCTCGTCGGCGCCATGGCGGTCACCACGGCGCTCTACTGCGTCCTCGCCCTCACGCTGTGCCTCATGCAGCCCTACTACGAGATCGACGCCGACGCGCCGTTCACCGTCGCGTTCACCGCCACCGGCATGGACTGGGCCAAGTACATCGTCGCCTTCGGCGCGCTCAAGGGGATGACCACCGTGCTGCTCGTCAGCGCCGTCGGCCAGGCCAGGTACCTGACGCACATCGCCCGGACGCACATGGTGCCGCCGTGCCTGGCCCAGGTGCACCCCAAGCTCGGCACGCCGGTCAACGCCACCGTCGTGATGCTCGCCGCCACGGCCGTCATCGCGCTGTTCACCGACCTCGGCATCCTCTCCAACCTGCTCTCCATCTCGACACTCTTCATCTTCATGCTCGTCGCCGTCGCGCTGCTCGTCCGCCGCTACTACGTCTCCGGGGAGACGACGAACGCCGACCGGAACAAGCTCGCCGCCTGCCTCGCCGTGATCACCGCGGCGTCGGTCGTGACGGCGGCGTACTGGGGGCTGAGCGCCGACGGGTGGGCGGCGTACGCGGCGACCGTGCCGGCGTGGTTCGCGGCGACGCTGTACCTGCAGCTGAGGGTGCCCATGGCGAGGACGCCGGAGAAGTGGGGGGTACCGCTGGTGCCGTGGCTGCCGTCGGCGTCCATCTTCATCAACATCTTCCTGCTCGGTTCCATCGACGGCAAGTCGTTCATGCGGTTCGGGATATGGACGGCGGCGCTGCTCGCCTACTACTTCTTCTTTGGCCTGCACGCCTCCTACGACACGGCCAAGGCGCTCGCCGCCGAGGCCGCCGCCGGCAAGGTGGAGGAAGGCGGCAGCAAGCCGGCGGACGGCGGCGCCGGCAACTAAAGGAAGTTCACTAGCTGCTCTGCTGCTGTGTTTAATTAATTTCGTCTTATGAATTTTTAATTATTTGATGTATATATAGGCAACATATATACTGTTAGCTTCTTTGTTCATTGTCATTAGTTCCTAGGTTTAATTTAATAAAAAATACTCTATATATGGCTCTATATAGTTAAAATGAATTCGCATCGAAACTTGTCATACTGGACCTGACGATGATTGAATTTTCAGGTTTGATAGGCCGTTAATGGGCCGAAGGGTTGACCATTCTTCTCCTGATGGGCCATAGCGTTGACCAGGTTTTTAGTATTGGTGGGCCTCAATAAACCGATTTATTGCGCTGGTGCCAATATAATATTCCATCCATAAACAACAGCGTTGATTTTTTTACACATTTAAAATATAGGATAATTAAACAATGTTAAGTCGAAGGTTCATAATTAACTTAGAGTTTTATCCCAATCAGCTAAAATCCAAACTAACAACTCAAGATTCTTTTACCCCAATCAGTTAAAACCCAAACTAACAACTCAAGATAAACTAACAGCTCAAGATTCTTTTATCCCAATCAGTTAAAACCCAAATTAACAACTCAATATAGAGTTCAAGTTTGTTCATACCAGAATGAGAACAAAGAAGACTAGCATCTCAAACACTACAAGGAAAAACGAGTAGAGTTTGGAGGCAACATTTGAAAGTACGTAAATATATTGTTATATTTAAATCTTACGTACATTGTACCCAGCAAGATGATTGAAGCATATTCTTCTGATGCTTCCGTGGGCCAGTTAGATTTTAGAGTTTTTTTAGATTTTTATAAACGGGCTACCAAACAACTGTTTCTCAAAATCTAAAGACCGTATTGCATGCCTTCTATATTGTATTGATTTTCAAGTTGATTGTCGTATCAAGCTCTCACATTTCTTGTGTGGCCTGTACTGTTTGTACTTTATGTTGTTGTTGTCTCAAAGGTGCTTGCTACACTATTACACTTCCATAATGTGATATTGTGACAGTGATACTTCTGAGGCTTTCTGTCATTCTGTGTAAACATTGCTACCTTTGTTTTTATTGGGGTTGCAGCATGCTGGATCTACTCAGCACGGAACAGTTTATTACTTGCATGATGCATTTATTATATCTACATCATTCCTAGAGCTTAAAATACTTGATTACTTCATCTAGTTTTATAATTCATGTTATTTTAAATAATAATAGGGTGAAACTTTGAAAATATTCAGATTAAAAACAATAGAACAGCATGTTTGAGTTAGTTTTAAATAGTTTCTAATAAAAAAAACAGAAAGTTATTTTAACTTTTAATATATTTCAATACAAAATCACGTTCAGATCGTTACGAACTTGTTCGTTGGTCGAAACGATAGGAATTACCAGCAACAACTCCATCAATTTTCTTATAAAGTAATATATCGATATCCAAAAATTGACAAATATACAAGGTATTGACTACCCCTTGTTGGCGTGGCACGCAGTGACGTCAGTCAGGAGGAGGATGACGTAGCAGACGACGTGAGGCGGACGGGGAGAGAGGGAGAGGCACCCACCTCGGCAGCCACACACGCGGATGCGCCCCGGGCCCACCACGCGCGGCGCGTGGGCCGCATCCGGACCGTCCGTCCTCCCGGCCCATCGAACCGACGGCCCAGATCACGCGCTCCCCGGGTTTCCCCTTCTCCCAAAGGAAATTTCCTTCCTCGCGTCATCTCCTCCTCTCCTCGCCTCGCCTCTCCCCCGTCGGCCGTCGCCGTCGCTCGCCGGAGAAGGATCGCCTCGCCTCGCCGGAGAGACCCCTCTCTTCCTCCCGCGCGTCCGCTCTTCTGGTTTTCCCCCCGGTGAGTCCATACGCCCGCGCTCTTCTCTTCTCTTCTGTTCTGTTCTGCTTGGTTCGCTCAATCACCGGAGGGAGGGGAGGGAGGGAGGGAGGGAGGCTTTCCTCTTCCTTGTTGCGGACGCGTGCTTCCGGATTCCGGCCGGCGAAGTTCGTGTGTGTGTGTGGGTGTGTATGGGAAGAGTTTCAGGTCGGTGAATTCGGGCGGCGACGCGCGGGGGGCGCGCGTCGCCGCCGGGTAGAATCCGGTGGCGGGCTCCGTGCGGTGCGTGCGTGATGCTCAGCTCTCGCGGCGGTAGTTGGTTGTGTGGCTACTGAAGCGTGAGGGAGGCATGGAGGTCAAAGATACCACTCCATTATCGGATAATCCTTTCTTGATAAATATATATCCGGTCTTCGTTTTGATAAATTTCACACCAGTTAGAGAATCTTGGTCTGCGACTTCTGGATGGTTCCATCAACAAAGAGACATCAATTCAGTCTGTAATTTTTTGTCGCCTTATATATTTTCGTTTCTCTCTTCTTGAGGTGTTATGTATCAGACCTAGATTTACATGTGTACTAGTCCCCTAACTTTCTTGAAAACTACTACGTACTACTCTTTGTTGTAAATACTTACTAACTTTGTTGTAGTTTGAATGGAAGTTTTTGTGCTGAGTATCTGCGATGTTTTGGTCTTGTTGTGCTTAGGCGATCACGGAAAGCTTCAATTTTGTTGATTTGCAGGAAGTGTGGTGTGCTGCTTCCAAAAGACCAAAATTCCTCTAGCGTTTCAGGACACTGTTTGCTCTGCACAACTTGATAGTTGATAAACATCTCCTGTGCTTCCTAGAAGACGTAGAAACTACAATATGCTTGAAGCACATCGGAAGCTGGGTAGTTGATATTTGTTTCCTCTGACTAACTACAATCCTGATTCTGCTTCACTCTGCAAAAAGAACAAGCCATGACTTCTCTAGTCCATGATGTTTCAGGTATGCCTGTTCCATCTAATGTTTCCCTATATATTACTGATGTTTAAATGGTGGGGCAGTTTTCTGCTATGATTATAATCATAATAATGATAGGTGCACTGTAGACTCCATGGCTGGTGTATTGTGCACGTATCACG
This sequence comes from Oryza brachyantha, assembly GCF_000231095.2. Classification (NCBI taxonomy): domain Eukaryota; kingdom Viridiplantae; phylum Streptophyta; class Magnoliopsida; order Poales; family Poaceae; genus Oryza; species Oryza brachyantha. The sequence goes on along the minus strand of NC_023174.2, from coordinate 15,704,324 downwards.
GTTATGGATTAGCCCAAGAAAACAGTGGCATTTGTGCCATGAATTAGTATTAGGAAATACCAGGTCTAGAAGGTAATTTTTGTACCCTCGCTGGGATGCACTTGCCATTAGTATTGACAAACATCAGCCGCAGCCTGTCATGCCACAACTTTATAGCTGATCAGATTATGGAAATATTAGGTGTTCATCCAGTAAGTGTTGACATACACTCTGCAGTATTTTGATCAATTAGACATGTAAAAGGGAATTGCTGAAATATTGATGTAACATCACTTGGTACATGTTTTCTTTCCCTTGCAGACAACCATGGAGCTGATGAGCGGCAAAAACAGCTGAGGCAAGGTGAACCTGAGGACCAGCAAGAAACCTCGGCTACTAGTACAGGTAGCCAGACAATGGTAGCAACGCCTCCGACAGATTATGCGACACCCTATGCTCATCTGGATATGGCCCATGCAATGGTACATTACATTTAACTTTTCCCTTTTTTAGTTATGGGCAAGTCGTATAACTTCTGTTCTGTCACTTTGAGCTCTAGTCTAAGAGATATAGCTACTTGGTCATTGTGCAATATGGGAGAAACATGGAGAATCACTATGGAGGTTCAGTTTTAGATTTGGATTATTAGGCATGAAAACCACTTGTTTGGACTAATACTCACAGATATACATATACTAAGAGAAATTTTGCATAATGGTGACAAATAACTATTTGAATTTGGATTCGGTTCTTGGGCCTGAAAACCATTTCTTCTGACTAATACTAATAATTGAATGGATTTTAAACTCTTGAGGGGATATCCCCCCGTCTCTTGCATGCCATCTAAACAGTTACAAAAACATTGAAATAATTTGTCAAAATAAATTAATATGTGATATATCACTCGATAAACATTCATGGCGGTGACAAAAAAACTAAGACCCAGTTTTCGTGTGATTCTGTTATGAATACCATTCACTTGATTGTTAAACAGGTGTGCATGACTGCCATGACAGTTATACCATACCGTATTTATTCCTCTATCCCACCTTTCCTTACATGTATGTCAACAAATGTCTACCTGCCCATCACATGAGTCTCCACTCTCCACACCTAGCAAAATTTTCTTCATTAGTAACCTTTAGCAAACAGAGTGTTATGGTCATTGCACCAGGAATTGCTTCTTTACTTGGATTTTCAGTTCATGCATAATGCTAAACACCATTTGTAATGTTTATTGTCTAATTCCGCATATTTTGTTCAGCAGGGTCAAATTGCTTACCCAAATATTGATCCATATTACGGAAGCCTTTATGCAGCTTATGGTGGACAGCCTATGGTAATCTCTCATATATAAATTATAGCTGCATGTACTTTGCATGAGGAGGGTAGGCCAGTATCACATTGTCCTATATGGCCTAATATGTCGCATCCGGACAAAAACAATTTTGCATTATTCTGGGCCTTCGTAACCTACTTTCACTCTCTGTTAAAATGCTTTTTCTAAGACTTCACAAAATTGGTGCTATTTTCAGATGCATCCACCATTGGTCGGGATGCATCCAGCTGGACTACCACTGCCTACTGATGCAATTGAAGAACCTGTCTATGTGAATGCAAAGCAATATAATGCCATATTAAGGCGTCGCCAATCTCGAGCCAAAGCTGAGTCTGAAAAGAAGCTTGTCAAGGGCCGTAAGGTAAATCTTGATTAGCACCTTTTACAAAACCATATAACATGGAATATTAATAAGTTGTCATTTTCCTGATGCTCTATTATAGTTCGAGTTGGTCAGAAGCACAAGTGAACAACTACTTGCTTCAAGTAGTCGACTAAATTCTCCAATGTACACATCCCACTTCCATACTAAGATCAATCTACTCTACTGTAAATCTTATGGTGAATATCCATTCAAATCTTGTATCATGTCTATATTTCTGCGCACTAAGTTTTCAATGTCTGTGTGGATATTGCTTATTGCAAAAGATGTAAGGATCTGGGAATTAGATACCACACAACGAAAACTGTGTCAAATATGGAATGTGGGCTGATTTTTCTCTCTCAATTTTCACGTGAAATTTTTTAGTTCAAGTTGTCTTTTGCGCTATATTTTTGCACCAAAAAGTTACAAATTCTTGTTACTTGGATCACTGCATTGGTTCTAATCTCAATAGACTTCAATGTTGGCACTATCTGTCAGAAGTTAACTGAGAACTTCCATGAAATTATACCATGTTTGGGTGTTCTTACAAGGTTTATGTGTTTCTCACTGTCAGGAATGTGCAACTCTTTCAGCTGCCAGTTCTTGGCACCTATATTCTGCATCTTCTAATGGTTTTCATTCATCTGCACTGTGCAGCCTTATCTCCATGAGTCACGACATCAACATGCCCTGAAAAGGGCTAGGGGAGCTGGAGGCCGATTTCTTAATTCCAAGTCAGATGACAAGGGAGAGCATTCCGATTCCAGTTCCAAAGATAATCAGGATGGAGTTGCACCCCGCGATAGCAGCCAACCGTCTAGTTCTCTGTCTCCGAAGGGTGCATCTTCAGCTAATCAAAATAAGAAGTCAAAAACCTGCAACTAAAAGGATTAATAAGCACCTGGTGTGAAACATGGCAATAGGTTTTGTACAGTACAAGCTAGTGATCGACAAAGAATGGTGCCATTGGTTGTTGTAGGATATGCTCCGTAGAGAATATAGACAGGGAAACAGATTTTTGCAGCCTTTGGTTTCAGTCTGCTCAGTTTCTTTACCTTCTTGTACAATGAGTAGTTTCGTCAGTTGTGCTTTGTCATGGGATAGCTGCAGTTTTTCAGTGAAGTCTTGTAGTCTTAAAAGAATTACTTAACTTGACCATTGTTTGCTTTGGAGTGGATTGGTCTGTTACTGCCTTGCATCATCATCTGCAGTTCACAGAATAAAACATTGGCTATATGTGTATGTTCATGACATAAACATAATGTAGGGCATGTAGTGACTTCATCTGGAGATTCATCTGTTGTGCACACACCCACTGCAGATGCCAAATGATACTCTCATCTTTGCTTGGAACTTTCATGTGATCCTAACAGTTGTGATGGCACTCCATGATCTGTGTTGTGTGACTTATGTGCTTGCCCTCCTGATATGATTCTTGCATTGCATAGCATACATGTAAATGTAATGCATGCTCTCCATTGAGTTGCCTGATGATTATGTGAGACTAAGAACATATCTCTGAACCTGATTTTGATAGGCCTATACAAATCCAGGCATGTCTTCTCCATCATGTTACTATAACATGAGCGTATGCTTTTCTCGATAAGATAGAAATTAGCAGTCATTACCAAGAAGAATATACTTTCTCGAGAACATTGAAAACATTTTAATTTGTACCTTTTCTCGCACGAGCACATCTCGCTTTTTCGCTTAACAAGAAAAAAGAAAGATAGTACTAGGAGGAAGAAAAGGCTCACGCCAACTCTGAATAAGGCTTTATCTGAATCTCGACTTTCTTCAGAGGTTCTGAACTTGTTTTTGAAGGGTAGATTTCTGAACTTAATGTGAACAATTCTGAACTTTGGTTTGCCTTCTGGGAAGCTGGTAATGGAGATTTTTCCTTTTTTATGTATTAAAAAAGTTCTGAACTTTTTCTTTGAAGGATAGAGTTCTGAACTTCTTCTTTCAAGGACAGGAGTTGTGTACTTTGTGTCATAAATCCAGCTAATCTAAAGCATGAACTTTCTGAAAATCTGAACCAAAACTCGCGTGCACGCCCTCTCTGCAATTGAAAACCTTTGCCGGCATTGGTGACCCACGTGATTATCTTAGGCAACACTCTGTGATTATGTCAGGTGCTTACCAAAGTCCAGACACACGCTGCCAAGTCACCATGCTTCTCCCTTAGCACCCAAGTTACTAACAAAAGCATAGATCTCCATCTCCTCATCTCAAATTCTTAAACAAATTAGCACAGACATAAACATGCATATGATAGAGAAGAGAGAGAGAGAGAGAGATGAAAAATGGGAGAAAATTAATAATCAATTGAGGCAGAAAGCAAATGATAATGCTTGTTAATAGGGACCCTCTTCTGAAGAATTATGAGTGAGGCAGAGCAGGCACGCAGACAAGAACCCAGAGGGTATTTGCATATTTGCAGCTGCAGAGAATGCCAGAATCTACACAGGTTGTGTGTACGTACCCAACACTAATCATGTATTTCCTGCATGTAGTTACGGATGTAAATTTGGGTCAATCTTATAATCATTTCTTTGCCTAGATTGATCAATCTATTCAGATTATAAAAAGGCAGATAGATGAATACTATTTTTTTGGATAACTAATTATTCCTCCTGATGTATCTTGAATCTGCCTGCACATGAAGCAGTTCTGGATGGCTAATTATTCTTCATCCATTAGCTTGAATCTGCCTGCACATGAAGCAATCTAATCAACAATCTGTTCTTCAAAATGCATGCAACTGACCAATCAGAAATTGAGTGATCAAGTGAAGTGAGCTTCAGTATTGTTACTGAATCAAGACCTGGTTCTTGTCAAAAAATTTTTGATGGAACAGTCAGTGGCAATAGGATCAAGATGTTGATGGCACCCCCCTAAAAAGAACACAAAAAGGAGAGGAGGCATGCATCAGCTACCTCCCCAGAGAACAGTGAAAGGGATGCTTGACATGCTTTGCTTGCACTACAAAGCCAGGCCCCATACCTCCTCCAATAAGGCCTCTCTCTTGTAGGAAGCATATTTGGTGTTTGTGAAGTTGTGGGTGCATCCATAACCCTTTCCTCTTTGTGGTGTGTGTTTGAACGGTTAGCACTTGGTTCGGGGCGTGTGCTCTAGTACACATCCTTCATCGACAGCCAACTATCGTTGTAAAACTTTTCTTCCTATCTTAATTACATTGGATGACCTCCTTCGGTCATTTTGGCAAAAAAAAATCCATAACCTGGTGTTCACTATTAAATTTTGTTAGATAATAGAATCCATTCCTGCCTTTGCTTCAAAAAAGATGCAAACAATTACTACAAATGTTCAGTCAAATGACTGCAAATTATAAAAATCACAGCTTGATCAAAATAAAAACAAGAACACTACTTAGAATACCAACCTAAAGCAAGAGATAAAACTTCCATCTAGAGCTGGCGCGAAACTGCATAACTTCCATTTCCATTTATCAAAAAATGCATCTCCCTTTCCTTCATCTAATTGGTGCATTTTTAAATTGTTACTATCTTCATTTCATATTGTAAGATTTTCTAGCTTTGTCTAAATTCATCAATTGATGAATGTATATAATTTATATATATATATAGATTTATTAGCATTTATATGAATATAGATAAGACTAAAAAGTTTTATATTGTGAAACAGATTGAGCATAAGAGAACAAGTAATGCAAGTAGGAATTCATGAAAGGATGACATGCTGGGATGGCAAAAGTGGACATGAGCTCTTATCATGCCATGGCAGGGGGACAGAAATACATTGGTGTAAGACAGACAGACAGGCCCCTTTAGGCCCATTGACCCCCCCTCCCACACACTTGCCCAATATCCATCATGACCCATTAATTGTGTTGTTATGGTTGGTACTAGTTACCATTCTTGTTCTTTCTTAATTTGCTGCATGCATGAGATTATATAATAAAGAGGTCTTTCCCTTTCTCTCTCTCTCGTGCCTGCCATGTTCTTGCAGTGCACTACTGCACCAGTATCCACAATTCCAACAAATGTCTCCATAGCCATCATTTGGTTGACAAGAATGAAACCATACAACTTATAGTTAATTAGTGATAATATTTATACTTATAGCAGCATAACACTCCTACCAAAGTTGGTTGGTTACAAATATGTATATATAAATGTGTGGAACATTTGTAACTAATTGCAGGCATTAAAGCCTGAGTCTACAACATCTACCTCAAGTCATGTCAATGCTAGTACCATTCTCCGGTGTTTATGTGGCTTTGGTCCTTCTTCTCCATGATACTACTCCATTGCAAGCAAGCACATATATAAAAAGTGACATGACATGAGAGTATGTCTAGTACTGAGAAGAGCACCATGATTGTCCCAACTATGGAAGAAAAAAAAGAGGATGCAAAAAATTGCTGCAAAAAAATGGTTAAGAAATGCACAAAAAGCAATGCCATGGTGTGCATGTCAACCTTAGAAAAGAAAAGAAAAGAAAAGAAAAAACTAAAAATGCTGCCCTCAAGCATGTAGAAAGTATGGTGCTTTTGTTCTCTCTCTAGTCCCATGTCCTTTTGATGAATGCATAAAGACAATGACAAGCTTGGGAGTGAAGGGAGATGGGTGGCCAACATCCTCACTTGTCACCCATGGAAGAGAAAAAATGCAAAAAGAGATGGAAGATGAGAGTGAAAGAGAGAAAATTTATTGGAAAGTGATGGTTGGTGCCTCACTCTCTTCATGCCAAGAAAGTGACTTTCAGGACAAAGTGGGGGTCCTGCTAGGGGTTTTTAGGGGTTAAGGCTGTTGATAGTACATCACTACAGCTAGATCTGTGTGTCATCAGCAAACACTGAACAAATGTGATGCACATTTGGCTGCATGATCTTGACAAACTGCTTTTGCTCTGGATTTGAAAGGCTATGTTTGTAATGTAGTGGGAGTAGCAAGGTGCAGGAGTGCTTTGCCTTTCTTTTTTTTTCTTCTCTTATTTTCATGCCACTCACTCAGCCAGTAGTCCCTCCTTTTTGTTACTACCCTCTAAAGAAAAGCTGATCACCCAAAAGCAACTCAATGAGTTCTCAAAAACAAAGAGAGTGTGACTACACATGCCAATTGGTGTTTAAGCAGTTGAAACTGAAGTCAATGAATGGTCTGCAACTCTTGATCATGAATCTATCCTAAACTCAGAAAAACAGAAGGTGTTATGTTAGCACCATCTCTGAAAGTGTATAAAAAATTGCACATATTCAACCCCTAGTACCCTTCATCTAGTAGAGTATATGCAGCAATGACAAACAATTGAATGCACTCTGTCACTCAGCAGTGGAAAGCTCAAGCCCAGAAGCTTGCCATTTCAAACCCAGCAGAGGCACTTGAACTGCCTCCATCCATCTACACAATCTCATGAGTAATGCCATTAACTGCACCAGGTGCTTAAATGCAGGATCTTGCACCCATCAGCTTTTACCCCTGCCTGCCATTCTGAGGCAACAAGGCATTGCACTTTCCATTGAAATTATTTCACCTTAGCTCTTTTTATGTTTCAAGCAATCTTTTGTGTGAGGTACAGATGCAAGAACAGATCTAGGTCAATAGACAATGCTTGCTTGGCATTGTTGGAGGCCTATTTGAATGCATACCTATCACCTTTTGCATATGTGAGTGTACAATGTACAGCCACGAACATTGCAAGTTTCTTCAGTGAGGAAACCTGATAAGGAGAAGATGTAAGAACAGTTTCCAGTTTTCTGTTCTTCCTAGATCCTTCTTGGTACAATGCTAGATCTTGAGATCTCGCGGTGTACTGCATACAATTGTTTCTATTGTTCTGATGTAAATGCAGAGATAGGACATCATAAACTTATATGTGAAACAATTTAAGCTGATAAACACTGGAGATGGTGAACTCCATTGGCAACTGCATGTACTCCCTTGTTTGTGTAGAAATAGCAAACAGATTTCAGATCTGGATTGAGACAGGTTAGTTATGTACAGGTACAGAAACAGTCATTAGAGTAGTGTAAAAAAAATTTACTGTTCACAGTCTGTTATCTTCAGGGCGATGGCTAAATTCAGAGTAAAAATCTTGTACTGAACACTGTGCAGATCATGAACTTTAGGACATCACCAAAGCAAATTTCTGCCTCACATTTCATCCCAGCACCGAAAGAAATTCCACTGCAGTTAAGCTCATTCATTGGCCAAAATCTGCTCCCTTTAATTCCTTTCTGCACAAGCACATTTGGTGATCATGGGGTAAAGCCTGCATTTGTGGAGCTAGTGGCATCACTTTGGATGCAAGGCTCATCAGCAAAGCCCAATAGGAAGGTGCTAATGTATGCTAATCTCTTTATTTTAATTACTCCTGTTGAACATTACTATCTCACTCACTCACTCATGCATGCATGCCTTGCCTTGCCCCTGACACCAGGGCAGGCTGGGTGCTCCACTGACAACTGCAATGTGTGGATAAAAACTATCATATCCCAAGAAGCCCCCACTAATTACCCCCATTTGGCACTTGAGGCTCTAATAAAAAGACTGTTTCTTTTTCTCCATTTGATCTAGGAATTTGAACAACTTTATGTATTCTAATTTTCATTTGTGCAATGTGCAATGGATTTTGACAGGAAGACCATAAGAACAGCATCTCACTCAACCACCGGCAGATCCACAGCCTACTAACCCTAGGTGGCCGCTTGGACTCGTCGGCGAACGCGAAGTGAAATTTAGTGTTAATTTAGAGACTAAAAGTAATAATATTTTCATCAAAAACACTTTTCTCTAATTTTTTTTTCTGGATCCGCCGTTGTGTCAACACTACACACAGTTATAACAAATTGAGAAGTTTGGATGGTTTGTTTCTGAATGCTAGTACCTACCTTAGACTGTAACTGAACAAATTAAGCACAAACAGAAGCAAAATAGGAGTAGAAAAAAAATGATAAAACAGAAACATAAATTGACTGGGAGGAGCATGAACTGAGGCAACCCCACAAGAAAGTATCATGATTCCCTGTATGCAAATATTCTCCTTGCCAAGTGGTCCTAAGCATGCACTTCTGACATTCTGAAGCATTGCACATTTGCACCACACCACAGTCCACAGGAATAAAGGGATGAAGTCTGAAAACATATCGTCGCATTCCAGCAGCACAATCTCTCCGAAAATTACCTCGCTGAGACATTATCAACAAGGATCATACCATTCAGCAAGGCACCATTTCAAATGCAGGATTTTAGTTTTTTCCCCAAATTTTCCATCTGAAACTAAACTGAAATTTGTACTGGCACTGAGCTAAAAATTTCTAGTGAAACTGAAGTACAATTTTCTGATGACACTGAGCTAAAATTTCTGTTCAAACTGAAGTATCTTTTCCTGCTGATACTGTGCTAAGAATTTCAGCTGAAACTGGACTACAAATTTCTGGTGTGTCTGCTGAAAGTCTGAAACTGAAATAAACTTGTGCTGAAACTGAACTGTTAGCCCCTATTACTACTATCTCCGTCCTAAAATAAGATTATTTTTTAGTTTTTTGATATTATGTTTTGACTCTTCGTCCTATTTAAAATTTTTGTGTGATTAATATTTTTATTCTTACTAGATGATAAAACATAAATTAGTTTTTATACAAATTTTTCAAATAAGATGAATGGTCAACCGTTAGGCATGAAAAACGAAAAATAAAATTATTATAGGACGAATGTAGTAGGTTATTATTGGTACTACTACAGCTACAAGAGGTGGAATAATAAATAAACTGAAATCGTTTTGAGCAAAGTGGAAAACAAAAACTGAGCAGGAAGTGAAAGAGTGGATGGGACGGGGATGCGGCGTGCGCTGCGAGCTGTCGCCCGAGGCTGTAGCAAAGCCTGACGGCGACGCACATTTCTGCCGCTGCTGCTGCTACCCGCCACGCCGCCCGATGCGTATGCTGCTGCTACAGAGCCAATTTTTCATCTATAGTCAACAACTCATATTATAGTTATCTATAAAACATCAATACATGGTCACACATATCATACATATATTTTGTATTAAAGTCCGTATATAACTGGCTACAAATATACTTATAGCTTATAACATGTTACTGTACCTGCTCTACTGCTCTGATCGACCTCTATAGCAGCCTAGCAGCAGCAGCGAGCGAGCACGAGAGGCAATGGTGGTGCTACCAAAGCTCAAACGGAATCCAACATACTCCTAGGCAGCAGCAAATGCCTGCAGCATCAGCATCCTCTCCCTCTCTCTCTCTCCTCTCTCCAGACAGCACAAGAGTGTGGTTAATTACTTGTTACTGTCACTGTCAGGAGCTCAGTACCATAGTAGAGAGAGAGATCAGCAGTTAATAGTACTACTGTAATAGATTAGCAATAAAGCATGGAGTGAAATTTAGGTTGATATCTGTCTGTCTGTCTGTTCTGTTGATGCAAGTTTAGTTAAGCTACCAAAAGAAAAGGATGAACTAAGTGCTAGCTAGGGCACAGGCCGTGCACTGCTACTGCACGCTTAAGCCTAGCCTAATTATGATGTAATGAGACCAGCGTACAAGGATTATTTCTTGCTTGCTCTACCTTCAAACAGCTAGCCCTGCCTCTCAATGCAGTGATACAAAAGAAAAAAAAACAGGAGATAGTACTTTACATAATCCTGCAGCCAGGCTCCAAATGCAGAAACATTTTCTTCCCTGCCCTGCCTATAAACATCACTACTATAATCTTGACAAGATTTGTGTTAGCAATGATCCAAACAAAAACGCTTAATCTGTACAGTGCTTTGCATAAAAATAGCAACAGCACTACCGCAGCACCGGCCAATCCATGGATCCAGCGACATTGAATGTTACTACATGGATGGATCGATCACGAGGCAGAAGCATATACTACATTGATGGCATCGGGATTCAGGCTCGCTGCAGCAGCTGCAGGTGAGGGGGGGCAAAAGGGATGGAGCTGCGACGAACAGAGAACAGAAGAGAAGAAGAGAGCCAGCAGCGGCAGCAGCAGCAGCAGCAGCAGCCATGGCTGAGCTCTCGTCGTCGTCGTCGTCGTCCTCCTCCTCCTCCTGTCTCCAGACACGCATGCTTGCATTACAGCTGTAGGTCAACATCTCTTGCTACAGTAGTACTGCGTTACTGTGCAGGCTTAACTCTGCTGCTGCACGGGGTGGAGCTGCTCTATGCATAGGGGTGCACAGGAACCGGTTTAGAAATTTTTTTTAGATAGAGTTTATTTATTTTCATACATAAACTTTCTTGATTTAAATTTAAGCATTTGCAACCGTTTCAAAACACTTAAAAAATAGGTGACATCTTATATTTTTCAAAACACTTAAAAAGGGGGTGACATCTGATATTTTTGTTGCATCTTAAAAAGTGAGTAACTGCTTCTGCCTTGCCTTGTATACATAGGATAGGAGCATCTGCCTGCCGGCTTCAGTTCAGCTAGCTCATCCAGAGTAGCAATAACTCAAGACTGATGCTCTCTCATGACTAGTCCTGCTCCACACTATTCATACTCTTATGTAATACCACCCCACCTCAGAATATAATTATTTTTAGATCATCTTTTTTCTAAATATGTTTACTTTTAGGTAGTCAGTACATTGAAAATTTATAAAAGTAAGAAATAAATGCATTGAAATTAGGTAAAAAACAAAATAATTGTCTTGGGATTTTATAAAGTGAAACGTATTCTAGCCTTATTTTTTTTTTTATTAGCATGTGTGGAACGAATAATAATTAAACTATTTTGGAGCGGAGGGAATACTATCTTTTGAAACATATTATTCCCCCACAACATTACCACATATTATTTACTTGATTATAGAGATAAATTTAATAGTTAAAAATAAAGTGAATAGATAGTTTTTTCATAAATCATATTTTTCTAGACATGAAACAATTAATCTGTAGCAATAATTCGACAAATATAACAGTAGTGTATTTGTTCGGTTCATCTGAGTAGTCAGCAAACTATGCATGAATAAATTAAATATCATTTCCTTAAATAAATCTATGATTAATTTATAATATGAAACAGCGCGAGAGTCACGTAGAAAAACAATCTAACAAATGCAAATGCACAATTGACAAGCCGATGATCGACTTATATATCAATGTATAATTATATCCCACGGTATTAGACTGCTGCACGTATATCAATTTGTTCTTATTAATGCACAGAAGTACTCCTCTGTGGAATACCGTTTGTTCTGATCTGATCTGATGCTCATTTGGCTCAACTCATTACGTGGTAATACTGCAGTAATATGTCATGGTACTGTTGAATTGCTTGAGCATTTTCAATCTGTCCCAACATTCATTCTAAAATAAGGGGTTATTTAGTTTGAAATTTTTTTTGCAAAAACATCACATCAAAACTTTAAACGCACATTTGAAGAATTAAACTTAGGCCGTGTTCGGCCACACCAATAAGATATCTAACTCTTTTCGTTTTCCACGCACACGCTTCCCAAACGGCTAAACGGTGTGTTTTTTCGAAAATTTTCTATAGTAAAGTTGTTCTAAAAAACATATTAATCTATTTTATGTTTTTTAATAATTAATAATTAATTAATCATTTACTAATCTATTAGTACGTTTTCCGCGCCGGAGAACTAATACCCTTCCCCACATCTACCAAACGGGGCCTTAGTCTAATTACTAAACAAATTTCAGATTCCGCTTGAAAACCGTGAGACGAATCTTTTGAGTCTAATTAATCCATCATTAGCACGTAATATAACCATTCTGATAAAGTGATAACTGATATGAAAAAAATATTTTAAATGACCATTTAAACGATAATACGAATGATAGTACTATCGTCCTAAACATCACACCCAATCACGTACACTGCAGCTGAGAGAAGCCGACTATAAGCATATTTTAAAGAGATAAGAGGAGAGAGAGAAAAAATGTGAGCTACTAATTTATAGGCAGCTACACATGGGCTCCAAGAACAAAATGTGTGTATGACATGTGGGACTATATAGTGATATTTTGTAGGTAACTATTATATGAATTGACTATTAAATTGACTATAGATAAATTATACTGTAGTAGCTATAGTAGCCAGTAGTTGGCTGTACTATTGATGGATGAGCCCATAGAGTACTGTTACTGGTATACGATGCTACGATACGGATGACTGTGCAGCTGGATGTCACGTCAACAGATGCAAAGGATTGCAGAGACATGGATACAGTGCTGCATGCAGTCCCTCATATGCCGCACAGTGCACTCGCTGCTACAGAAGCTTGACTGGCATATAAACTTGACAGCAAAATCCATGGCACCCACAAGGGGTGGTTACGAAAAAAACGAAACAAATTAATCGGAGAAACTAAACTAACCAAAATTTTCGGTCATCAGTTAGAACTAATCAAAATAATTTTGGTTTATTCGGTTATTGTATCGAAAAATCGAACTAATGTTGTTCTAATATAAACAACAGTACATCAAAACTCAGACGGACGTGATGGCGGTCGGGCGGCAGGCGGCGGAGCACGGTGGGCAGCGGACCACTCCAGAGTGCGGCGGGCGTCGGAGCGCGCCGACGAGCAGCGATGGAGTGCGGCAGAGCTCGGCGGACGGTGCACTCGGGAGAGGATGAGGACGATTTCCCTCTCGCGCGCGGCGGAGGCGCCGCATTCTCCCAACGCGTAGCCCAAGACGTTGCCTCGTGCGGGTCGAGGCCGAGAGCCGTGTACCTTGCTCAGAATGTGCACTTCTCAGTCCGGCGCATGATCCAGCCTCTGTTGCGCTGGAGATCCGGTGTGGTGAGCTAAGGCATAACGTCACCTCAACCGACTGTGAATGCCTTAGGAACTAATCTAATTTGGCAATCCATATTTTAAATTGTTGATCATCTATTTGGCAATCCATATTTTAAATTGTTGATCATCTAAAATAGTTTTATTCTTTGTGTCTCTCTGTACTCTATCAGATCCTCCATATCTTGTTGGTGGATGGAGAGAGCCAAACATGTAGCCTCTCTCCTAATAATAAGGATGAGATTGGTGTTCTACCGAAGCTCGATATTTATCATTCATCCTCTATTTTTAAGCGGCGCCGCTATACGTACGATTCGTGTACGATTGATGGTCCGCATGGCACGCGCCAGCGCCGTGTGTGTCGTACACGAATCGTACATTGTACGCGAAGCATTTTCTATTTTTAAGATGGAAGATAAAATATATGTCCAGTGGAGGATGCTCTAAGAATAAGGGGGTGTTTAGATTCCAAAAAATTTTGGAAGAGGGGTCATGTCGGACGTTTGATCGGATGTCAGAAGGGGTTTTCGAACTCGAATAAAAAAACGAATTTCATTGCTGGAAACTGCGAGATAAATCTTTTGAGTCTAATTAATTCGTCATTAGCACGTAAAGGTTATTGTAACACTTATGACTAATCATGTACTAATTATGCTCAAAAGATTCATCTCACGGTTTCTTTTATAACTGTGTAATTAGTTTTTCGTTTCATCTATGTTTAATGTTTTATTTATATGTTCAAAAATTTGATGTGATATTATAAGGAAAAAATTTTGGGAACTAAAGGAGACATAAGCAAAAAAAAAAAAAAGCGACAAAGGAGATCCCGGTGAATATCCGCCGTCGCCGAGGACGAATCGCGTCGCGTCCAGTTATTCCTCTACGACACCACGCGGCCGCATCTGAGCCGTCCATCACTAACGGCCTGGGCTAGATCCTGCGGCCCACGAGCGGTCAATGGCCAGTCCACGTAGCCGTCTCTCTTCCCCGTACGATGCTGATTGCTGCCTTGCTGGCCAGCCAGGGTCACTGCTCGGATCTTCTGCGGATTTTCACTCCTTCCTTTCTGGAATTTTGGGTGGTGTTCTCTTTTTTTTTCCACGAGATTTTCAGATTTTTCTTCGTTAACTGATCTTGTGATAGTTGTTTCTGATGAAGTTTTTGGTAGAGACTCGTTTCGAAATAAGTTTGTGAAAATAATCAACTTGTCAAAAATCGGTTATGTGAGGATATAAATGATTTGATTAGATAGTTGCAAAACCACTTTTAGCTTTTATGTAGACGTAGAACACATCATTTTATAGTTTAGGAGATGTGCCAAGAACAATCCTATAAGAAAAAAACATGGCCTTTCTACGAATTGTCTTCACGTGTATATAAAATTATGTTTTATTTACTTGTATATTTTTTGCTTAGATAACTCATTCTAATATAGTTAGTAGTATTTTTAAGTTTATTCTCAAAATAAATAATTTATTTTTACGATGATGTATATAATCCTTGGTAATAATGAGGTGAATAATAGAGTACTCCTTGTCAATACTATACCAACCAGTGTTTCCACCCATACAACAAACTATTGCATAATAATAGTAATACTATTGCATGCTACTATGACGTAGTATCTCATTGTGATGTTTGGATGCATGTGTTTGGCATGACACCTTCGCCTCTGATCGTCAATCCTTCGCTGAAAGGAATGACCTTCGTTTTTTAGAGCAATGTTAATAGAAGATATAATTACTAGCTTTAAAACCTTTTTAGGTCATTAAGAGCTAACACAGAGCTAACTTATATAAAAGTTATACATAAATATATGCTACGTCATCGATGTATGGTTCACTTCTCATACATACATAACGTCTTAGAGCTTGTATTGTAGCTGGTTATAAATTTGTAGCCTATTTTTCTTCTCTCTCATTTCTTCTCTCCTTCACGTAAGCATAATCATGTTACAATATTTTTTAGAATTTACTTATATCACTTATTATACTCGCTCTAAGATGACATGTAGAGTCATGCTGATAAGTGAGAAAATGCCGATGAGGATGAGTAAAATTTGCTTCCAGCGAAGGACTTTATTTTTAAGATGCCATGTATTCTACATGTGTCGCCTAAAAAAACGAAGTCCTTCCAGCGAAGTACTGAAGCCATGCGAAATTTTCATCCGTTCCTCTCTCGGAGCAAGTTTAATAGTACAATTAACTACTAACTTCAAATGATAGTCAATTCATATAATACTACCTCCATTTCATATATAATTTATATATATGTCTAAATTTATTAGCATCTATATGAATCCAGCTAAAGCTAGAAAGTCATACATTATAAAACGAAGGAAGTAGTTACCTACAAAAACATATATTGTTGGCCACCTGTCATATACACATTGCGTCTTGGAGTCAGCGTTGCAGCTGACTATAAATATGTAGTATTTTAAAATATGTTTATAACTAGCTTATAGTCTGCTATTATACCTGCTCTAAGAGCAAGTTCAATAGTATAGCCAACTACTATCTTCAATTCATCTATAGTCAATGCATATAATAGTTACCTATAAAATATTAATACATGATCCCACATATCGTAGGCACACTACGTCTTGTAGCCTGTGCTGTAGCTGGCTACAAATTAGTAGCTCACTACTCTTCTCTCATCTCTTATCTCTTTTAAAATATGTTTATAGTTAACTTATAACCTGATATTATACGGGTCTTTAGATAATTTGTCATACTCCCGATGGCGCATTCCCAAATGCTATTTTCTTCATGAACTTTAACTATTTGCTACTCCTCCTATAGGTTTTGTTAATTCAGTGCCACCTTTGCCTAGTTTTGTAGGATTATAGCTATATAGGATCTCTTATCTTGATAATAATTATTTTCTAATTGTTAATTTGATTTTAAAATTTTAAAATTATATTTTTACATGGAAACCATTTACATATTCTAAATTGTACTTGTTCATAAACCATTTACATATAAATACAATTTAGAAGTATCTAGAATTTAAATTATAAATTAAATATTATGTAGAAAAGACTTTATGAACAAGTATAATTTAGAATATAGGTAAATGATTTCCATGTAAAAACATAATTTAGAAAATTTAAAATTCAAATTAACAATTTAAAAATAATTATTATCACGATAAACGATCTTGTATAGCTATAATCCTATAAAACTAGGAAAAATGACATTGAATCAACAAAACCTATAAGACCGATAACAAATAGTTAAAATATATGAAAAAAATAGTATTTAAAAATACGACTTCCGGGAGAATGGCAAATCATCCAAAGGCCCTCCTCTAATGCTATCACTACTGGAGTACCCTCGCGCTACTCGATTGGTGTGTCTCAGAAGATCTTCGTGAGGCTGAGGCAGCAGCGGCTGTAGCACACTGTTTGGATTTGCAGGTGCAGAAGCACAGTGAGAGCAGGTTCAGCGGTAACCATATTTTAAAAAGATAAGAACGTAGAGAGAAAAGATGTGGCTATTAATTTGTAGCCAGCTATACATGAACTCCAAAACACAGTGTGTGTATGATATGTGAACATGTACTAATATTTTGAAGGTAACTATTGTATGAATTGACTATTAGATTGGCTATAAATAAATTGGAACTAGTAGTTGACTATAATATTAAATGAATCTAATAGCTAATTCATACAATAGTTAAAATGCATCGTCCCACATATCATACACACACGGTGTCTTGAAGTCCGTGTGCAGACTACAAATTAATAGCCTACCTATCTTCTCTCTTCCCTCTTTATCTATTTAAAATATACTTATAACTGGCTTATAGCCTACTATTGTACCTGCTCTTATAACTGGCTTATAGCCTACTATTGTACCTATTCTTAGATAGTGTTCTTTCTTGAAAGATGATTTTTTATAACTATCTAAAAGTATACACAATAGATTTAACTAATACAAAGCTGAAAATCTATTATAGAAATATGATACAATATACTTCTACATAGAAAACATTTAAAAAACACATTGTTTGGTAAATAAAGAAACGTGAATGTAAAAACTGAACGCTACCACCAATATTTGCTCATTAGCTTGTGACCGGGGGGGGGGGGGGAGCGTGCCTTAAAATCTGGGTATCGAATATTTTCATCATCATCTTTTCACTTCTGTTCATGTTATAAGATAAGATTTAAATTTTCAACCTTATATTTGACTTTGATTTTAAGCTTTTTTCATCGTAGTCTATTTTTTAGCATTGTCTTTAGATCGCTAAGAACCCTATATAAATTTTTTATTCACAAAATATTTCTCATTGCAAATATGCCTTAAAAAGCCAAGGGATCACCCTATTTCTCTTTTGGGGTGATTGTTTGACTTTTTGGGGAAAATAGCCAAAAGACATATTTAAATAATTTATGAATATAATTTTTATATGCATGTTCTTAGCTATTTAAAACCAAGACTAAAAAAATAGAGGATGATAAAAAAAATCTCAAAATCAATGTAAACTTTAAGATTAAAATTTTAAATTTTAACTTATAAGCACGGTAATGCCGAAAATGGGGGTTTAGTTTTACTGCCAGCTTTGTTCCGGGCCTTTGAAAGCAAAGCTGAGTTTCAAATGGTGAAGAACCTCTCAACCACACGATTAAGCTGAGGTGAGTACTCGCTTAAGATAAACTTTCGGTTCCGTGTGTAGTGTTTAGCCATCCGTTTTATTTAAAATTTTCAAAATATTAAAAAAAATATTAGTCACACGTATAATACTATTTATGATTTATCATCTACTAAAAATAAAAAATTTAATCGTAAAATTTTTTGAACAAGACAAAGAGTAAAAAAATGTAAAAGATTAATTTATTTTTGGACGGAAGGAGTAGTGGCAGGCCAGCTTGCACCGCTGGAGTTTCAGGGAGTACATGCAATAGTGGAGCAAGGAGTATAGTATTTTATATATCACTGAAAATAGTTTTTATAGCAGAAAGTGCCACACACTTGGAAAGAATAGAAACTATGCTCCTATCGAAAACTAAAAAACATAACCTCACAGACTTCTAAAAAGCACTAACATTTCAGAGAGAAAAAAATACTCCATAATCTTTGCATTGCATCCACGCCTACAGTAGAATCTCTCTCCTTGAGACAACTTTACACTGTTCAAAGCTGCCACTACACCCTAAAAACCTTTCTGTTTTGGACAGTTGAGCTCCGTGCAGCGTTTAGATTGAAAAAAATTTTGAAAGAAGTGTCACGTTAAATGTTTGATCGGATGTTGAAAGATGTTTTCGGACATAAATGAAAAAATGAATTTCACGGCTAGCCTAGAAACCGCGAGACAAATCTTTTGAGCCTAATTAATCTGTCATTAGCACATGTTGGTTACTGTAGCACTTATGGCTAATCATGGACTAATTAGGCTTAAAAGATTTGTCTCAAGATTTCTTCCGTAACTGTGCAATTAGTTTTTTGGTTCATCTATATTTAATGCTTTATTTAGATGTCCAAAAATTCGATGTGATGTTTTTAGAAAAAATTTTAGAAACTAAACGAGGCCTAAAAAAGAGCGTGTGCGTGCGTATTGGAACTGCAGAAATCTGTTCAGACCACGCAGACCGTGCACATTTCATTCTGTTTGAACTTGCTCAACACAGCCAAGTCTGAAGGAGTCTGAAAAAAGAGGGATGAAATTGGAACTGCAGAAATCTGTTCAAACCACGCAGACCGTGCACATTTCATTCTGTTTGAACTTGCTCAACATAGCCAAGTCTGAAAAAAGAGGGATGAAATTCAGAAAAAAAATTTGCTTTACCTAAGCCTAGTGACCAAGGCCATGTTATTTACCTCCGTAGATTTTGAATTTTTCAGTGATACGCTTTTCAAGCATTTAAATAGTGTGTTACACAAAAAAACTATATAAAAGTTTATTATATAATTCTTAGAACAAATTTTACCTTCCGCAATAGTTTCGTTTACATCTTTAAATATCTACCATAAACATCAGATAATCTAATAATTTAAAATCTTAACACGCACTCATCAAACATGCCCAAATCTGAAAAAAAGAAAGAATTCAGAAAAGGAGGCGAGACGGCCCATTCTGATCAGAAAAAATCAATCTTTCTCTCTGAAAAGAGACGAGAGAGAAAGTGGTGGTGTCTCATGTGAAGACCAGACGAGAAGAAGAAGAGAGAGAGGCGAGGTGACCGCAGTGCAGTGGAGTCGGCTAGTGGAGGAGTGGCGGTATTAAAACCAGCAGCAGCGAGGCCACCTTGCCCTCCTTCCCCTTCCTCCACCAACCACTCCCCTCCAATCCAAGAGAAGGCAGCAACGAGCACGGTGCCATGGCGGCAGAGGGAGCTGCGAGCGCGAGCCTTCGTGGGCCATGACTACCGCGAGTCCTTGTTGCGTTGTAGCGCTAGCGGCGAAGTCGTGGAGAGGAGAGGCGGGATGGCTGCGGCGGCGGTGGGGGTGGGGGCGGGGGCAAGGGGGGAGAGGCTCTCCTCGTCGTCCCCGACGGCGGTGGGGCCGCAGGTGGACGCCGGGAAGTACGTGCGGTACACGCCGGAGCAGGTGGAGGCGCTGGAGCGGGTGTACACCGAGTGCCCCAAGCCCAGCTCGCTCCGCCGCCAGCAGCTCATCCGGGAGTGCCCCATCCTCAGCAACATCGAGCCCAAGCAGATCAAGGTCTGGTTCCAGAACCGCAGGTCAGCCTCTCTCTCTCTCTCTCTCTCTCTCTCTGATCTCTGCAGCGTTCGGTTCAGCCATGGCGTGTTCTTGTGCTTTCGGTTTCAGTTTTAAGCAATGAGGAGGATTGGTGTGTCGTCTGCTTTCATGTTCTTGTGGAAGAAATGAGACGCCTTTGTGAGGATTTTAGCGAGGGAGATTTGGGGGTTTAAGGTTAATCTTGGTTGGATTTCTTTCTGTGCAGTTTGTTGATGGCTGCAACTATCGGGTGTTGATTTTAGGGCTTGCAATGTGCTGGATTGGTGTTAAAGTAGGTTCATTTCTGGGATTTGCATACTAAATGAGGGGTTTTGGATTTGTTAAAGGGGGGTTAAAGCCTCAAATTGTTAGTGTAGTTCGTTTTTTTTTGGGAGAAGCTGGATGAAGCATTATCTGTTTGTCTGAAATTTGTCAAGTTTTTTTTTACAAAACTTTGCAGCAATGATTTGGTTTCCTGTACCCCAACTGTTCTTCGCTGCATTATTCTGCTGGTTGTGTGGTGGGTAGGGAGCGAAATGGCAGCGGCATTCGTTGGTTTCCTCTTGGATTTTGTGGTGATGTGAATAACCAAATATCCTGGATCTCTGTACAGACTTTTCAGTTAATCTTTGTTTGGTTTAAATTGAAATAATTTGGGCTATGTTTGTCTTGTTGCTTGTGGTGGCCAATGATTGGTTTGAACAAAATTTCCGTGGGAGCAATTTCTTGTTTCCTGTGCTTGCCATTTTGAGGCCCATCTTTTTAACCCTGTGCTGTGCTGGTGTTCACGTCTTTCTTCTTGCTATAGGCCCCCCTAAACATCACCTCCTGGTTATCATCTTGCTTTCTTTTTCAGTGGATCACAAATAGGGCAATAGTTTTGTCACTAGTGGTGTCACTGTGGAAGAAAGAATGTGAAGAGCAACACTTTGAGCAAGTTTGGTACTATAGAAGTATATATTACTGTACCCATGAAGGCCAAATACAAATCAAGAATCCTTTTAGGTAGAGGATTCTCTTATTTAGAGTAGAGTTCATAGATGTAGACAGGCAGAAACATCACTGTCAACTAGGCAATGATTTTCACATATGGAATACTCCTACCTGTTATTGCGTAATAGTATTAGTCATTTGTCTCTTTTGCAAATGACTCCCTTTTAACCTTGGGGGATATTTTCTAAAATGCCTTTGCCTAACTACCTTTCGGCTCATTTGGGCTGTGCCAATCAGTATCCATTAACAAGTAGCATCAGTGGAATCTTGTGTGTTGGAAGACACCATCTTTTAGATAGTTTATTTATGTATTTTTGCCAATGAAACCGTGCCTTGCTTGTTATTGGCAGATGCCGGGAGAAGCAGCGCAAGGAGGCCTCCCGGCTGCAAACTGTTAACCGGAAGCTGAATGCGATGAACAAGCTGTTGATGGAGGAGAATGACCGGCTGCAGAAGCAGGTGTCTCGTCTCGTCTATGAGAATGGCTACATGCGGACTCAACTCCACAATGTGAGCTCCCTATCCTTCGTATGCTGATTCAAACATGATAAGTATCTTACAATGGTTTCATATGTTGGTTTGAACACTATAACTATCTTTTTTTTCTTTATCAATAATATCTATCTTTGCTTTGTTACCTTGGTAGCCTTCTGCGGCCACCACAGATACAAGCTGTGAGTCTGTGGTGACAAGTAGTCAGCATCAACAGCAAAACCCAGCGGTTCTGCATCCGCAAAGGGATGCGAACAACCCAGCAGGGTATCCACAATATCTGGTCTAATTTCTTCTTTTGCTAGATGTGCTTGTTGTATGAAAGATTTTTGATATGCTCTTCTTTATGTAGTCTTCTTGCTATTGCTGAGGAGACCTTGGCAGAGTTCATGTCCAAGGCGACAGGAACTGCTGTCGAATGGGTGCAAATGGTTGGGATGAAGGTAATGTATTCATTGTACATGACAACTGTTCAGTATGCTGATTTTTTTTTCTTTCAAACCAACTGAAATGAGATCTTGAACACAGCCTGGTCCGGATTCCATTGGAATCATCGCTGTTTCGCACAATTGCAGTGGCGTAGCAGCACGAGCTTGCGGCCTTGTGAGCCTTGAGCCCACAAAGGTATGATTATTTTCATGGGCATTGTGTTACATTTTCCATCATGCTATTGCCCCTGATAAGCTTTATTTTAGGTTGCGGAGATCCTCAAGGATCGCCCCTCTTGGTACCGTGATTGCCGATGTGTCGATATCATCCACGTTATCCCTACGGGTAATGGTGGAACCATTGAGCTAATCTACATGCAGGTAAATAAACCTGATCAAGACGCTTGCATTTTTCTTGTGCATCACAAGCTACTCTATCATTGTTGGTAATAACCATTGCCCTTTGTACTTTCTTAGACTTATGCACCGACAACTTTGGCGGCACCACGTGACTTTTGGACGCTCCGCTACACCAGTGGACTTGAAGATGGGAGTCTTGTGGTATTACTTTGATCTATAATTGCATGCTGTCAGTTCATAAAAATTGTGCTTCGTTTCATTTTTATATGG
The DNA here is from genome assembly GCF_000231095.2 of Oryza brachyantha. NCBI lineage: Eukaryota > Viridiplantae > Streptophyta > Magnoliopsida > Poales > Poaceae > Oryza > Oryza brachyantha. The sequence goes on along the minus strand of NC_023174.2, from coordinate 15,681,647 downwards.
TTGGTCTATTTGTCATGTTATGGTCGGACTTGTTCTGTTCGGATCACACTGCATCATTATGATTATCAATGAAGTGTGATTTCTATTGTATTAAATGCTGCTTGACACCATTCTTGCTCTGTAGATATGTGAAAGGTCATTGACTCAGTCCACTGGAGGCCCATCTGGGCCTAACACTCCAAATTTTATCAGAGCCGAGGTGCTTCCCAGTGGTTATCTGATTCGACCATGCGAGGGAGGTGGCTCCATGATTTACATTGTGGATCATGTTGATTTGGATGTAAGCAGCAACAGTGCTTTCACATTAACAAGTGTAATATTGATTTGTAAGAAACATATCTTATTGGCCCTGTGTATTACAGGCATGGAGTGTGCCTGAGGTCCTTAGACCGCTCTATGAATCTCCAAAGATCCTTGCTCAGAAGATGACTATTGCAGTATGTGCATTGTTTTATTCCATTGTTAAAGAGCATTTGTCTACCATTCGTGGTGATCATGAGTGCATACCTTTTCTGATTTGCCGTGATATTGGCTCTTTCTATGCAGGCATTGCGACACATTAGGCAAATTGCACATGAGTCAAGTGGTGAAATCCCCTATGGTGCTGGGCGGCAGCCTGCTGTTTTCAGGACCTTCAGTCAAAGGCTCAGTAGGTCTGTAACTATTGAGTGTTTCTGTGCTATTAGAACCATTTGCCATACTGTCATATGATACAGTTCCACGAATGTTTCGCACATCTGAAACTCCATGCTCTAATTTGCAGAGGTTTCAATGATGCTGTTAGCGGATTTCCAGATGATGGCTGGTCTTTGTTGAGCAGTGATGGTAGTGAGGACATTACAATATCAGTAAACTCATCTCCAAACAAGCTTGTTGGATCCCATGTCAGCCCGAACCCTCTATTTTCGACTGTCGGAGGTGGCATCTTGTGTGCAAAGGCATCAATGTTACTTCAGGTTGACATAGGCTCCATCTAGTTACTCAACTAATCAAGTGTTGTCTCTATGTTTGTTTCACTTCGACCAAAGTTATTCCACTTCATAAAGTTAAGCTTTAATGAAGTTTTTTTGACAATGTAGAATGTCCCTCCTGCTCTTCTTGTGCGATTTCTGAGGGAGCATCGTTCTGAATGGGCTGATCCTGGTGTTGATGCTTATTCTGCTGCGTCTTTACGGGCCAGCCCATATACAGTTCCAGGCTTAAGGACTAGTGGTTTTATGGGCAGTCAGGTTATACTACCCCTTGCACATACCTTAGAGCATGAAGAGGTAATGTGGTAATTGAATTCTCGGTAGTTCTTTTAGTATGATGAATGACAAATAATTATGCATCAACCTGACATTCGGAATTGTGCAGTTCTTGGAGGTAATTAGGCTCGAAGGACATGGTTTTAGCCATGATGAGGTGCTTCTATCACGGGATATGTACCTTCTACAGGTATTATGGATCATGATCTATTGCTTTAGGTTGCACCTATTTGTTGCATTTTTCATGATGCTGAGAGATCGCTTTTTATGCAGCTTTGCAGTGGGGTTGATGAGAATGCTACCAGTGCATCTGCACAGCTTGTGTTTGCTCCAATTGATGAATCTTTTGCTGATGATGCACCACTACTACCCTCAGGATTCCGTGTGATACCACTAGATACAAAGATGGTAATGACAGATCCATAATATTACACCAGAAGCCTTCTCTTGCCCATTTTGTTTCATCAATTAACCGTTATGCACACAACTGCAGGACGTGCCATCTGCAACACGCACACTTGACCTTGCATCTGCCCTTGAGGTTGGACCGGGTGGAGCTTCACGTGCTTCAACTGATGCATCTGGCGTGTGCAACAGATCAGTCCTGACCATTGCTTTTCAATTCTCATATGAGAACCACCTTCGCGATAGTGTGGCAGCAATGGCTAGGAATTATGTCAGAGCTGTGATGGCATCTGTGCAGAGGGTGGCTGTGGCCATAGCTCCTTCCCGGCTTGGACCTCAGATCGGAATGAAGCACCCTCCAGCCTCTCCTGAGGCACTCACCCTTGCTAGCTGGATTGGCAGGAGCTATAGGTAAGTAAAAATCCTTATTTTTGGCAAAGGTCTCACAGATTTCATTAGCAGAACCACCTACATTGCCACATCAGAGGAGTTCATGCTGTTAATGCACTAGTTTATTTCTATGGGAACATTCAGGGTTCACACCGGAGCAGATATCCGGTGGTCTGATACCGAAGATGCTGATTCTCCCCTGGCGCTCCTGTGGAAACACAACGATGCAATACTATGCTGTTCTCTGAAGGTCAGTGTGGCCCAGTAATTTTATGCACATGTAATCACATTACACGTTCTGCAAACCTTACTTATGGTTGGTTTGGTTATTGACTGGCAGCCTGCTCCTATGTTCACCTTTGCCAACAATGCTGGCCTCGATATCCTCGAGACGACGCTGGTCAACCTCCAAGACATCTCGCTCGAGATGATCCTGGATGATGAGGGCCGGAAGGCGCTGTGCTCAGAGTTCCCCAAGATCATGCAGCAGGTGAACTATTGCTTCCTGCCTTGAGGCAACTGGTGAAACATCCATCAGGGTTACGAGACCATGAGCATGTTCCTGATCAAACTTCTCGGTGTCTCTTCATTTCAGGGTTTCACCTACCTCCCTGGTGGCGTGTGCAAGTCGAGCATGGGGCGGCAGGCGTCGTACGAGCAGGCGGTGGCATGGAAGGTTCTGAGCGACGACGACGCCCCACACTGCCTCGCCTTCATGCTGGTCAACTGGACCTTCATGTGATCCATAGCTTGCACTGGTGCTTTTGCTCTGTGCCAGCATTGTGAAGAAGACCTTCATACCACTGTGTTGTATTAACCATGTGCATGGTGCCTTATCCTAGCTTTCTACCTGCACCTGTGTATGGTCTCCCTGTTTGAAGCTTAGAGTTTTAGAACCCTGTTATGGATTATGATCAAGACCCTAGTTGTTTTTGCTGCTGTGTGATGAACAACATTCAGGACCTATATCTCTCTCTATCTATGTGTGTATGCTTGAACAATGAGCATTAAGTTACCTTGGTTTGTGCTGTCCTGAACCAGTGTCGTTGCAGCTATGTTGCATTATTCGTCTACAGCTGCAATGGCATCAATGTGGCAGTTCCGCCCAGGGTTCACAGTACTGAAAACGGTTCAAGAACAGCTCATCAGTAGTATGTCTGGAATTCACAAAATCTGTTGATGAACTGACTAAACATGATGAAACCTGAAAAATTTTAAAATTCAGCTCGAATTATTTTGAACTTGCACAAAAACCAAGCAGATCGTGTTATCTGTACGGTGCGGTTCATCGGTTTTGTGTACCTGGTTAGTGCATGAACAATGACGTCTACGTGGCGAGTGATGGCTAGGAGAGAAGGTGGGGGACGGTGGTTTCATGAGGATCCTCCCATCTTATGTAAGCCACCATCTCCTTGTTAGAGAAAAAAAAACTCTAGCTCTGCCCCGGCTGCCTCCCCTCGTCTGTTGGTCGCCTGCGCTTGGATCCGCGTCGCCTCCACCGTTTGGATCCGCGTCGCCTCCACCGTCTAGATCCGCGCCGGTGAGGGACAAGGAAGGGAGAGCCGGAAGAGAGAAGAGGAGAGGACGTGACGGGAGGGAAGAGGAGAGGAGTGAAATATATATTAATTTTAGGTTACGAGGTGTAATTTGAAAACTTGTGGACTTCTAGATAAAATAAAAATTCATAAGGACTAAATTGAAAAATGTTATTTGCCGACATATAAAGCGTAGGTCAGGATTGAAGCCATTTGCACTGTAGAATAAATTTATTTTTAACAGGTAACCTTAGTCTACGTGACATCTGAGATCACTTTACTTAGTCCACTTATACTGTAAATGTTCTTAGACCAGTCTCAGTGCATAGTTTCATCGTACAGTTACCAAGACTGTAAACTAGGTAACCGAGCCAGATGAGTTTTATAGAGATGAAAATTCTCTATCATCTCATGAAACTCTCTCATTTAATACCTATATCGAGTCAGCGATTTTACTGCTACGGCACGTGGTGAGGTTGGTCTCTTCGGAACGTAAGAGTTTTCATAAAAAGGGGTGGTGGTTGTCGACCTGTCGTAGATGGAGTGGGCGCGTCTCCATTTGGGCCGCTCTTCGTCGTGACGTGTTATATGGGCCATGGATATTCGATCCATCTTTCACGTCCATTTCAGGCCCAACTGAAGCCCAAGTCCGCCCATCATAAGCCCACGCACGTGCCCCCATGTGTCTCCTAACTCCAATCAACGTCGGGGCAGAGGATTTTTTTTATTTTTTAATTTTATTAACTTTAAATTTAAAGTTGAAAATTTAAAATTTTAATTTATAATCATAAATATAAGCGAAAAGATGGACGTGTACTGTCTCTGGAATCGATTATGATTGAGACAAAACTATTTGGTTTATTGTTTTACTCAGAATCAATCTGTGTTAAGTGTCCGAGGACCAGAATTTAATTCACTAAAGATCGGAAAGAGAGACTTGATTGTTAGGTGTCACCAAATATCCACCTGCAGTTAGGAAAGTCTCCCACTATTTGTTGGCGTAGAGGCGAGCGCGATTCGGAGATTTGACTTTTTTTTAAACAACCAAACGATATATTTTTAAATAAAAAATAATTTATAAATAAAAATTATATATATATATATATTCTTAGCAATCTAAAAGCTAATACATGAAAATAACCCCGGTAAAAACCTTAAAATCAGCTCTAAATTTAATGTTCTAATTGTTTCGCTTTTTAAAAGAAAAAGAGAAAACACGGTTATGCAAACGGAAAATAATTTGAGTGAAGTGCACCAGTGGTCTCTAAACTTGTATGCATGTGTCATCTAGGTCCCTGAACTCTCAAAATGCATTTTTGGGTCCCCGAACTTGTCCGGGGGTGTCATATAGGTTCAAACAAGCTCTAACCCGCTCCATCCGCTGACGTGGCATGCCACGGTGGCGCCTACATGTTGGTGGGGCCACGTGGGTCCCACATGTCAGTTTCTCTTTCTCCTCCTTATTCATTTCTCTCTCTTCTCGTAGGCGCCACCGTGGCATGCCACGTCAGGGAATGGAGCGGGTCGAAACCCGTTTGGACCTATATGACACCCCCTGATAAGTTTGGGACCCAAAAATATATTTTGAGAGTTCAGGGACCTAGATGACACATGCATACAAGTTTAGGGACCGCTGATACACTTCACTCTTAATTTATAGGTAAAACTTTTATATACGTATCCATAGCGATTCAAAAACAAAAGTTGTAAAATAAATCATGGTGAAAAAAACCATAAAATCAAGTTCAAAGTTGAATATAAAAACTCAAATTTTGGCTTATAAGCAGTTGTAACTGTCAAACGATAGGAGCCTAAATTTAAAAATTCATATTTTACTCCCTCCATATTTTTTATATGACGCTGTTGACTTTTAAGTCCACGTTTGACAATTCGTCTTATTCAAAAAAAATTATATAATTATTAATTATTTTGTTATAATATGATTTATTATTATAGAAACTTTAATTATGCATTATAATTTTGCATATTTGGATATAAATTTTAAATAAGACGAATGGTCAAATGTGATTCTAAAAGTCAACAGTGTCATATATAGAAATATGGAGAGAGTAGTTTATAAGCATAAGCGAAAGGACGTGACGTATATGACATGTGGGGACTAGGGGGAAATGGGCCAAGACCCGTGGGTTCTTTCACAGCCCTATTTAATTCTTAAAAATATTTAGCTCAAAACTCTATATAATTTTATTTCAACCCGTTTTGAATTTGACCCATAAATTTTATAGACAAAATGATTGGGCCCATTACACGGGTGGGACCGTGGAAGGGAGCTATGCTTCTGTTACATCCGCCCTACGTGTCAGTTGCCCTTTTTTTTCACGTTTTATGCTGGTTGTAACCATTGAAACTTTTCTCAGTCATACTCCATGTTGATTTCGAGGACACAACACCTGCATAGACATTTACACAAATCCTGAACCGTGCACAGATCGATAGGTACTTAATTATATACGTTATAAATAAAACATAGAAAATTTATTTCACACTACTCACGCAAATAAAAAGTAAATATATAAGTAAAATAAAATACATGCTCCTTGACTACGCGAGGTACAGAGGAGAGGCCATTACATCGATCATGGATGGAACATAGAGAGCAAATAGCACACTAGACACCGGTTAGCTCGATCACGGTTAATCCGTGATCGATTCTAGCTCAAGTAAATTAATAAATTCAGTTTTTTTTAAAACAAAACTGAATTTTCTAAGCCAAAATAAAACCGAGCGTAGATTACCCGCGAACCGAACCACGACCACGTCCCCTATCCCTAGGCACCACATCACCAGAGCCACGAGCACGGAGAGCATGACGAGGAGCACGAGTGGTCGCCTAGGGGAGAGGAGGCTCTTCCTCCTCCACACCTCGCGGGCGTGCACGATCACCTTCCTCCGGTACTTCGCCGGCGCATTGTTCCACATGGTGTCCACCACCTTGCCCCAGCAGCGCTCGACCTCCCTCCGGGAGGCCTCGTCGTACTCCGGCTACCGGGCCACCTCGCCGAGCAGCTGCCGCAGCGGCGGGGCGGTGGTGCTCCGGACCTTCGGGAGCTCCGCGTTCAGGTCGTTGAAGACGCCGTACCGCGTCTTCCGGACGTAGCGGCGGCGGGCGACGGACCAGACGCCGAGGCGGTTGGTGATGAGCATGCTCGTGCCGCCGTGGACGGCGAAGCCCCGCCGCCGGATGCGGAACGCGACCTTGTTCGGGTAGACGGAGGCGATTATGACCCCGTCGTCCTCGTCGTCGCTACTCGTCTCTTCGTCCTGCTCGCTGCTCATCTCCTCCTCCTCGTCGTCGCTACTCGTCTCTTCGTCCTCGACTACCTCCTCCTCCTCCTCCTCCTCCTCCTCCTCGTGATGCTTCTGCTGCTGCTCCGTGTCCATGGCGGAGGAGAGGTCGATGGATTTCTCTCTCGTGACGATGACCACGAAGACGACGACCTGAGCAATATATAGGGGAGGAGGAGTTTCCAAGCGCGCGAAACGGATACGGATACTGATTCCGACTCGAGTACCAATCGGGCCCGGCCCATTTTGTTTCAAAGGGAGGCCCACTAGGCCCATTGATATTGCACACCGTCGCCGTCGTCTATCTGTCCTCCCTTGCCGCCACCATGCTCGCCTCCGCCTCCGCCGCCGCCGGCGCCGCCGCCGCGTTGCTTCCTAGGCGGCCCAAGCCGAGGCCCCACCTTATCAAGCGCCTCGCCGCCGTGTCCGCCTCCGCGGTGACTCCCCCGTGCCCCCGGAGCGCCCGCTCGGGGGCGGGGGCGGAGGCGGACCCCACGCCGCTCTTCCTCCGCCCGGCGGCGCACCCCGTCCCGGCGGCCACCCTCGCGGCGTTCCGCCGCCGAGCCGCCGCGCTCGTGCCCCCCTCCGCGCCGCACCTCCACCGCCACCTCCGCTGGCTCCTCGCCGACGCCGCCCACGACACCGGCGGCGACCCGGCGCTCCTCCGCGCGCCTCTCGGCGACCTCGAGGCGCTCTGGCTCGGCCACGTCCGGGACCGGCGCCCGTTCCAGTACGTCGTGGGGAACGAGCACTGGAGGGACCTGGTGGTCGCCGTCAGGGAAGGCGTGCTCATCCCGCGGCCCGAGACGGAGGCGGTGGTGGACATGGTCGGAGAGGTGCAAGGGTTCGAGGCTGGGTGGTGGGCGGATCTTGGGACCGGCAGTGGCGCCATCACGGTGGCCGTGGCGAGGATGCTCGGGCCGGAGGGGAGGGTGTTCGCCACTGACGTCAGCGAGGTCGCCATTGATGTCGCTCGGCTCAATGTCCAGAGATACGGGATGCAGGTGAGGAGCATTGCCATTTCAACTGAAAAATTTCACAACTCATCAGAGTGCATCGTGCTAGCTGAACTAGCTGGTAGTGTAGGATAGTGCAATGTGGATAGCTACCTAGTTAGATTATGATTTCGATTTGCTGTAGAAATGTACATGGGATGCATTGAAATTGCTGCTGAGAAGTGATGCCGTTTTAAGTTTGGAATCATGAATAACTGATGTGGCTAGTGATTTGGATTGAAGTTGACATTTTAAGTTGTTGAAAGTCTAACCTGAAGGCCACGGACCAACTGGGCAACAATTGCATCCTTACTTCGGCCGCATGGTGTATCCAATGTACGAAGATCTTACATTGACCTAAAGAGGGTAGCAATTACTTGCTTCTAATATTCAGAACTTTATGAAGGAAAAAGTTGTTGTCTGGTGATCACTATTACAGATATTTAATTGGTTTCTTCAGTTGCATGCTTTAATTTGTTTTACTTTGCAGAAGCACAAAGACACTCATTACTAATCCTGAGATTTTCCATGTCCGTACTCCTTACTAGGATAAAGTTGAGATTAGGCATGGCTTCTGGTTTGAACCCCTAGAAGATCTGAAAGGAAAGCTCATGGGTGTGATTAGTAATCCTCCATATATACCAACTGACGATCTACCTGGCCTGCAACCTGAAGTTGGTTGGCATGAACCAAAGTTGGCACTTGATGGCGGCAAAGATGGACTTGACCATCTGCTTCATCTTTGTGAAGGATTGTCATCAGTACTTAAGCATGGTGGTTTCTTTGTTTTTGAGGTAACATATCTTTTGATGCACTGTATTTGATTTTGCACTATTACTGTTCGATGTATGTTATTTACTGCCAGGTACTGTACATTACCACTGCAAATATCACTAGATAAATTCAAGATGTTTTAATTATTTGAAACTCAATTTTCTTCCAAGATCTCTTCCTCTTAAGCTGAAGGGAAACTTCTGTTTCTTATGACTCAAAATTTATTAGGTAGAAGTGTTTGGTGCATTTTTTTTATAGAGTGCTACATTTAGTGATCTCACGTGACACGAAACAACAAAAGGGTTGATCTTGCATCTATCAAGATTCTTGTCTATCCCACCTGAGTGGACCCAGTGAGACTCACATTCCTTGGGGACAGATGCACCTGGTTCTTTTTGCTTTGGTTGCTTTGCAAGTCCTGAAGGACTTACATTGATGTTGAGTTTTGACATGTTGTCTCTCTAAAATAGGTAACATAACAAAGATCTCTTGTCTATGTTGCAGACAAATGGCAATAAACAGTCAGAGTTTCTTGTCGATTTCATACGTACAAAGTGGGGTTCTTGTTTTCGTGATGTTGAAGCAGTTTTAGACTTTGCAAATATCAAACGTTTTGTGAAAGGATATCGCAGATGACCACTAATACATGGATTCGAGGCAATGTATGGATACCAATTTTGTTCCCTCGGTTTTTTTGGGTAAGAACGATTCCATTTATGATGTAGTTGCAAGGCAATAGTATTATGCCACCTCAGTTCATGTGTAAATCTTGGATGTTCAATGATCTTTTGATGAGGTTCTCTTTAGCTCCAGTATGACACATTATAGGATTTAGGATGGTATAATTCAAGGATGTGTTATGGCTGCAAACTTGCTCATTTCTTGCTCTGCCTCGGTCTAGCCGTGTTTCGTCTAAAGGGCAGACCCTTGAAGTCACTCTGCCTGCTTTCGGCAACTACATTCAACTTCACCTGTCTGTGGGGCTTTGACTACAGTGGCTCCTTCGGTATACCTCAATACAAGACAAGCACTGGAAAGGATATGAAAGAAAAACCGGGCTATCACCCTATCTAAGTGGGTTTCCCCTCTCCTCTACAGGAGTGAAATTTATTCGAGAATTAAGTGGGGGAAATAAGCTTATCCCAACTCGCTTGGGACTAAAGGCTAATATTCTTCTTGTTCTGTAATTACGTGGGGTAGGGTTTGAATGACTGAGCCTCCATCTGATCATTTGTTCTTGAGTCATGTTTTAGTAATGAGCTGAATATGAATTCAATGCCTTGCTCGTCCTTGCAGTAATGATATTAACATACTTAAGTCAGCAATTTTCATGATCAATGCCTAGGAGTAGCCCCTGAACATCTGCTAAACAGTAAGCAATAATTTGCCCCAAAAGTTCTACTTCAGTTGCCACTAAATTTCTTCGATAGAATTGTGTATCCATTTCAGGTTTATTTGCAAGATAATGGTTATTTGATGGCATAGAACCAAGCTGTACATCAGTCATCCTATTATCAATCACGGTTTAACGTATAACTCCATTACTCTTGTCACTATAGGTATTATCCCGAATTGTTATCTCAAATATTCCCAACTCCCAACGAAAATGTGTTTTTTTGGTCATAACTGTGTTATGCAATCTTAATGCTTTCCTGTACTAGGCTAATTTGTCGTCTTATTTGCAACATCTAACCCTGCTATTCACTTCCTGTCTACCTTTCAGACCCTTGCCATTTGGAAAAGGAGACTAACATCCTGGTAATCTGGTCTGACTTCAGAAAGAAGCGAACTACTCATTACAAAATCCCTCTGCACAGCAGCCAGAGCTTATCACTTGCGATTCAAGCTTCCTAGAGTCCTAAGCTGGCAATTTTTATAGTGCAAGTCAATCATTTTCTGTGTGTTTGTGAGATGATAATTTTTGCCAAGTCTGCAACCGGTGGTCCAGAAGAAGCTCTGCGGTGACTGCGGTCGACATGAGTCTTTGCAGCAGTTTGTGTACAAAAACTGTATACTCTTGACCACTTGTGTTTGTGGCGTGTTGGGTTATGATTGTGGTTCAAAGGTGAACCTTTTGCTGCGTCCAAAATTATTCCGCCGTCCACACGCCACCTTGCTTGCTTAATTATTAGTGCTGTGGGGTGTGTTGCCCCATTGTTATTATTTTTGTTGTCCTTGTCTCACCTCTAAATCCATCTCTATGTCAAAATTGTATGGGAAAAGGTCTCACTTATCTAGCATTCTAGCAACTGGAATATTGTTCCAATTTGGTGTTTTGCTGGTAAACAAAAATAATTCAAACAGAGGAGATATTTTCAGAAGTGGAAAGGATTTTGTATTATAAAAAAACAAAATAGGCAGCGTGTTGTGCTTTACTATGCTGACTGATAGTTTTCATGAGAAAATCCATGTTGCTGAAGACTTTATTACTCCGCTCGTTCCAAAGTATAACTACACAGTGTTTAAGATGGCGACTGTTTGGTTGTATATTTATAAATAAGAAATAATTTGTGAATAAAACTTTTAGATAAGTGTTTTTAGCGATCTAAAAGCTAAAGCTGAAAAATAAATTACGATAAAAAAAACCCTAAAATCAACTTTAACTATAAATCTAAGATTAAAAATTTAAATTTTGTCTTATAAATATAAGCAGAAAATGTTATCCTAAAGATACAACTGCCTCTAAAATTCAAGGAATATTTTAATACCCACAATCTCCACAACCCCCATCCATCTCATACTTACTGGGACAATTAATGAAGAACAATACAGTCTTTTTACATCTTTCCTAATCTCCATGAGAAGCTCTAGAAGTAACAACATTTTGGGACATATGCGGTAATATTTTATCACTACTTTATCTCTTGGTTATCTATGATGTAAAATTGATAGGCTGATGATTTTGTTCGAAGCATTTTAGAGAACTGTGCTCTAGTCGATCCTCCATGATAAAAGATGGTCAAGGTTAAAAATCATCAGATGTGACATGGAAGAATTAAAGTACAGTTGTCACTGTAAAGGAAAGGAATGTCTGAGTCACTATAGATGCCATCTCATCTTCTCAAATCTATGATGATGTAACTAATACAGTAGATTCATACACCTGCCATTAGCCAACTTCTTGACCACATATAGAGATGTGTGGATTAGAATTGTTAGTGCTGATTAGGTTGTGTGTGTGGCCAACTTAAACAGCATGTGAAGCAGTTGTCTCTTTTCATCTACCCATCCATCATTGTCCATCAAATCAAATTAAATTAAATTAAGCTGTTCTGTTCTGTTCTGTTCTGGCCTTGTTTGTCCAACAGTTTGAGACCTGGCAAATGATCCTGCATATTGTATATCACATGATTACAAACAAAGATGATTTTTGGAGTTGATCTGCCAACTGTGGCTGCATCATTTGTGCATGTATCTTTTCAGCATCGAAAACACGGAGTTTAATGATGTTGATGATTGTGGATTATCATATTGATAGAAGATTGGGCAGTTGGGAGTGTAGCTTGGCCAAGAACTGCAGAAGTTTGTAATTAAGAAATATTAGTTCAGAGTGATCTTTAATCCCTTGTCTAATTAAGTAACATCAAGCCATCAAGGCATCAAGCACAAGGTCAAGGGAAAACATTTCTACAAGTTGGAGGTCAATGTGGCTTGGCTTGACCTTCTCCTTTTGAGATTATATAAAATGACAATAGGAATTAAGGAAACCTAGTCAAGATAGGAACTTAACATTATGTTAATTTGGTGAACTAGCGGTTCCATTGCAGTCAAGGATAAAAAACCCCAGCAAATCTGGATGAAGAATATAAATGCCCAGTCAAGATCCCAACAGCATCTGTGTTGCTACTGCTGAGGCATGGTATATTGATGGCAATAATTGTGAAGAAAAAGCAATTTAAAACATAAGCATATCCTTAATCTGATCTCAGATCCATGATGCAATCTCTGATGCATCACCCCTTCTCAATTGACAAGTATGTGAAGAAAAAGAAGAAAGAAGAAAAGGGGCAAAAGAGAAAAAGAAAATTCCAAGCTGCTTTGCTTGGGCCAAAAAACAAATCCCAGCTAGTGTCATGCAGACGTTTCTTGACCTGGTTAGGAGTAGCTCTCATCACAGGTCAACTAGGAGGCTGCTTCTTTTATCTTTACCATGCAGCACCTATAATTTGATAGCAGCACCTTGCCCAATAATTAGGCATGTGGTTAGCATGTGGCCTCATTTTACACACTGATCCTCCATAAATGTTATTATTAAACAATTAAATTTAGAGCTACTCACTCTGTCCCAAAATATAATTATGAAATTCTTTCACAGAGATCAAGGGAAGAAGTAAAATGACTAAATCATTCTTCATTAGTTGCCCCAATTGGTGTGAGGTGGGTGACTGGGTGGGGTTATGGAGATGACAGGTGTTTTGGATATTTCATTACTACAAACACTCTTTGATAATACTTTACAAGTAATTGTAATTCGGTGAAAATTATGCTAGAAGTAGCAAGTATGACCTAAAGGGTGCAGTCTTGGAACGTTCTAATGCAGGCTTGCAACGACAGTGTGAGAGAATAAGAGTGACCAGCACATGGTTGATTGCTTGTAGGATATGGCATGTCAGATTTGATAGATGGAGACAAAAATTCAGACCTTTTTTTTCTTAGTGACATATTAGCTATGGTGGTTCATCTCCCCCAGTGGCACAAACAGTGGCAGTAGTTCAGACACCATTGCCTCCTTTGAGCCAGCACTTTCACACCAAACTGTAACAACCAAGAACATGAAGGTGAGCCACCATATCAGTGAAAAAGAACAAGAAGTTGAGTGCTAACCTCTGAAGTTCTTTCCTAAATTTCCCCCTTTTTGATCACTTGCAGGTACTCATCAAAGGTAGAAGCACAAAAGTAGGCTTAGGAAAAGAAAAAAAGCTGTATATGTGAGAAACCAGCTGTATATGTGTGTGGGGCCCACAAGCAAGAGAGAAAGAGAGAGTACAAAAAGAAAAGGAAAGCAAGAGAAAGGCTAATATGCTCATCTTTTTTTCCCTAGATTATACTCCATATCAGTAGTATGTTGTATCATACAGAACAAAAGGGATTAGACTGCTTCTCTCTTTCTCCTCTCACATACACACAAATATCATGACCATACTGTACATATATTTTTTTTGATTGTGTACATCCTTATTAGGTGTAGGACTGGGTTTTAATCCATTGCTTACAAATATTTTACATTTTTGTGGTCACAGGACGAGATATTTGGAGAAATTTTGACAGGCTCCTGAATTGTTCCTCTTTTATTAGGAGGATAATGTCGTTCTATATCCTTATGTACAAGGACAAAACCAATATTTTAGTATATACCAGAATCATGTATGCAACAATTAATTAATTATATCATAGAACTAAAACCACTTTGTTAAAGTAAGGTCTAAAATATCTCGGAGAAAGTAAGAAGCAACATGTAATATATAAATATAACGTGGCTGCAATTGATGCAAGTGGGGTGTAGCGTGATCCATACCAGTAAGATGCCAAGAATGGGGAAGAGAGATTGTGATTATGGCAGGAACATGCTCCTAATCAGTACAGTAGTAGTACTCTCTACTTGCAATTACTCCAATCTCATCCTTTTCTCATTAACTACAATGCATAATCCGTACCATCCCGTGCATAATAACTCAAAGTTAAGGCTTACTAGTGGTTAGTGCTACTAAATGAACTCTCTGCAACTCCCCTCTTCCTGTTCTCATTGACAATCATATTATTAATAAATAATTATTTTCAGCTACTTATGAAAGAGTACTGCAATGTCTCAGTTATATATTTTCAGCTAAAACAAGCTTAGCTTTTATTACCCCGTTTCATATCATAAAAGCTATGATTATGATGCTACTAAATCTGAACACATATAAGATCTAGATAGAACTAAAACATTTTATAATATTAAATTGAGGAAGCAATTTTTAATGGTACATATGTTTAACACTTGTTCACTATCATGTAATACTAGCATCCACCCTAATAAAGTTAAATCTTCTCTTAATATCAGAAACAATGTATAATAAGAAAGCTACTAAGTTAACTCTAGTCAACTTCACTCTTCTTGTTCTTTTATTCACATTTGACAATCATACATAACTAACTCTAATAAAGCTAAATTATCCCTAATCAAGAAGAAATTCTACTACAATGTCCTAGTTATTTTCAGCTAAAAACCTTGATCCCCTATTTGAAGTTACTATATACTCATATAATAGTATAGTATATCCACCCCAAAAGCTAAATGTTCTTCTAATTTCCAAAATAATAATATAATTAAAGTCCTAATGATCTAGAAGATTAAAACAACCTCTTTTATAACCAGCTCTGTTCTTCTCTCTCTAACAAGTAACAACCCACCACCACAGCCATCAACACCACCATCACCGCTGCCCAGGCTGCACTTCCACATTCCACATATCTCCATGGACAGTAGTAACTGCTCTCTCACTCCTCCCAAGCTACCACCACAACCCTAACCCTCTCTCTCCTACAGAGGTAGGGTGAGAGGAGAAAGGAGAGAGACCGAGAGAGAGCTAGATATCCATCCTACCTTCCCTCTCTCATCTCTTTTGCAAGATCTCTTCTTCACCTTCTCCTTCTTCCTCCCTTTTCGCCTTTGGTTACCAATCCATCTTCTTTTGTCACGAGATGTCGCCGAGCTGAAGCTAAGTAGTGGTGGAGGTGGAGGGGAGCAGCAGCGAAAGCAAGTACGCCAAGAAGAGGAAAAAAAGAGAGGGAGGAGAAAAACGCCAGCTTGGGGAGGCAAAAGCAGCAGCAGCCGCAGTGGCCAAAGGCTCAGATTCCCGTGGGCTATTTTACCACCGTTCCCACTGACCGATTCCGCGATTCACCGACGCAAGATCCGACCTCAGGTGTCGGCAGCCTCTAATCCGCGCCAAAGACGCCGGCTTTCTTTTTTTTTTTTCCTGAGGTTTCCAGGGGATTTCTCGTCGTCTCTTGGGGCCCCGAAGGCGGCGGCGGCTTGCGGTTCTTGCGGGCGGTGATTGCCGTCCCCGGACAGCTCCCGGGGGCTCGATCCAGTGCGCGCGGATATAGCTGGTCTGGTTCTTTGATGAGTTCTTGAGCTGGTTTCGGTGTCCTCTCCTGTTCTTGGAGCTGTTGGATTGGATTGGGGGAAGTTGATTGTTGCAGCCGAGTAGGGAGAGGCGAGTGATCTGTTCCAGCTGCTGTTGCGGCGATTGTTTCGTTCCAATCGGGAGAGATGGGGGTTTCGGGTTGTGTGGGTTGACCAATTCGATCGAATTCTTGCCGGGCTTCCATGGCGGATTTGGGGCTGTGGAAGCAGGGATGGAGGTGGGTGCTGTCCCAGAAGCACATCCTGACCTGGGCGCACATGGCAGCGAGCGGCGGCACGGAGCGGCTCGCCTTCCTGGTCGATCGGCATTGGCCAGCCGTGTCCCGGACCTGCGTGAGCTCTGGCCGCCTCGCGCTCGCCGCACTGAGGCAATGGCGTGGCTGTGCGGCGCGGGGGATCCTGGAGATGGCCAGCTTGGGCCCTGCATCCGTGTTTGTCATCCTCTGGAGCTGCTTCGTGTGCATGACCTCGCCGGCGTGTGCTCTCTATGCACTTCTGAGCCTGGTACATCCACCATGCAAATCTTGCTTGCTTTGCTTCTTTTGAGCTTTAGCCCTGATGTACCTGGATTATGGATAACGATTTGAGTGTGAGAGAGTATAAATCTTGTCATGTGCGCCTTCCTTTTTATCAAGTGTGGACTGCATGTTAGGCTCCTTTTCTTTTTAGAAAGTATAGTTAAAGTGGTAATTGGGTGGTACAAAAGTAGTATGTCATCACACTATCACGGGATTGATCTTGATGTGTTACTAGATTCATTTATTCTTTAGTTTTTTGCATTAAATTTCTAGTGCAAAGTTTGTGTTTCATTTGTGCTGTTTCTAGATGTTATTTATGAACCATTCTTGGTATTTTCAGCATCATTTGCAATTCTAAGTTTTAATCTAGCTTGCCTTGCTAGAGGAAGGACTAGATGGAGACTAACACTGCATATTTAGGGATAGGCACAACTGGTTCTATTCCAATGTTGTGAATGCTACATTGCTATGCTAATGTGTTTCTTGCTAGTGGATCAGTTTCAGGTTCATTAGCAAATTCTCCTTTTGGTTGATTTATGTGAAATACTCGATGCCAATTCATAAATTGTAGTGTGTATATTCAACCTATTCATAAATTGTTGAGTGTATATTCAACCTGATATTTACTAAAAATATGATAATGAGATGCTGTGTTTAGCATGTATGCATCTGGCTGAAGAATTACTAGCTAGTGAAATTCCAGTTGTTTCACACAAAGTCAGCTGTAGGTAGAATGGTTCCTTGATCATTTATTTAGGTTCTGGTACACCTGTCACTAATGCTGACTTGCTTCTGCTGGTTTCCTACGGTAGTATGAATTTCTACCTTTGGGGTATCAACTGTGGTTAGTGGTAGGATTAATCAGTATTCCAGCAGTATCTGACCCTTTCAACTAGATTGCACTGGGTAAATTATAGTGAAATAAGCAATAGGAATGGAATTTAGAAAAAAAAAAATTCCTGGACTATGTCTTTTGCTTTCACCCTGCAATTCCTCTTATTGGCTCATTGCAATGCAGACTGAACTACTTGTTTTTATTCTCATATGGCATACTTGTTTAATTAGTAACTTCTACTTGCAAGTAAGGTGCAAGATTTCCAATGTAGAAGGATACTGGAAAGACTATTTTTTCTAATTGCTCAATACCTTACCTTTTCAGGGAGCTGCTGGGGCAGTCATTCATTACATGGGCTATACACCTGGCCTTTTCATTGTAGGATTGTTTGGAATATTAATTATGTGGATGTATGGATATTTTTGGATTACAGGAATGCTTCTGATTTCTGGAGGTTTGTTATTGGTGATAGTTTTGTATTTTTGTTTGGCAAACCCATAAATCTGCCTCCCTAGATGCATTTACTTGATTCTTTTGACCTAAAGAGGATCCTCTGTGGGAACGCAGGTTGTATGTGCTCTTTGAAGCATGCGCGATTTGTGATACCTGTGTTGGCTATGTATGCTGTTTATTGTGTGGCTGTTCGTGTTGGACTGCTTGGTGTCTTCTTGACACTAAATCTTTCATTCCTGACAAATGATCTTATGAATAAATTGCTGCAAGGATATGAGGGAAGCACAGAAGAAAGACAGTTTGAAGAGACAAAACATTCTGATCCTGTCATGGATGAGTTCTATCGCAGCTGTGAATACCCCACTGCTCCTGATAGTGAACCTGAGACTGTTTCTTCTGCAAAGCCCTTTTGCTCAACACCCGTCCAGGATGTGTTGCATGTACAAAAGGAGGCATCCCCTAGCAAAGTAGTGAAGTCAGATTCTGTTTCGTTGGATGAGATGAAGAGGATCATGGATGGTTTGACCCATTATGAAGTTCTGGGTATACCTCGGAATAGAAGTATTGATCAAAAGACTCTGAAAAAGGAGTACCACAGAATGGTAATACACCAGAGCCTTCTTATAACAAGAGAATGGGGATGTTACAATTATTTTATTTTCATGGTTATGTTTTATTTGTCTAGGTCCTGCTTGTACATCCTGATAAAAATATGGGGAATCCACTGGCCTGTGAATCATTCAAAAAGCTTCAGTCAGCTTATGAGGTAAACTATACTGGAAGTTTATGCATTTTGTATTCCTTGATTAGATTATAGTTCAATCTGGTAGCATATCTTCTCTTGATATCAAGTTGCCAACCATTGCTTGTAAACCTGGATAAATGGTGATCAGTGTAGTTATGCTGCAGGTACTCTCAGATTTCACAAAGAAAAACACTTACGATGACCAACTGAGAAAAGAAGAATCACGAAAAATGACTCAGAGATCACGTGTTGTCTCTCAACAGGTGGGTTCTAGTTTTTGCAAATGTAGCATCCACATGGTTGGATCATTTATTTTACGTATCTTATCAACTATCCAGCAATTTATTAATGTTTTCATGTCCTGGACCTGCAGACATACTTGCTATTTTCCTTTATGGGGCCCTTTTGTAATGATAAATATTTCTTTGCAGACCGGGGTAGAGTTTCTCTCCGAAGAATCCAGGCGTATACAGTGCACAAAGTGTGGTAATTTTCATCTGTGGATATGTACCAAAAAAAGTAAAGCAAAAGCAAGATGGTGTCAGGTTTGGAGCCCAAAATTAATTTTTCAGGTACTTTCTATTGAGAGTGCTCGTACAGCTAATTTGTGGGAATTATGTTGAATTATGTGCTGTAGGATTGCTCTGATTTCCATCCAGCTAAGGATGGAGATGGATGGGTGGAAAATAAATTCTCAGCATCCTTCAAGGTAACCTTTCATATGCAAATCACATGAAGAATTCACCCTTTTTTACTCAATGCCTGCCTTCTACAGCACTTGTAGACAGAAATCTAGGGATAATGGAATTTAACTACTAGAAAGGGGAAATTGTGTACATGTTGGTTTTGAAGAAATGGAGATGATGTTTTTTTTTTTATTATGAACAAAAGTGCAATGTTCTGAGATCATTGAGCCCCATTTTCCACTGTCCTTTATTGCTTTACGTTAGTCCTGTATATTCTGAGATCAATTTTGGACTTGAACAAGCTCAGTTATTTTTAGCCGTGCGAAGTGCATGTTAATTTATATTCTCATTGTATGGCACCTATAGAAGACATCTCATTCCTAGTATTAGGTAAAGTTAATTTCGTCATTCTATAAGCAACCTGTTCTGACTATAGGACTGAGATTCAGAAATTACTCAACATATGCATTGCGTACATTCTTTTGTTTCCAACTATAATATTCAAATTTTTCAGTTCCCTCTGTTGAATAAAAGTTCATTATTCACTTCAGATGGAAATACCTCGAGCTTTTGTTTGTGCGGAGAGCAAAATATTTGATGTGTCTGAATGGGCTACCTGCCAGGTGAGCGCCTGCCTATGTTTTGTATGTTCAATTTTCTCGTTTAAAATGCACATGTATATGCACTTGAAGTAGTTCTTTTGAGTGTCTCAAACTGATTTGTGATGTTCCATTTGCTTCTTCACGTGGGAACGATCTTCTGATTCATGTTTGCTTATTTGAATGTCTGATATTTACTCCTTGTTTTACCCTATTTGAAGGCATAAAACTGCTTTAAAATGGCACCATGTATATTTGATGCCATCTACAGATAAACTCCCTCCGTTCCAAAATGTAAACATTTCTAGGAGACTGGGATTTGAATCTTGTACCAAATATAAGCATTTCCAGCACTATTCACAGCACTAGTCACATCAATCACTTTCCATTCAAAATTCTTTCCACTTTACCCCCACCTACCATCCTTCTCTCATAGTCTTTTCTTATCAACCTTAATCTCTGCTAAACAACCTAATGCTTACATTTTGGGACGGAGGTAGTACATTTTTATGGTCTGCTGTTTTCGATGTCTACCTGTCTATAAATAAGTGAAATGTCTCTACGGCCAATGGACTTTTCAGTTTTGTATATGATGTATTTGCAAACGTCCAGATTGACTGCTCCACTTTAAAGATGGTTTCTATTGGTTAAAGCTGAGTTGCTATAATGCTATGACAATTTTCTTCATTGAAGCTAAAGATGTAATGCATTCCATAGTCTTGTAGTTTTCTTGGCTGTAATAGACTCAAAACATTAATTGCACCTGCATGCATCATGTCATCCTGACTAACATAAGAAAACTTTGGGCTGTGTACTGATATCTCAGGTGTTGACATATTATATCTAAGAGAAGATCCAACAGCGATAAAAGTAAATGGCTAATTTGGCTGTGCGAAATAGGACCAAAACTTCATTTCATATTCCGTGCATACTTCATTCTAACATAAACGTCAAAAACTTACATGCCATTTTTCTGGCGATACATAGAGGGTGTTGCCATAGGTTTATTTGAATACATTTAAATGACAGCCTTGCTAACTCTATTTTCTTTGCTTGATCATATAGGGGATGGAGTGCAAACCTAACACTCACGGCCCATCTTTTATGGTAAACATGGTTGGCGCAGATAGGATGTCTCAGAGATCCTACAGTTCTCGCTATCCCTTTAGTTTGAATGCTGAGATGGTCCCTGAAGATGAATTTGAGCTGTGGCTTCAACAAGCATTGGCATCAGGTGTCTTCGCTGACAGCCCAAAACGGAGGAAAAGCTGGAGCCCCTTCAAACTACCTCAAAAAGGGATAAAAAGTTGGCGGAGGTCCTCATAAGGGCATGGCATACCGGCATACCGCATGGACATCCCCTGAGTACAACATTTAAAAAGGCTATACACTTCGTGAATGTAAATAGACTGACCAACAATTTACCTGGATGAGCAACTAATTTTGTCCAAAAAGAGAAACGCTGAAAGGGGTAAAAGGAGGAACGGTAAAAATACGACTGCAGCGAATCTGACGGTTGAAATTAGTGTTTTCTGCAATGAGACCCCGTGAGTTTTATCCAAAAAGATCAGATTCTGGAATGGTGTGCTATTCATTGGGTCATCCTGAGCTCAGAAGGATATCTCTCTACTTCTCTAGCATGTTAACTCCAGTAGTTTTAGAGGATCGACATCCTGAGTGAATGTCAAATTTTCATCCTAGGTTGACAGCGCAAATTATGCAAGTGTTGGAAAATCTGTTCATCAGAGTAGCAATTTCGGGCCTTTTCAATCTTTCTGGGGAACAGAAGGAAAGAAAAAAAAAATGATAGTAGGTTGTACATACATGAAAAGTTTTCATCTGAAATTACTGTTGTAACATTGTACACTGGGTACATCCTGGGTAATAACTCCCATAATTCAGATCTGTGTTGTAATACACTACATGCATCCTGAAATGTTCTGATGATGATAGAGATGATTCTCACCTATTATCAATGTTCTAATACTCTGTATTTTCTTCTGCTAAAAAATATAGGTTATTTATCATTTGTGATAATTGTGGCTTACAACTTTCCACTGGCTAACTTGCCCTTGTATGGTTGTATTACCACATTTTACATTTGCTTGTTTTCTGCATTATGCAAGTGATATGCAGTATATTGGTAATTTTTAGTTGGTGATAATTTGAGTACAGCAAAAAATGCTGACATTCATGAACAGAACTTTCTATTTGTGAGGCTGGATCATAAGGCTGTTATTCTCTCAGCACCTCCTGGGTTCTGAACTTATGATACCATCTTCTCCTGACTTTAAATCGATGATGGTTCAGAGTTTCCATGAGCAAACTTTGCTAAATACAAATTTAAATAAACAACACTCCAACAATGACACATTTTTCATGAACACTAACCAGTTCTTGTCACTGGCCAAAACCAGTGCTTTCATTTCAGAAGAGAAGGAAAAAACAGGTTAAATGAAAAAAGACAGTACCTGTTCTTGTATGGTGAAGTACTAAAAGTCACATTTATGAGTGTACACAAAATCGTACGACATACGGCGATTACATCAGAAATTGAAGATGAAAAAGAAAGGATTAATAATGGCGACACGGAGAAGGAAAGGAAAAGGTCAGAACACGGCTCACTACTAAATAACTGGATAGGAAACGACTGACCAAAATTCAATACAGATCTATCCATGCAACACCAAGAAAAGGACATGGAATGGAAAAAAAAAATGGGGCCAAACATATCATTTGCAGAGGATATGCTAATGCTAGCGATGATCCTTTTTCTATTTTTATCTTTTTGATTGTCTGTGGGGATTAGAAGAGACAAACATGAACATCTGTATCGAGCTTAGCAGCATCAGTGCTTGAATAAAAAATATGGTTAAGCACTGTAGTGGTTCTTGAGCTACTTTAATAGTTTATTAAGCCCAGCACTAAACCATTCACAAGGAAGCTTTAGACCATCGTAGAGTAGCCACGGACAATTTTAAGCTCTACTTTAGTCAAAGCATTTGACTAATAAAAAATCCAAATGGACTCGATGCGCTGTGATAATTACGCCTGTCTTTTCGCTTCTATAAGCTAAATTTTAAATTTGTAATCTTAAATTTAAGTTGATTTAAAGATTTTTTTATTGAAATTTATTTCTCAACACTAACTTTTATATCGCTAAAAATACATATATAAAATTTTATTTAAAAATTAGTTATCGTTTGTAAATATGTCGTTTGACCTTTTTCCAATCACCCCAAAATTGAAATGGACTCAACGTGATCAGCTCTAAAAATCTGTATATTCTTGAATGAAAGGAGTACTTGATTTGATGTCTTCTCTCTGAACATAAGCTACTAACTGAAATTGAAAGGACTCAATGCGCTATGACTAACGGAGCAAACAAAAGCAAGCCATATATAAAACTTTTCTTTTTATATTTTAGCGCTTTAAAAGGCCATACTAAAAAATAGATATAATGGAAAGAAAACATCAAAATCAACTATACGGGTTGTTTGATTTGGAGAAATTTTGAATATATAATGAGTTTTTCTAAGATATTTGAGTGTGAGTGACTGGACGTAAATTTTTGTAATTTTCTCTTTACAGCTCATAAAAAAGAAAACGATATTCTTGTTTTCCGATACTATAAAGGAATTTCATATCCACATATATCTCTCTAAAAAGAATCCTACAAATCGATGAGTGTCAAAAGGAAGAAAAAAAAACCAAACACAAAAAAGAGGAGTCATACAAATAGGAGGAGCACGAATCTCAAAGCACTGGAGAGCGGGTGGCCCCGTGACATCCCCGACAGACAAAGCACCCAACTAATCCCACTCGCTAATTACGCTGTCCGCCCCCGTAAACACGCTCCTTGCCTCTCCTCTCGTCTCCTTCCTCCCTCCCTCCCTCCCTCCATCTGCAGCAAGCAACCACCTCCATTAATCCTCTCTCTCTACAGTTCTTGGTGACTTCCATTCCCAACCGCTTCTTCAATCTCTCCACTTCTCCAGTCTCCACACGCACAGGATGCCGCCGCAACCTCCTCCTCCCTGCAGTCTCTCTCTGGTTTTGTGCTAATTAACCCCGAAGAAATTAAGCGAGCGTGTGTGTGTGTGAGAGAGAGAGAGAGAGAGGTAGAAGTGGAGGGTGAGAAGAAAAAGGAGGCGCCTTTAGTGCAAAAGGCTGCACCTTTTCCGCTTCCTCCTCCTCCCCATTTCAATCTCCCCTCGTTTTGGTTTCCCGCGCGCGGTGGAAGGGAGGGAGGGGAAAGAAAGGATAGAGAG
This sequence comes from Oryza brachyantha, assembly GCF_000231095.2. Classification (NCBI taxonomy): domain Eukaryota; kingdom Viridiplantae; phylum Streptophyta; class Magnoliopsida; order Poales; family Poaceae; genus Oryza; species Oryza brachyantha. The sequence continues at coordinate 15,657,756 of NC_023174.2, read as the reverse complement.
AGAGAGAGAGAGAGAGAGAGAGAGCCTTTTGGTGTTTGGTGGTGGTTGCGAGCGAGCGAGCCTGCCTCCCTGACCCTGGCGGCCATGGAGGCGGCGGAATCCGTGAGTGCTCCTCGTGAATTCGCTTTGAATAGCGTGCATTTGGTTTTGTTTGTTGGTTCTTCGGTCAGTGGTTTGGTTTAATTTCGAGTTTTTTGTTTCGTTTAATGGGTTTGATATAACGGAATTGGGTTTAAATTCTGTTCCAGTTCTTTAGTTCTTGGTTTGTCGTTCTACCAGGCGGCGGTTGTGTTGCAGATATGCAGTAGATGTGTTTGGGAAATTAGTTGTGCTGGTAGATTCGAGACATACTAGTAGACTTTTAGCGTGCAAATTACTTGAAGAAAAGAAAAAAAAAACGACTTAATCTTTGGTTAACATCAGTTGGCATCGTCTAATTTCTCCTAGTGTTTTTTTTTGGGGGATAATTCTTACTATTACTATTTGCCTCTGGCTATGCAGTTTGGAACTCAAATTTGTAATTTTCCTGCATTACTTTATCTTCACGGACACGTGCTAAGATAGCTCTGACTGTTATGCTCATTTTCTTCTTGAATTTAGAGTGCTGGATGGCAACATTTTTGTCTTCACTCAATCTCTTCGAATTTGCATTTGTGGAAAATAATCACATACTAGTTAGACTAACTTGCATGGTTTTGCCATCTTTCACCAGTTGGAGTATGAGCTGCAGAAGGAGGTCTCTAACATCATGATCCAGAACTACATTACTAGTTTGCGTCAAGAGTTTGAGACGAAGTTATGGGAGAATCAGAACCGCATTAGTGCCATGAACAAAAACTGGAAGGAGAAGATATCTAGTATTGCTGCACTGCGAGATGAGCTCGGTGCTATTTTCAGTGTTGTATCAGCTTCAGAATCTGGTGTGCTTTCTTCCCATGGTAGCCTCGAAAGAATTGAAGAGTTGAACTTTCTGAAGATGAAGGATGATAATGAGTCGCAAATTACAGAGAAAACTACAGATTCAGGTGAGCTCATGCTTGATATCCCTGACTTCTCACTCTTAAAGCACATGCCAAATGAAGAAGTTACAAGTTTTCTAAAAACAGAATGGTTGAAATTGCGAAGACAGCATGAGTCTGAATTGCATGAGAAAACAGAAGAGTTGTTTAGGCTTAAAAGGGAATTTGCAAAAGATAGATCCTTGTTGCCTTTTAGGATGGAGAGAGAACTTGAAGTCATTAAATCGAAGTTGCTTCAAAGTATTTCAAAACTGGATGAAATCACCTCAAGAGAAGATAATCCTTGTTGTGATAATTATGATAATGATGGAGTTTGCAGATTTAAGGACAGAATTGGATCTTTACTTCATAAAAACGAACATCTTCAAGGTTTGCTAGCTGACAAAAGAATGGTGGCTAAACATCTGTCTTTACAAGTGTTAGATGCAGAGAGTAAAATTGCACAGCATTCATTGTCCGAGTTAAAACTTGTGAAACAAGTTGATAAGCTTAGACATGAACTTGAAGATTTGAAGATTGAGAGACACCTTCAAGATTTACTGGAGCTGTCAATACTAAGAGAAGTTTTTGGTAATTATGAGAATCAGATTGATGAAAGCAATCAGGAAGAGACCTTCCTCAGAAAGTTGCTTACAGAAAAAGAAGAGCAGTTGAGTATTGTGTATGACGACAGACAGAAGCTCAAGTATGAAAACAATCAACTTGTAGCAATTGCAGGATCAACATTAATGCAGCACCATGAGCAAGTCAACTTGGTTAATGATGAGCTTACCATTTTCAGGGAGAAGGTGTGTGAGCAGGAATTGTTGATCTTAGAGTCCAAGAGTGAGTCGAATTCGATGAAGAGTTGCTTGTACGAGGCTTTACAGCAAATCAATGTATGCAAGCATGAGATACATGGGCTGACTGACAACTTAACTTCCATGTCTATTGCTTTGGAGGAAGCGAAAGAACAGAATGCCTCACTTGATGCCACCATCCGGGAAATGAAGAAAGCATCAGTTCCAAGCATTAACAATCACAAGGGTCAAGCAGATCACCTAGAATATGCCCTTGTTAGTATGGAGAAGTTATCTAAAGCATACAGTGATTTTGAAATTAGATTGGCACAAAGCATGAAGAGAAATGAAAATAGGTGTGTAAATTAATCAATATCCTTACCTGCTTTGCAGTGGTTGTTTTGTTTAGAGCCACACTAAATAAGTTAGGTCACTTGTCTGACGTTGTGACTACCTCTACTCATCACATGTTAGAGAAGGCTAGCTAGGTTACAACTGTCCACTTCATATTTCGGATACATTATTCCCATGCAGGTTGACTAGTACAACATGCCACTTATTGAGTTCTTTGTTTTTTATTCCCATGCAGATTGACTAGTATAATTTGCCAGTTTAACCCATTGGTGCAGCAAGTTGCCGTATTAAAGAAAAAGGAATTCTGGTATAAGCAAATACTTGAGATTAAATGTTCTAATCTCCAGAAAGCGGAAGCTGAGGTTTAACCTTCTCTTTATGCTTTCCTCTCTTTTCACTTTTGAACTGCTAAGCAACATTTGTTTTGGAAATATAGTTGAGTTTCTGTGAAATAAAATGTGGTCACATGATGCTTGAATTTTATCCAAATAAAATGTGAAATATGGAATATTATAGCGACTAAAGTACAATAATATTAGTACTATATCACTGGAACTTCTTCACTTGGTTATAACCTTTTATTCATGTGATGATAGCATTCATTCATTCAAGTTTCTTTTTCCCCCCACTGTAACTCAGGTTGATATACTTGGCGATGAAGTTGATGCTCTTCTTAGTATTCTTGGAAAGATCTACATAGCACTTGATCATTATTCTCCTGTTTTGAAGCATTACCCTGGGGTAAGACAGTTAATCCATAATTCCCATGCCCACAATTCAGCACTTTTTGTTGATGTCCTGAATATGCTTCTTGGTTGCTAAGATTATGTAAAGACGTCTTTTCCTTTCATGATGCTTTCAGGTTACAGAGATTATGAAGTTGGTCCAGAAGGCATTGAAAGGAGAAAAAATATAGCAGAATGCCTCTCCAGGGAAAACCTTCACAGTATTTATGAGAAGATAGAATTATATGACAGATTTTCAACACTTCAGTTATTGATTGCCGTGAGCAAGTTTTTGCATTGTCTCACAGGGAAGAATGATTATGTTAACATACAATACAAGGCTAAGCATAGTAAACTAGCTAGGTACCATTGTTGAATTGGTAGTGTGACCAATGGGATCCATTCATTTGTATGATTGTATCAGTGTGCAGTTAGTGGTGTTGTCAATACAAGTTTGTAGGGTCTGTTTGTTTTGGTTGCAGTTTCAGGTTTCACGGTGAGTGATTGATTACTTGTCTGCATGCAACAAAGTGCAGCTTGTTATAGTTACAGATAGTATTACCAGTGACCTTTTTTGTAAAAATTGCAATTTTCTCTCTAGTACAGGTTTTGTAAAGATTCTTTGTCAAAAGGAAGACAGTAGGAGTTGTAAACTTGTAATGCCAGGTTGTTAATGAAATCAGCTTTCAGTTTCTGACTTCCTGTAATGTTGTTTACACCTAGTTGTCCAGCTTGATTCATGTGTCTCCTGTTCTCAAATGAAATTTTGCACATACAAACATAAAATGTAAGGTTTAAGGAGCAAAAGAATTTTTTTTCCAAATATGAAGGTAAACCACACCGATTTGCACAAAAAATTTGTGTTGCTTATTTCAATGATGAAAGAGGTAAGTGTTTTCTATGTAAATAACACTGGTTAAGCGAGTAATATCAAGGAGAGGTTAATCTCAGCCACAGGATCAGAAGGATGGCTGAGATTTGAGCAAATCTACCTGGTGGAGTTTAGCGTCAACTCTAGGGGATCTGCACCGATCTTTTTTTTGTTATCTGCACATGATTATTAGAAGTGTCAAATTTCGTTCCGAGTTCATCCAACTCAAAAACATATCACCTTTCTAAATGTGTTGTTTCCATAAGAACGATATGCTTCTCGGGTTTCTAAACGGTGCAATTTTTATAAAACCTTTTACGTATAAATTTCATAAAATGTTAATTTCAACCTATTTTCAGTTTTATAACAGACAATTTATTGTTTTGATGGTACACGCCGTCATAATCATAATATTTTGATAACCAAACATTTACACGGTCATATTTTGTCTTTTTAAAATTAAAAACCAAACAGCATATTTATAATTAAAAAATAATTTAGGAATAAAAATTTTATATATGTGTTTTTAGCGATTTAAAAGCAAAAAATAGAAAATAAATTACAATGTGAAAACATTAAAATTAATTTTAAACTTAAAATTAAAAATTGAGATTTTAGCTTACAGGAATAGGCAGAAAAAAAATGAGACCGATTAGAGAAAAAGAAAAGAAAAACAGAGTTTACAAAGGAAAAGGCTCCTCCTTTTTTGCGACAGGGGTAGTAACAATCACCGGTCGGAGCACTGTAGATAAGGAGCAGGCGTCCGCATATTTCACGGTCTCCTCTCCTGTCACCTCCCTCCTCAAACCCCTTCCCCATCTCCTCCTCTTCCTGCCTCTTTCTTATTCTTGGTCAGACGACGACCGTGCCTCCACTCTGCCGCCGCTTCTTCTTCCTGGTACGATTTCTCTTTGCGCACATCCGATTTCTTGTTTTTTTGTATGTGCATGTTTTGTTTCCCTCGATTATTGTGTCGCTCCTCTTCTTCTGTGGTGTGGTTTGGTGGTGTTAGGATTGGGGGTGGTGGTTGGTGAGATTGGTGATGGATGTGTGAAATCTGGGTCCGATTTGGGGTGTTAGTTTCTATTCCTAAATTGGCGCCAATTCGAGGGCACGTTGGTTGGGGAAAGGCCTGGCCTTTTTTTGCGCCTGTGGTGTGGAGCAATCTAGGAGCTCTTACGGTTGTCTCGTCCCAAATTCTTGGGACAGAACTTTCATAGTATGTGTTCGAAGGCTTATGTTTTTTAGGCACCTGATGTTGTGGATGCGGCAATACATGCAAAAGAGGGGGAGAAAAATCCTGCCTTTATGTTAGATTTTCGTTACTTCAATTACCAATTGAATCGTGCTGTCGTTCTAAACTTGTTTCGGAGAGTGCGCATGGGCATCTCTTTATCTTTTTAGACAGTAACAATGTTTCTTCTTCAGCATTAGGATATCTGCACCAATATGTTTTGGGTCAAGATGTGTGAACACGATCTAACAAGCAATCTGATTTTCAAATGTCACAACCTTTACTTCAGACAGATTTATGTATTCCCCTGTTTGCTTAGAAGTGGCCTGGTATGGTGAGAATGATCTGTGCAGTATCTCTACGGTGTTTGGACATATTATATAGACATATTGTTATATGAATTCTTGAATACAACCATAGAGCAACTGATGGATCGATTTTTTGGATGCTCAAAACTTATTCTCAGAATAATTACTACGTAAGTGCTCAATTTAATTCTGACTTCTATCATGTTCAGATTGTCCTGCGAGGCTGCACAAGGCTCCATTTATGATCGAACAACTTGCTGGAGGCTCCTAGATAATAACCAAGTTGGTCTTTCTCAGGTGGATAGCTGGTCCGACAGGGCTGGCTTGAAAAGAGCAACCACGGCTCCAAATAAAGGATCCCGTGTTACACTAAGAAGGGGAACACAATGTGCCCATCGCTTTCCTAAGTTTCTTCTTGCGTCCCCTTCTTTCCACGGTGGCCGTGGTGCCCTCCCATCTGCAGGGGGGCATCCTTCTGATTTGACCTACCTTGCTGGTGGTGGTTCTGTTGAAGTCTGAGTTAGGGTTTAGCATTGTAGATATTCTGTTAGTAGTAGTACATTCATTAAGCTTCGTAAGTATGGTATCAACCACGGAGTTCAAAGGTCAATATTCATTGCCGAGCAAGAACTCTCCTCTTAATCAATTTGAAGGTGAGCAATAATTGCTTTAAAGGACTCATTATCTAATTTATTTTGGACGATCCATGTTATTCTTGTTGAATAGTCCCACATTGGTTGTGGAGGGGCAAAGGACCTAGGATATAAGTGGGGGAGCCCCTCAGCTCAATGGCTAGCTTTTGAGGTGGGAAAGACCCTTTACGATCCTACAAGTGGTATCAGAGCCTGGCTAGTTTAACATCTCTGGTCCGATGGACATAGTATGTGAAGGCCTGATGGACCGTAGGGTGCCTGCGGGGATGCGAGACCTGACCTGTATACCTGATGGACCGTGGGCTGGTGATAGCCCGGATACGGTGAAGAGGCGGTGAAGGGCTGAGGGACACCAATATGTGAAGGGGGAGATTGTTGAATAGTCCCACATTGGTTGTGGAGGGGCAAAGGACCTAGGATATAAGTGGAGGAGCCTCTCACCTCAATGGCTAGCTTTTGAGGTGGGAAAGACCCTTTACAATACTACAATTCTTTAATACTATAGTCTTGAGTTATATCTATTCCCTGCCAAAATTATACCTTCCTGCTACTCTGGTGTGGCACTGAAAACACAGCAATATTCAGAATATGATTAGCGACTATAAATTGAATAATATTGCAGTTGCATTAAAGTTCTGTATTACATGACATGAGTCAGATAAGCTAGCTGTTGTACAGTTTCAACTTTCAATTCATGACAAATGCCTTCCTTCTACAAAGTTTAGTTTAGAATGGGAATACCAAAAGAAGTTTGCAGAAGCATGTTGAATAAGTTTAGAATAATGGCATAGGTTCAGTTATATTTTATCCTTAGTTTTGTCGTAGTCATAAGTCATGAACTCCTTTGAATTTTCAGGTGTGAAGACACATCTTTACCGCCTCGGCTCAGAACATGAAAATGGCACCCTCAGAAGCTTTGCATATAGTGATCAAGGCAGTCCAAGTTTGCTTGATACAATCATTCTTTCTCAGGTTTGTTATCCAGGAGTCTGCACCATTTTCAGAGTTCTCGTTGCCCCATTTGTAATACATGATTTTCCTTTGTAACAGTGGGAGGATTTTGCTTGGAAGGGCCATTTTGGATATGACGTCACTGCTTGCAATCTTAAGGTGCTTACTGGTTTTTTTCTATTCATCCATTTCTTCCAAAGTTTGATAGTAGTAAATCATTAATTCTTTTTGTTCATAGTGGTTTATGATATGCAATCCATAAACAAGTAAAATTGGCATGCTTAATTTGCTTTCTGAATACAGGTATAGTTAACAATTTTATTTTGAATATATACTTAACGACCTTTCATTTCCACTATCCACTCATTATTGGCAGTCAGAGGCTTTGCTTGGCTATGAAATTAATACTATTTCCATTTCAAAAAATAAAAACTTTTAGTCATTGTGATGCCCTGAGACATGAACCTGATTGTAGTAATGGGTTTGAGTGTTTCTGCAGGTCATTGAAGGTGGATGGAGTTTTGTTGTTCAGCTGAATGATAAGTGGAATTCATGTGTCCTCAAGGAGCATGACACGTTCCTTGGACCTGCTGGATGCCTGAAGCCAAACTGTATGAATAGTTATGATGAATTGCTTCTGTGCATTTCTCAAGGTGACAAGGATATACCTGAGGTTGTTCCTTCAACAAAACCACCAAAGGATGGGCTACTGCTGATTGCAAATGTAAGTTATGGGATGAGGTTCGAATAACCCCTACCATCCTTCCCCTATATAGTTGCTAGTTGACATCTGCATTTGCTTATTCTGTTCGTTGCTGATGGTATTTTGTTCGCTGAAGGCATATCCTGTTGAATATGGTCATATCTTCTTGGTCCCAAGTGCAATCAATCAGCTGTCGTTCTTTTGGGACAAAAGGATGTTTAGTCTGGTTGCAAGGATTGCCTCCGAAGTAAATAGTGCAGCATTCCGGGTTTTCTTTGACAATTGCACATCCACTATGCCAGATTGCACATTTTTTCAGGTAATGCTGTCTAGTTCTGGTGCTTAAAGCTTTCAATTACTCCAATTATACATTATTCACTTGTCAGATTCTAACTATGCATACTGCATCCATCCCTGTTTTGATGGAAGCAATCATTCTGTTTTTGATGGTATAATAGAATACTCATATTAAGCATCGAACTGCAATCTTGTACCTTTTTGTTTAGTGCATGTGTGTCTTGAGTCTTTTCAGCATAGAACAAAATCTAACCCTTGTCTTATACTCCCTCCGGTCAAAAATATTTGTCATTTAGGACAAGATTTTGTCAAACATCTAAAATTATGACAAACAATTTTATGTTATAATAAATTTATGATATTATGATAGTAATTTTTCAAAGAGAATTTATATATATCATTTGTCTTGTACTTAAACTAAGCATTTAAGAAATTATCGATGGTCGGAATTTTAGAAGTTCGATCAAATCTTGTCGTAATCGACAAATATTTTTAACCGGAGGGAGTATTGTTTCCATTTTGTAACTTTAATATGCCATGAGTGGAGATACTCAGTATGGTATATTAGAAATTTAGAATACATTAATTCAATGGCTTCAATGTTCTGTTACAATTGATATGTAATTCTCTACTTGCAAAAGATACACCCTGTATGTTATGTAGTAGAGATAATATAATTATCTATTCGCACGTGCTGTGAAGGAGAAATTAATGTATTTTTTTTGTCCAAAATATAAAAATCACAGGCTTGTTACTTTGCAAACCTTTTGCCAGTGGAGTCTGCACCATCCGTTGCAATATATGATAGCAAAGCCACAACAGGAGTTTGTCTCTATGAAATAGTTGATTATCCTATGAAGTCGCTTGTGTTCACTGGCAATGACGTAGACACGCTTGCCAATTTTGTCAGTGAAGTATCTTTAACTTTGCATGACAACAATACTGCGTTCAGCCTGCTGATCTCCAACAATGGCACAAAGGTTTTCTTGTTTCCACAGGTGAAACTTGTCAGTTTGATCAATATAAACTGTTCTTTATGTTTCAGCAAAATGTTTGGCCCTGGGATGAATGTTAGTCTCTTTTTGGTTCTAGGTGAAGAATCTGGCTACTGGCTGTTACCTTTCTGCTTGGGAGTGTGGTGGCTACTTCATTTATCGTACCAAGTATGATTTCGACAGAGCTTCAGAGACTGAAATTTCAAGTAGAATGGCATCAGCCACTCTCCAAGATGGCGCCTTTGAGGACTTGAAGAATCTTTGTAGCGCTGTTGCTGATGATCTTATCATGTAAAGCTTGTGCTATCAAACTGCAATAATAAAACACTGTACGAGGGTCCGTTCGTTATGTCTAGCGGTTTATGCACTGATGGTAATTAAACCTGTGTCTGAACATTTGTGATTGATCAATGGAGTTTGCTGTTCCTAATGGTGAATCAAATTGTGAAATTATGTATTGGCTTTGGATCATGTGCATACGGCCTGGATCAAGTGGGGATCTTTTGCAATATACCTTAGCCAACTTGAATTGTAGTGTAAAGTCCCTGTGTGGGAGTTTTTTTTATTAAGGGTGCCTCCCCTTTGTTGAAAGAAAAAAAACTTGTTAAAATTTGTTAATGCCACATAAGGTGAGGTAAGGCTGTTTCGTATTTTGATCTGAGGCTTAACTAAATTTTGGGTAAAAATACACTTCTCTAAAAATAAATGGGGAAAGCATTAGTTCAAAAAGGCAATATGTGCTACTCGGATAACTGGGTGACACCTAGTGCCTATGGCCTAATGAGCCCTAGCGTTGAGGTCATACCAATTGCTACCTCCGCCTCTAACTTATCCGATTGTACTTGTCTAATATTTGATATTCCGTCTCTAACGGGTTACAAATTTATATTGAACTGTAATACAAGCTATAAGACACTACATATGTACACTAGGTGAATATGATATAACATATTTTTAATGTAATGATTATATAAGTTACTCTATATTAGTTCTAAGTGATATGAAAAGATTTTAAAACTAGTTATTAACTCTTTTATTTACCTTGCTCTAGCTGGCACACCTGCCACCAAGAGGCTAGAATTGACTCGTCTATCCGGTGCTTGGCACCTCAGGGAGCCTAGGCGGTGCCTACAGCTGACTTTTATGTCCTTCTAATTTTCTTCCTTATATTTATAAGATAAAATTTAAAATTTTAATATTAATTTTAGAGTTAATTTTAGGGTTTTTTATCATAGTTTATTTTTCATCTTTTACTTTTATATCGCCAAGAACACATAAAAATTTTATTAAAAATAATTTTTTATTTGTAAATATGTCAATTTTTTGTTCTGAGAAAGCGAGACGGTGACCACCTCGGAACACTGGTGAAAATTTTTGGAATCACCAAAATCTAGCAAGGTTGTAGATAATAATACGCTGGGTTTGTTGCCTTATGAAATTTTGGTCCCCCCCCCCCCCCCCCCCAAGTCACAAGAATCTATCGCAAATTCAACACCTGCCATTGCATTGCACGCATTAGCATTCACCTCTTCCTGATCTTTTTATTACAACCAACTGAAACATCATGTAGCAGCAGCAAGAACAGGAAGGATGATTTCAATTTTCAGCTGCATGGTTCATCGCAGATGCACCGCACGAAGGGGAGGATGAAGGTGCAGGTCCCTCCGGCGCCGCCCTCGTCGTCGCAGTGCTCCCTGCATGGCCCTTTCCTGCAGAACCGGGTCGTGTACGTCTTGCTCAAGAAGGTGTAACCGCAGGTTTCAGTCCTAGTCCCTTCAGCCACAGCTGCACAAGCAAAAGTTTTCTTCTTTTTATTTTTTTCAGTTCCAAAATGAATCAGTTTCAGTGTTGTGAGTCACTGAATCCCATAAAGAATAATTAGTATCAGGGTGTGTTGGCAAGATTTCTGCAATGAAAACAGCTACAGAACCTTACACTAGTTCTTCACTGAATATCTGAATCAATGGTATCTTTGAAGGTGTAGAAGATTTTTTAGATGAACATTATGCAGAAGTGGCATGGTTAGCAGGAAGTGGATGGATTACGATTACCTGAAGTTAGGAGTGGCATGATCAGCAGGAAGCATAAGCTTGACACCTCGAGGGCCCTCATTTTCTCCTGAATAAAATCGAAGGAAGAAGCAAGTGGTGCAGAGGATACAATGCAGAACCCAATTTGAGAGCATCTTCTCTTCTTATGGCCACCGAGGATGAGATCTCAGAAAAAAAATGCAGGATATGACAAATATAGGATGATGCAATTCAAGCTGGGTGATGCAATGCTATGTTATTGTGCAATTGAATGACTACCAGAAACTTCATGCATCAGATTGCACAGTTCATCGAGGCCATTTTCAATTTCTCTAACCAACTAACAATCTCCAACCGTTTGCGAAAGTAACCAGGATGAACCAAAAAGGCAGCAATTTTGTTGCCATTCAGCCATTCTACCTTTAATATTTTTTCCTGTAAATTCTGGTGTTGAGTTTCTCATCACTACAAATACAAGGTAAAAGTTCACTTACTGCCTACAGCATCAAAACCCTACCAAGCTATCTAAAAGTATTGCTGTGTCATTAACAAAAGACCTCTATTTCAGCAGAAGCAACAGTATCGCATCTAAAAGTTGTACTGTTGGCTAAAAAAAAGCTAAAGAACATCTCTGATCTAGCCTGATCTCAAGCATCCACCAGGAAGCAAGAATCTGAACTTGTCTGCATTCTTAATCAAGTAGGAAGGCAGATGAACAGCAGATGCTGACTTTGGTATGGGCCCCATCTTCTTGAAGAGATCCCTAAATGTGTACTCTTCAGGTAGCATGTCAAACAGGTCCTCCCCATTGCATATGACCCTCTGGATTCTGTCTGGATTTAGGAAGCTGTCCTGTTTCACCCGGTCTGCGTGACTATATGCCTTCATCTTGAAAGCGAACTCCCTGATGTCCTTGAAGCAGAAGCTGCAATGCCAGCCTGCATCAGCCAGCATAAGGTTGCTCTGACGGGAGTGGCGATACAATGTATGCTCAGTGAACACATGTGCTGTCGCCCTCCAGCTGTTGTAGTCGACAGGAAATTCAAAGGAGTACATATAATTCTTCAGCTCAAGATGCATGACTTGTGGTATTCCATCACACCACTTGAGCAGTTGCACCGTCTCAGGGCTAGGGATCTCATCAGCATCAGCCATGATCAAGACATCCCCCACAGCAATGCCTGATCTTCGCAGAAGCATATTAAGTGCACGACGGTGACCAGCCTCGACATGGAAGGGCAGACGACGAGAACCAGGATCCAGTTCTATCACCGGAAGCATATCATACACAATCTTGGAGCCAGCAAATGCAAAGCGATTGATATTTTCCAAGAAAGAAAGCGACTTTGGGATGCCAGTGAAGGTGGCATTGGCCTCAAGGATGACAAACCTATCAACATGTGGAAGGAGCTCACCGTAGCGAATCTCTAGGATATCAAGTTCATTACTGAAGAGGACAGCATCAAAGACACGGCGAGGGGTGGGGAGGATACCCCAACCATGGAGCTGACAGAGCTGGGGCATGGAGATGTTGGGGGCATAATAGTGCGGGATGCGGATGAATGGCTTTGGTGGTGTGTCCCACAGTGGCCGCAGAAGGTAGGAGATATTTTGGAAATACTGGGTGACAACAATAACAGCCACTGAAAGAACTAGAACACATGGTATCAACAACTTGAGAGACGCAATTTTCCGTCTACTTAGAGGTGGATAAGGAGAGCTTCTAGCCATGAGAAGATCTGTCTATGACAAAGACAGTAAATAATGACTGTGAGAAGCATAGGAGAGTGCTCCAGGTTCTCTCTATTCCAGGGAAGTGTAGCAAACCTCAGGAAGCGCAAGTAACCTGCATTATGCAAGAGAGAGCAGAAAATAAGCAAGCAAAAAGAATGAAGTGACACAACAAGAAATGTGATGCAAGTATCAATTAGAGAAGTTTTAACATATTAGTAAGACGATCAAGTCTTAAGAACAAAGAGATGAATTGCAGCTACACCCTTTATCTTCTAAATTTGTAATGCAATAGTAATTGTTAGATATGTAGTAAGACAAATGAACTATTACAGAACAATTTCAATAAGAAAGGATCTAAAACTACAGCCTGCGCTACTAAAGGAAGCGACTTCTATCAACACCTTTGTCTCTGATAATTCCCAGCATGAAACATTTTCTGTTCTGGAGGACAAAAAATGATTAAACAGCTTCACTAGTTTCAGACCTCTGTAGACCACACGAATAACCATTCGGGCCTAGTACATTGGATCGCAACATTGGAAAAACGCCATAACAAATCACATGATGCCCTGGTCGCTATCCCCAATTTGGTGAATTCCATTTCAGCAACACAAACAAACTGAAAAAAAAAAGCGCCTCTTGCCCCTCAAAATCTAATAGTAAAAGCACCTAATCTCCCCCAGATTACACTTGATATTCTTGTCTTCATCAACAGAACAGCGGGCCAAGCTTCAGAAGATGCCCAAAGATTACAACTTGCCGATCCTGCCCCACTTTCCTACACAGAATGGCATCAAACCTAACACAATAACACAAGCACCAAAATAGTCTCCCCAAAAAAGAGCTCCTCTCTCTTCCTGTCCCACCTAAAGATCCAACATTTTTGCATACATGGCCAAGAACGTAACAAGGAACAGAAAAAAAAATCACCTCAGTGAAGACGGCGATGGAGAAGATCAGCCGCAAGAAGACGCCGGGGATAGGAAGAAGGAGAAGAGGAAGCACACGCCGTCGCCGCCGCCGCCGTCGCCGCCGTCGCCGTCGCTTCTACATCGCCCGCTGCTCCGCCACCTGCCTGGGTTCATGTAACCTCTCCCTCCACGATGCGTCTCTCCCTACTTCTCGGACACTCTCTCTCTATCCTCCGCCTATTCCTGACCTCCTGTCGCCCTCCTCCGCCATGGGAACCTGCTGCTGCTGCTAAAATTAGGCGTTAACAAATCTCCACCACCACCGCCACCACCGCTTCTCTCTTCTTTGCGTCAAATATCACCTGCTTTCCGTACAGGAAGCAGCGGAGGGTGAAGGAAAAAGAAATGAAAAAGAAAAAGAATGGTGGATGCGGTAATCACACTCGCACCACCATGACCGTGAGCAGCATGAGCAGCAAGATTTTCGCCTTGTGGGGGATCGTGGTGGGATATGCGTCGATTGCTCAGCTTTGGGCGGCACACTGCTGGTTCTGATTCTCTGCGTGGACCATCTGTGTAGCTGACTAGTCCCTCGGAGAGAGCTTCTTCGGATGCCAACCTGACTGACGATCTCTATAACCAGACTCTCCATTTGGCCTTTTGGTAAAAAGATTTCTCTCAATAACTTTTAGTTTGCTTCAACAGAGTCTTCAGGTATTACACTAAATTTATTTTACTGTATCTCACTCCATCTTTTCTTTTTTCTCTCATGTCTCCCTCTCTTTCCACGGCTAGCCGCGGACCATAGAAAAGAGATTGTCGGGTAAAAAAGTCGCTGATGGTGACACACGAGGTTTGGGGGGATATTGGAGAGCGATTGTGGTATAGGTTAGTGAATGGTGGTGATGAAGGTTGGAGAATGACTACGATGAGATTGGACAACAATGACGACAAAGGTTGGATAGTTGGCATTGACTATCACTAGGTCGAGAAGAAGTTGGGTGAGCGGAGAGGTGGCAATAATGTCGATGTCCTCTTCTCCATACTTGAGCCACGTTGTGGTGCCTCAAACGAGCAACGACCACATGGTGCAATAGTTTCGAGCGAGCACACTGAATGATCATTGTATAGCGGCATTAGGCAACAAATGTAGAGGCTGTGGAGGGTGGTTGAAGAGAGAGATTTGATAGAAGTCATGTTTGGCAAAACTATATGGCTCGCTTCAGCTTGTTGATCACTCTAGCAAGTGAGAGAAGTAGCTTGAGAAGTTAGATGACAAGTAAACCTGTTTGGCAAGTTTGTTAGAGTTTTTTTTCTTAAGTGTACCAAATTTCACAATGGAAAGGCTGCTGTACTTGCTCTTGAAAAGGAGAAAGAAATAGGAGGAAATTTATGCAAACTAAACAAAAATAAAATAAACTAGATAAGTAGTATACCCTGTTATACATTATAAGACTTTCTGACTCTTTATAGATTCATATCAATGAATTTGTACTCATATATAAAACATATATATTGGTTCATAAATTTAGATAAAACTATATAAAGTCGTGTAACATGGAAAAAAAGAGTAATATAAGGTATTCACTCCATTTGATGTCATAAGATTTTCTGGTCTTGTCTAGACTTATATGTGTATTAATAAATCTAGTTACATATGTAAAACATATATATTAATAAATAGATGAATCTAGGCAACCTAAAAAATCTTATAATAATATAGAACATAAGGAGTAGCACATAAATTACACCATGTCCATCATTTTTTTTATGT
The DNA here is from genome assembly GCF_000231095.2 of Oryza brachyantha. Lineage (NCBI taxonomy): Eukaryota > Viridiplantae > Streptophyta > Magnoliopsida > Poales > Poaceae > Oryza > Oryza brachyantha. The sequence goes on along the minus strand of NC_023174.2, from coordinate 15,642,418 downwards.
TAATGCTTATAAGCTAAAATTAATAACTTAAATTTAAAGTTGATTTGAAATTTTTGTATTGTATTTTATTTTTCAACATTTGTTTTTAGGTCTCTAAGAACTTATATAAAGTTTGTCCATATATTATTTTCAATTACTAATAAGCCGTTTCTCTCCCAAAATAAGCAAAACGATAACCACCATGCGCGGTCATTTGTCCATTTCTTTCTAAGTGTAACCATCGTCTTAAAAAACTATAAAAAGGTGGTTGGCCAAAAGAAAAATATTATTTTTAGAAGAAAGAAAACATTATAATCTTTACCAGTGCAGTGTTTTTGTCGTCGAAAGACGAAAGATTATCTGATTTTACGATAGCTATTTAATTATATAAATGATGAAATTTATTAATAAAAAATTGAAAATCTACTTTAGAAATATAAGATGGTGAACTTTTATATAAAATCTTTTTAAAAAATTACAGTTTAGTGATTTAGGACGCGTATGCGTGCAGAAGTCGAAAAAAATGTTAAGAAAAATCTAGTAAAAGAATGTATCCATACACCACTCGATGAGCCGTGTCATTGCACGAGCAAGTTACTTGTACTTACAAACAAGAAATGGGATCTATATAGATGAGATTAAAAGCAAACAAGGTACTGTACATTCAGCGTACAAGTACAGCATCATCGGTAAGTTTATGGACCTTCAATGTCCATATGATCAACTGGGCCGTTCAAGAAATTTTGGATTCTCCAGCCCATTTTGTTACATCTCTCCAGTTCGATCGAGAACATTGGGCCAGACACACCAAGAGCAATTTTAGTAGGCCCAGAAGAATTGTTAGCAATTCCATTCCCTGTCAATCTGGCATTGCAGTGTAATCAAAACGAAATGTATTTAGCCTTTCCATTTTAGTTTTTCAAGCTAAATCATCCATTGTCACTAACATTCTAACAGGACGTAGGGATAAGAGAACCGTCAGTATTTCAATGAGTGACAGGTAACAGCCCATGCTGCAGAATTTCTTGCAGTATTTCTTGTGAGGTGCATCAATTTTCTGAAGATTGGTAGCTTGTAAGTTCAGAAAGTTATCAGGTGCTGCAGAATTTCTTGCAGTGTTTCTTGTGAGGTGCATCGATTTTCTGAAGATTGACAGCTTGTAAGTTCAGAAAGTTATCAGGTGCTGCAGAATTTCTTGCAGTGTTTCTTGTGAGGTGTATCAATTTTCTGAATATGGCAGTTTGTAAGTTGAGAAAGTTATCAGATGTTGCAGAATTTCCTGAAGTGTTTCTTGTGTGTACTGTATCAAATTTTCTGAAAATTGGCAGTTTGTAAGATCAGAGAGTTATCAGATGCTACTACTCCCTGTAGTTTGCCAACAAGATCACAGCTATGCTCCAGTTTGTAGCAGCACCCAGTGCTCTTCAGCCTTCACCATCCTGACACTGCAATTCAACCCGATTCAATTCAAGTACTGAGATTTAGATAGATGTTCCATGGACATAAATATATACTCCACCCTGAGTCATTTCTGATCAACTGTCTGTCTCACCTCCCAGACAGACAGGAACATGACATGAATGCATTGCAGCATGACATCTTTCCTTTCTCACTCATAACACTAACAACCAAAAACATCAAGATCATCAAAGGACAAAAAAAAGGAACAAAGAAAAAAACAGAAAGTAGAGCCAATAAACAATACACAGTATAAATTACAGAAAGGTTGTCTCCAGTGGCTCATAGCCTCATACCCTAAGGCCGCGTTCGGTAGGAGGGATGAGGTGGATTAGTTATCCGGCACGAAAAACGTAGTAATAGATTAGTACATGATTAATTAATTATTAATTATTAAAAATAAAATAGATTAATATGATTTTTTAAAAACAACTTTCCTATAGAAAATTTTCGTAAAAAATACAACCGTTTAGCAGTTCGAGAAGCGTTCACGCGAAAAACGAGGGAGATAAGTTAACTTGTGGGGGCTTGCCGAACACGGCCTAAGTGCTCTTCTGGTTGTGCATCTCACCACTCACATGTCTCTAGCTTCCATAGAAAAGGGTTTGATTTTTGGGAGCTTCACAATAATTGGTTGCCTAGAGACATTCTACCAAACAATGCATATATCCTCTTCCACCTTCTCACTTAGTGGGAGGGACATGGAGATCATCACAAACATGATAATCAAACTGCACCATTAATTAGTGTGTGAGTACTACTAAAAGACTAACTACCAAAGTGTGTGTGCAAGTGTGGGCTCAAGAATTATAAGGATTATGACCAGCATTAGAGTGACAGAACTATATATGTACTAATGTACCTAGGGTATAAATGCATGATACATGAGGTTCAGCTGAAATTTTATATATTCGTTTGTACATGCACATCATGGACAAGTATGTGTACTTAATAAGGATTGAATATGTTGACAGACAATGAAGCCATATCTAGACAAATCAACGATTCTAGACAAACATAATAGAAGGATCAAGGATGGATGGGAAGCAACAATTATTGAGTTGCATGCAAATTAAGCCAAACATTATTTAAATCTATCCGTGGAAGTTGACCATTTGACATGACTTTTGAAACAAAGGGAATCTCATGACTAGGGAGCAAACTCATCATGTAAAAAGGATTAAGAGATTTTTTTTGACAAGATAGAAACACCCCATGTCTAAAAGGATTAAGAGATTTTTTTAAAAAAATATATACATATTTCATGGTTTATTGACCATATGTCTTTAACATAACATGGCAACCAAAATCAATAGATCACGAATTTGCCTTTTCTCTCCCGTCTCTTTTAAGTTTGTGTAAGAATTGGGGGCGCATTCGTGTGTATTATGCATGTAGTGTACATGTATTGTGGTGCATTTATATGTGCACCGTCCCGTATAATCACAAAAATAATTAAAGAAATGAACAAAATGTTTTACTTGCTCCCTCCGTATTTTAATAGATAGCGTTGGTGACCTTTTGTTACACATTTAACCATTCGTCTTATAAAATACTGCAAAGATGTAAAAATTTAAGTTATAATTAAAATACATTTGGTAATAAATCAAATGACAACAGAATAAATAATAATTACATAAGTTTTTTAAATATGATGAATGGTCCGTGTGACAAAAACTCGACGGTGTTATATATTAAAATACATGGGGAGAGTACATGCTACAAGAAAAAGATTCAAAGGGTATAACATTATTGCTGATCGCATATATTGATCTCATTGACGCATGTGGTGATATATAACTAGGGGCAGCAGTTAGACTATCTTTAGAATTATTGTGGTACTCAAAAACAATTTCCCCATATGTTCTAATTATCTCACAAAATCCCCTGCTATTTCAGCAATAATTATCATCATCATCATCATCATCATCAAGTAGTGTATATTAACAATTCCAAGTGTCACTACCATCTCAACCACTTCTACGTATGCTTGCACGTTGCATGTGTAGTACTACACAAACACCACAGGAAGTGTCCAGGAAACAGCATAATTACTTAAGCTAATTAATTACATACACACAAATTAAAGTACACGAGGTAGATGGTTGATGTGGCTGTAATTATTTTACAATTCGTGGCGTGTTATACGCAACAAGCTATATACGTGTACGTAGCTAGAGATTTGGCCGCTGGTATACGACCAAAATTCTCCGGTTCAGTCACTGTTCTACGCTTAATTTTAGGTGACGTTTACTCGTAGCAAATTTTCAGTACTTAAATTTGATAAAAAATATAACAACTTCTAAGTCTGGATTCTCTTCTACGCCAATTGATACATTTTCTTATTTAACTGTATATATTTTTCTATTTCCAGTGTTCAAATCTAAAACTTTTTATATTTTAAAACATAGACAGTAGATATATAAGTGTATATATTGTTAAAAAGAATCTTACTCCCTGCGTCCCAAAATAAGTTTATTTTCAGTTTTTGGAAATAACGTTTACTCCTCATCTATTTGAATTTTTTGCGATTAATATTTTTTATTATTAGATGATAAAATATGAATAGTACTTTACACGTGACTAACTTTTTAAGTTTTTTTAATATATCTTTTCAAACGAGACGGATGGTCAAACGCACAACATAAACCAAAAAATCAAGTTTTTATTCGAACAAAGTTAGGCTTGTTTAGTTTGCAAAAACATCACATCAACTATTTAGATACACAAAGTATTAAACATAGTCTAATTACAAAACAAATTTCAGATTCCGCCTGAAAACCGCGAGAAGAATCTTTTGAGTCTAATTAATCCGTCATTAGCACATGTTGGTTACTGTAGCACTTATGGCTAATCACGTGCTAATTAGACTCAAATGATCTGTCTCGCGACTTCCTCTGTAACTGTGTAATTAGTTTTAGTGTTCAAACATATTTAATACTTCATTTAGATATCCAAAGATTTTATATGATGTTTTTGGAACTAAATAGTAGCTTTGTATATACGTGTAGAGAGTAAGACCTAGCAATAGTACACGAGTCGTTGAAGATGCTTGCAATATTGTTCAGAGAATGGATGCACACGTTGCATTGTTCAGACCTCAGACACGCTGTCACCGTCTCAGTGCTAGACTAGCTCTTGAGCGGCTAGCTAACTCCCAACACAAAGGTCCAAATGGGCAGGTTTAATTAATTGCTAGACTAATTAAGATGAGATTAATTACGAGAAGAATAATGCTAGAACGTCCAAGACAAATAAAGACCGCAACCACATCGTAAGGTTGTTACCTTAATTTGCCTGCCAAAAGTGCAATTCTTCTCTTTTATATTTTTTTCGAAGTTATTTTTTTCTTGGGCAACTTAGACCCCCCGTCCCAAAACAACCATTGTATGTCAGCCATATTTTATTATCTAAGTTTTATTTTAGACCACGTAAACCTATATTTTTACTTAATTTGGATTAGTTAAATTTATATCGTTATGGTTTGGATAACTCTAAATGATTTTTTTAAATACTCATCAATGATATCAAACACATCGACTATATTATACCGATCAACTTCCACCTATATATAGTCCACATATTTTTCCCAAAGAAGTTAGACATAATGAGAATAGTTATAATTTGGTGTGCTCCAAATCATAAGATAGAAATTTTACACCCTGTCTATAATGAAAACATAGATTTGGGTGATTCAAAGTGAAACTTAATTATGTAATAAAAGATAACCCACTAAAGTGCAATTTACTCTAAATTTTAGGGAAAGAGGGAATAATTTGTCATTATCGGACACAATGAACACCTTAACTACCTCCCTACTGTAACAACAAAAAAATCCCTTAAACTAACATACTCCGTCCACTTTATAGTGTACGATATTTTGGTTTATGTCTAAATTTATCTATTAATATATATATAATATAAATCTAGGTAATACTAAAAGTTCCCTGTTATAAACGGATTTTATAAACGGAGGTAGTATTATCTGTACGTTGCAATTAAATTTTGTTTACATTTGATCAGTAAACCCTTTAACCCCACACTCTTTTTTCCATTCATAGAAAATGGGAGCTGATGCTACACCAATCACCTCTACCACTCGCTTCTTTTAAATAAATGATGGATGAATAGTCAATATGATCCCTAAACTTTTGTCCCAAGGTTAAATTATTCATATAGTCTAAATAAGTCCCTAATGTTTATCATGTGGCTTAATATACTCACTTGACCCACCTAAAACACCATGTAGGCATGCCTTACCATCCTAGCATGCATGGTTAAAAATTGAAATATGCATTCCACCTTTAGCTATACCATTGAAAAAAGGAAAGGAAAATTACATAATGATTATCGTACTCTGTGCCCTAAACCCTCGTTTTTTTATGTTCTCTTTGTATCCCTTATTATTCTCTTCTCTTTCTTTGTTAGGTGCTCCCTCCGTTCCAAAAATAAAAGTATTTCTAAGTTATTTAGGATGGATTAAGATTAACAACAATAGGTTATGGTATCTCACAATAAATGAGGAATGGGGGTGGGACGATAGGTAATGATAAATGTGAAGAATTTCAATGCAAAATGATTGATGGAGCAAATACTATTGTGAATAGTGCTAAAATTGCTTACATTATGGTAAAGATTCAAATATTACGATACTTACGGTTTAGAACAGTTGGAGTATATGCAAGGTTAGAATGGACATTTCAATTTTAACAATATAGGTGTATGTGAGAATGGTGTGGCTTTCCTAAGTAGTGTTTTGGTACTTGAATGACTATATTAAGCCATAGGATGAACTTCAAACACTTATTTTAAACAAACATTAGCCTTAAATTTTTGCTTCTGTTTATGATTATAAGCAAAATTTGAATTTTTAACCTTAATTCTAGAGTAGATTTTAAGTTTTTTCATAGTTTACACATATAAAAAGTAATGATTAAGAGAGTATTTACAAAAGTGATGGTAATAACATGTTAATGGGATTTTTTAATAAAATTTGTTTGCAACGCACGAGTAATGTGATAGTATATTATTATAGAAAAATCACATTGAAACATAGGTTCTCCAAAACACCAGGAATAATTATCAACCAGGAGGGACAATACAGATTTACTCCATATTAACCCCCCCCCCCCCCTATCTCCAAATTAAAAATAAATCAAGTTAGCTGCATAACCAATCAAGTGGTGATCATTTTAGCGTGCTCCTAGCTAATGGATGACCTTGTAGTTCAGCGCAACGTACGTAGCTAGACCACATCTCAACAATTAAAGGGCAAAAAAAAAAGTGATTAGTGTCGTCCCCCACAAAGCAGCGGGTTACACGGCGTGGCTCTCGCTAATACGACAGCGTCCGGCGTTAACCCCTTGCACGATCCATGGCCCTGTCCCTTGGACTAGCTTGCATGCCACAACGCTCTTGTCTGCATGCTACTGCCATCAAACGGCCCGGCCGACCGGTTAATCATCGCTAATTAAATTAATCAATCAAACCGCATATAATTATATACTGTCATCATCTGAACTCTACTATGGTTGCAATTACCTCATTTCCACGTTACATGATGTTTTTGTTCCTCTTTAAATTCATACAGGGATCTAGACACACGTAGGAAACATATACTCCATTTGGTTTATGTTATAAGACGTTTTGGATTTGTCTAAATTAATCATTGTATCAATGCATATGTTTTGTATATGTGTCTATATTTATTAGCACATATATGAATCTAGGCAATATCAGAAAGTCTTATAACATAAAACGGAGGGAATATATATTAACCAATGGATGAATCTAGTTATAACGAAAACATCCCACAATATGAAATAGAGAGTAGCTAGCCACTATATTGAGCCATTTGTATCCGTGTACTCCTTCCAATTTCAGACTTCATAATACTTGTCATTTTAAATTAAATTAAGATCAGATTTTATAACATTGATAATAAATAGTTTTTAAAAATATTTACATTAGAATTATATGTTGAATTTGACAGGTAAAATCCAATAAAATCATATATTTATTAATGATATATATATTAATAGTGATTATAGTTATTTTTAAAGATAATATTTTTGTCCAAAACAATTGCTAGTATTATAGAACCCGAGGAAGTAGTATAATTCAGATTGGCCAATCTTACGGATACATGGGCTTGTCAGATAAGATGCCCTGTCTTTGTACATGTACGAGAGTACTCAACCAACAACCACACACATGTCTAGCTATATACTACTCTATTATATTTTTGTATACTCGTAGCTTATATAATGAATTGAATTAAACAGATCGATGTGGTTAGCAGTAGCTAACACAACTACTTTTCGTGCGAGAGGTGCTGTCACACACTAATGGAAATGAATAAGACTTCCATAGAGTATGGCATGGTGATTATATATATATATATATATATATATATATATATATATATATATATATATATATATATATATATATATATACTTTTTAAATATACTTTTTGATTTACGTTTGACCCTTCGTCTTATTCAAAATTTTGTCAAAATATATAAAATTATAAATCATACTTAAAGTTACTTTAGTAATAAATCAAATCATAATAAAATAGTTAATAATTATATAAATTTTTTGAATAAAATGAAGGGTCAAATATATATAAAAAGTTAACGGTATCAAACAAACAAAATCGGAGGGAGTATCAATGATATCTGCAGCTAGCTAAGGTGAATGTTTAGTTATTAATTTAACTGATGTTTGGTAATAGTAAGAGAGCTGGCACTTTACATTGACGATAAGGCTAGGTAGCTAGCGAGAACGAGAGAGATGTGTATATGAGATAGAAGAGAAGGCTGTGCCTTGGCTTATACGTGTGAAATTCCTGCTTGCAATGGTAAGAGCGATACCTAATTAAGATTAAAAAAATTCTATCCCCTCAATCTGTTTTGAAATATATGTCTATGATAAGAATTTAATGATTAAAGTATATACTTCTTTTGAAGAGATAGCCTAAACTTGACTCCTAAAAATTAAAAAAAAAGTGGATCCCATCCAAATTATTACTCCCTTGGCTTCTTTTATTTTATGATGTTGAATTTTAATATACGTTTGATTATTTGTCTTATTTTAGGAAAAATATATGATTATTAATTATTTGTTTAAGATTTAATTTATTACTGAAGAAATTTTCATGATGTTGATTTTATTACTAAATAATTTTTTTATGATGTTGATTTGTATATCTATATGTTCATCGTTTTCTTAATTATCAGGTGATATACAATATGTATGCATATACTATAGTGCTTTCCTTGTATTTTAAATACACAAAGCCATTGATTTTATTATATTTTTTTAATAAAACGAATCGTTAAATACGTAACAAAACGTTAATGTAATATATTAAAATAGGAAGGGAGCAGTATTCAACAGTACACTACTCCACATGATCCACAGTCCATGTACATATTGATTGTCACTAGCCAGTAGTAACTCGCAACCTCTATATAGCTGCTTGCATTGCAATGCATCTGTCACTTGACAGAGCTGTGCATATATTGCATGCCGTCAGAGCCAGGTACACACTGCAGGCTCGTATATGCTCCTACAGTGACGGCTTTCATGTCGAGGCTATCTCTGAAAACTCTGAACCAACTCGACCAGAATTTCGCACCTTGTCTTATTTCTGGGCTGTTTATTTCAAGAAATGAAAATTTTTAGGTGTCGGACGTTTGATGAATGTTGAGAAGAGTTTTGAGAAACGAATGAAAAAACGAATTTCACGGCTCGTCTAGAAACCGCGAGACAATCTTTTGAGCCTAATTAATATGTCATTAACGCACGTGGGTTACTATAGTACTTATGGCTAATCATGGACTAATTAGGCTCAAAAGATTCGTGTACCGATTTCTCACATAACTATGCAATTAGTTTTCGTTTCTTCTATGTTTAATATATTTATTTAGGTGTCCAAAGATTCAATGTGTTATTTTTAGGAGAAAATTTTCGCGAACTAAACACGGCTTTTGTTCATGCATGCATGCAGTGAATTGAACAAGAAAATTCAAGTTTACTACTGATAAATATTAATTGTACTTGCAGCCTTGCAATGCAGTTACGACGCAAGTAATTCAATAATTAAATTGTGGCTGAATTTAATTCGAAGCGACGATCGAATTTAATTGAAACGATCGAAAGCTAGCGGTTTAAATGCCGGGCACATGTACAGTACCAACTGCAGTACGTACGACGTCGCATGTACTGCTGCTTGTATCTGTATGTATGTATACGTTCTTCGATTGGTCGAGTTCTTCCGTCCGTACTAGCATGCATCCATCGATCGATGGCGATCGAATTAATTATGAGCACTACTACATTATATTATTGGATTAATTGGAGTGAGTGATATATATATATATATATATATATATATATATATATATATATATATATATATATATATATATATATATGCATGCAGCTACTGTATGATTGATTAGGGTCGCGTTCGGCAGGGGTATTGGGATATAAGTTAACCTATCCCTGTGATGAAAAACGCAGTAATAGATTGATACATGATTAATTAATTATTAATTATTAAAAAATATAAAATAGACTAATATGATTTTTTAAAACAATTTTTATATAGGAATTTTTTTTAAAAAACACCGTTTAGTAGTTCGAGAAACATACGCGTGAAAAACGAGGAAATTAAGTTAATTTAGAGGGACAACCATCGTGGCCTAGCTAGGAGAATGGTAAACGACCCTACCAGAGAATAAGTGCATACCCCAACTCTGCTACCCCAGGTCCAACATATAATTCGGTTGAAATTATATTTATGTCGCGGAATAACTTCCTTCGAATAAAGATTTGTTGTTTCGGACAAGAGAAGTTCTTTGAAAGCAACTTTAACCACTCTATAGAATTATCAACAGATTAATATATATGATTTTATTGAACAAGATTAAATCTATATACATATGGGCTCCATGTTTCTAAATGCATGTTCTCAAAGTTATCCATGGTTAAAGTTGCAAAAAATTAAAATGACTTGTCTAAAATGATCAGCATTTGCCAACTGAACGGGGTATTATTAGATTTCAACTATTTTTCAGTGCTAAACTATGTGTAGGTTGCACTAGAATACATATACAATATAGGGCTCGTTTAGGGTTTTTATGCTAAACGAAGTCTTTTTGCCGATTTTATTTTTGTCCTGCGGCCGGTTGGAGTCTTCGTTGTTAACTAAACTTGCAATAGTATTGTACTTCAAAAATCATGACTATACAGGAATGTAGTACCTTGTGCCATGACCTAATAATAGTTCATTATATTATACATACTGATACTGATGTCTGTTCAAGATATCAATCGCACATTCTTAAGCAGCTTAAAACTACAATGTAACAATACATAATACTCTCTTCATATCTTTTTATATAACGCTGTTGACTTTTAAATCCACGTTTGACCATTCGTCTTATTTAAAAAATTATATAATTATTAATTATTTTGTTATAATATAATTTATTATTATAGAAACTTTAATTATGCATTATAATTTTGCATATTTAGATATAAATTTTGAATAAGACGAATGGTCAAACGTGATTCTAAAAATCAACTGTGTCATACATAAAAATAAAAATATAGAGGGAGTAGATCAATACCTATGCAAATTACATAGCTAAAATCCTTTATATTTTAGAAAGAACATGATAGATACTAAAGATACCAATATTCTAGAGTGCGTTGACGGTATATAGTAACCACTTGTGATAAGATATCACTGTAGACAAATGGCAAACTGTCTTTTCTAACGTATGAAAAACATATCTACTGTTAACACTTTGTCCATCCAAAATCATCAGTAACTCAATGAGTGGGCACTAGGACAAGAGTACTACCATTCACCATGCCTTTCCTGCATAAATGCAACCATATGATCAACACAAAAGCTGACAATAATAATTTACCAGGTCACCCCGGCCAGCCCCAGCCCCCTGGCCCACTGTCCAGAGAGTAAACCCCTCCATCAATCTCATGCTCTGTCCCACTGACCCCATGGCCCCACCACCTTGCCCTGATCCAGCTGGCAGGCTGCTGTCGCGGCCCCACCACCCCAGAGGTCAGCCACGACACACCTGCCCCGCACGTGCGCCCCCACTGACACACGGGCCCCACCCCAAGCGGCTCGACGGGCCACGTGGCCGCGAAGGCGTATTCAGTAGAGATACGTATTCGTGCCGTGGGAGGCGTAGTCATCGCCATTTATAATAGGTTAGGCCGCGTCGAGGCCGCGAGGGAGAAAGGTGAGCAGTAGTAAAATAGGAGGGGACGCCGCACCACCACCGAAAGCTCGCACTCCTCCTAACCGGAGCTCGCCACTACCCTCCCATCCCATGGCGATGGCGTCGCCGCCGCCGGTCGAAGTCGACCTGGGAAAGCTCAGCTACGAGATATTCTCCCTCCTCGAGAGCAACTTCCTCTTTGGCGCCGCCGCCGGCGGAGGAGGAGGCGGAGGCGGAGGTGTTTGTTCGCTGCCGGGGACGCCGGGGAGGGCGGTTCTTGGTGCGGGAGGTGGCGGAGGGAGGGTGAGGGTGCTGACGATCGATGGGTGCGGGCGTGGACCTGGTGACGCTCTGCTGGCCGCGGCGGCGCTGGTGAGGCTGGAGACGGCGCTGCGGGAGAAGGCCGGGGATGGAGACGTGAGGGTGGCGGACTTCTTTGACGCGGCGGCGGGCGCCGGGGCCGGGGGCGTGCTGGCGGCGATGCTGTTCTTGAAGGGCCCCGATGGGCGGCCGAGGTACACGGCGGCGGACGCGCTGGCGTTCGTGGCAGCGAGCCTCGGGAAGGGCGGGTGGTGCGGCGGGAGGCGGAGGTGGATGGCCCTGTTCCGGCGCCCCGAGAGGTCGTCGCTCCGGCGGGTTTTCGGGGACGCGACGCTGCGGGATACCGTTGCGCCGCTGCTGGTGCCCTGCTACGACCTCGCCACCGCGGCGCCGTTCCTCTTCTCCCGCGCCGACGCCGTCGAGAGCGACAGCTTCGACTTCCGCCTGCGCGACGTCTGCGCCGCCACCTGCGCCGGCGGGGCCACCGCCACGGCCGTCCGCTCCGTCGACGGACGCACGGCCATCGCCGCCGCCTCGGGGGGCGTGGCGGCCATGGGAAACCCCACCGCCGCCGCCATCACCCACGTCCTCCACAACAAGCAGGAGTTCCCCCTCGCCGCCGGCGTCGACGACCTCCTCGTCTTCTCCATCGGTTCCGGCTCCTCCTCCGGCGCTCCACCCTCCGTCGCCCCGTCCTCCGGCTGGCGAACGCCTCTCCCCTCGCGCTCGCCGTCTCCCGCCGAGATGGTCCGCCTCACTGCCGAGGGCGTCGCCGACATGGTAAGCTTCAACCACCTCCCTCAACCAATCTCAGCCCTCCGTCTCAGATCGGACGGCTCTCATCGAATCGCTTCGCAAACTTACCAGGGGTAAAATCGTAAATTCGTAGGTAGACCAAGCGGTGGCCATGGCTTTCGGACACACGTGTGGGCGCAACTACGTCCGCATCCAGGTCGGACAAAAAAAATATTTTTTTAACGTTTTTACCGCGCTTTTTTTTTTACTGACCTCGTCGGCGCCACGTCGCGTGCTCAGGCTGCGTCGCCGGCGTGCTCGACGAAGGCGCTGAGCTCGCTGGACGTGAAGAAGGCGGCGGCGATCGCCGACGGGATGCTGACGCAGCGCAACGTGGAGGCGGAGCTGTTCCGGGGGCGGCGGCTGTCGGAGAAGTCCAACCGGGAGAAGCTGGACGCGTTCGCGGCGGAGCTGGTGAAGGAGCAAGACCGGCGGCGGGCTTCGCCGGGGCTCCCCAACGTGGTCATCAAGCAGGCCAGCTCCGCCACGCCGACGCGCCTCTCGTCGGCGACCACCGCCTCCTCCGTCACCGGCACCACCGCCACCGCCAGGACCGCCGTCTCCAGCATGCCGTCGCCGGCGGCGTCGCTGGACTCCGACCGCCACTAGCAACGGAGATCGTTCGATCGCACGTGTAGAATTTTTTTTGTACATGCCATCCATGGACAGACCGATCGAGGAGATGGTTATTTATTTATTTATTTTTCTTTTTTTCCTCGTCCGATGAGTCACTGACATGCCGGGTCAGCTGCAAATGAGGTGAAACCAATTAAGTTATATAAATATTTATGTAACTTATATCCATCAACCAAGTACGAATATTATTTATAATATGGTTAGTTAGTTTCGTGCTCTAATGGTTTCGAATTCTTCTAAAGAAATAATTATGAACTTATGATACGCATAAGAAGCTTGTGCAAGTTGCAAAGCAAAAGCAGATGCCTTGAGAAAGTCTCCTCCTCCTCCTCCTAATCCTCCTCCAAAAAAATTCAATTTTTTCCCTCCCATCAGATTGAAACTGACTGGAATCGGATCATCACTGTCCTAATCAGTGATGTTAATAGACTACTAATCCTACTAGCAAGGATTGCAATGTGCAAACTCCCATTTAATCAGATTCATTAGCCTCCTTTTCCGTAGCAGTGCAGTACTAGAACTTTTTTTTTTGCAGCATTCATGCTAGCTGCAGCTAACTGCACTGAAGCAGTGATCAATATATTTGATCTCTTGATGATGATGATGATTTAATTTAATTTGAATTTTGTAGCTTGCTTTCAAGTGAGAAAAATAGGCAGGGGAAGATGAGACTTGAAGTCTGAATAAAGTTGCTGCTAACTTCTACGTACTCTCCAGCAGTCCAGCTGCATCATTGCCTTGCCTGCAATGAACACTGTAGTAGCTTCAGATTGTTGTCATCTCTTTCCTGTACTACTCTACTCTGGTAGCCGTATATACACCGTATATGTGTATGTATTTATACGTGTGTATATACATGTAGCTGAAGAGGTAGGTAGTACTGTGTAGGCAGCAAGCCCCTTTCCCACACTTAAGTTGCATCCAATCCAATCCCTGAAAGCTTTAATACTGTAGTAGTAGTAGACTAGCAGTAGTTTGATATTGATAGTACATTATCATGCATGGATATATGTTGTTTTCAGTCCTTTTTTTTTCTCACCAATCATATGTAATCGCCCCAAATGTTTGGAAAAAGAAACATGAAAATCATTCTTGATTGAGGACATAACTAATTAAAATCGGTATATGAGGTGAATTTGCGAAAGAGTTGGCCTCTCAGGACGGATCATCGAGGAGCGAAGGTTCATTCGGAATGCAGGAATCGAATGTTAAGTTTTACAAAAGTTTATATGGATTTTTGTTCCAATTTTATATCAGAACCGAAAATTTATTGTGTCCTGGATGAGTTTGAAACTGAAGCTGAAACTGAAAAAAAGTAGACGCTGATGGGCAAGCTACGATCCTCCAACCCCAGTAGCTGCATTTGAACTACCAGCTGGTTACTGAGTTTCTTCAGATCATCACACGGATGGAGAAGACTGTAGCAGAAACAGCACACACCAAACTCTCTGAAGTCTGATCTGTTCGTGTGCTCAAACAGTGGCTGCATCTGAATTCTGCATGTACTACACAGACTACTGAGATATTCACAGGGAAGTAGGCAACTGAAGACAAAGAAAAAGATGAGCATCTCTTCAGTACAGTACAGTAGTGCACATCTGGGAGATTCTTGTACTACTTGTGTTCATATCTTACAGTGCCAGTGCCACTAGTACCAAATCTGCTGCAGGTTCATTGCCGGATTGTAAATTGCAAATTGTTCAGGCAGGCTCCATGCTTCTCACGGCGCTCCATCGCCAATGCAATTAGCTAGCTTCAACCGCGGTTAATTCATCAAGTAATTTAGTATCTGTAAACAATCTAGTAATCTACAAAGGCTAAAAAAATGCATCTTTTTTTTCAGAATGGAGGTAAATTACAGTCTTAGAGAGAGTGCAGGTAAGTTTTTATTTTCCAGAGATAAACTAACAACGCCATAGATCTCACGACGCCCAATTACCAACGCCTGATCTGAGTGATCACCTCGTTAATCAGCATCTCCTCCTACCTCTATTGCAATTTTTTCACCGTCTCCGAGCAGTTGAAAGTTGTCACTGCGATCCTCGGACACAGTGACTGAAGATTTCTTTTTCAGGGGCCTCTTAATTGCTGGAGCATTTGGGAATTTGGGAGTAGATCAGCTTCACCGGAAGCTTCCATGTGGTCAGCAAGATTTAACAGTTTTGTTTAACCATTTGAGTAACGTGGTTGAGTCAGACTTTTGTCGTCGAGTTTTCGCAGCAGTTTTCACTTGCAATTTGTAGCATGTCGAGACGAATCTGCAGCTTTAGTTTTAAGTTTCAGTGTCTGAATATTAAAGTTTCAGTTAAGAAACACATTGATCTAGGAGGGAGGGCTCTATTGTTTGATTCTTTCTTTTTTTTTTTACCTCTGCTGTTTTCAACCAAAGGTCAGCGTTGAAATGTGAGGTTAACAAATTACTACTAGGGTCAGCTACACATAAGGTGGTCAGTTATTGTTAATTACTGCATGGTCCATGGGATTAGGGTGCAGTAAAAAAAATGTAAAATTAACACTGGTAGCCTGTTTAACTAGAATTAATCAGCTCAAGATCTTATGAGGGGGTCTATTCCCTAGTCATATATGGTTGAAACGACAAGACCGAGATCTCTGAATGAGTAGTTAACTTCTGGGTTACCTGCTACGGCTAGTTAGTTCGTGAAGCACATTTTTTTTCCTTGTCATGTTCTTCCCTTCAGAAGTTCAGAGATCTGAACAAGTTCAGGTTGCACTAAAGTACTAATGCAGCCAAAATTTTTAGCCGGGTCGGCTGAAGAAGCCGACCAAATTTCATTAAGATGGAAGAACTTACAGGCTAATGCAGCCAAAATCGCCCGGAAAACTGCTAATTTGGGGGCTTTTGCTGAAATTCACTGTGATTACTATCACATTCAAAAAGCTTGAGAATCTGGACCTTTTAGTCTTGGCAACTCTCCGGTGTATTTTACTTGTAGTATTATACTATCAGTAGAAAAATGATTTTTTTTACTTTGTTAATTACTTAATTAGCATTATTTTGTAATTTTGTTTTTTCCAATAAAGATCACAATAAAAAGACAATATTACCCCTTTAAATTTCTATTACACCTAATATTGTTGGTAGTATAATTTAGTCATAACCGTCCGATAAAAATAGATCAACGGTATGGATTAAATTCTATTAACAGTAAAATACGCTGGAGTCAACCCTTTAGTCTTTTGTTGTTCATCAATTGGCTTCAGAGAAATTTGACTAGTGCTACGACGCTGATGAACTGAAAGTAACTTACCGGGCTCCGGACTAACATCTGCACTACTAACTGGTGAAACAGTTTGGTTATGGAAAGTGTCAGTTTGAGTGAGATCCCGCCTTGGCATGAAATTCGTGGATGCTTCCATGGTCCCTCAAAGGTAGTGAGTAGTAAAGGTGAAAGCATGGCTAATTTATAGGTGACCACCAAAGCAAAAGTTCAGATGATTAGTTACACTTGTTCCCATGAAAGTGGTAGGAGCTCTAAAGGATAAACACAAAAGCACAACCATGAGAGAGAGAGAGAGAGAGAGAGAGAGAAGAGAAGTACTGATGAACTTACTGAGCAGGGGACACTTCCATGGCCTTTTTCACCATTGGTAACACAAGACCTAAGCATGATGCAAAGTTTGATCAAAATAAACTAACCTTATGCGAGCCATTTGCCTCTCTTTTCCTGCTACATGTTCAGTCCATGTACTCCTATACTTTGATGGGTTCTTCTATCATTTGGGGGCATGCATA
The DNA here is from genome assembly GCF_000231095.2 of Oryza brachyantha. Taxonomy (NCBI): domain Eukaryota; kingdom Viridiplantae; phylum Streptophyta; class Magnoliopsida; order Poales; family Poaceae; genus Oryza; species Oryza brachyantha. The sequence goes on along the minus strand of NC_023174.2, from coordinate 15,625,210 downwards.
GTTTCAGTGGTCCAAAAACCACAATGGCCTTTATGGCATATTGGCATCCTCATCACCTTTTCTCACTGAAATTCAGAGGCATCCATTGCATCAATCAATCATCATCCAAGGGACCCAAGATCAATTATATGCTCTGTTTTAGGCTGTCCTTTTATCTATAGTGTAATAGGAGTACTATACTAGTACTATCAGCTTCCATGTACTGTCTGCATTAAACCAAAGCAAATTCTGCTCAACCGAAGTTCCAGTCTTCCAGAAAGCTCCATGTTTAAGATGCAAAATAACTATGCATATTATGGTTTTTAACCAACTTAATTTCTTGCTGACTCATTCATAACCTTATAATTCATCATCAAATATAATTCTATAAACGTCGAACAACAGAAAAGAAAATGACAGACAGAGATCAAGGAATAACATGCTGGAGTAGTTCTCTTCTAGTAGTAGTAGAAGACAGCAGGAAAAGGAGAGCCAGCTGAAGTCACGAGCAAGATCTCCTTGCTGCTGCTATAGTATAACTTTGCATTTGAAAATTTGCTCCTAATTTGTTCGAATTAAAGTTGATAGCAGTCTCCATCAGCCAATGATTAGATCATTGAAGATTTTGGGGGAATGGAGAGAGAGTACTGCAGAAAGGCAGGAAAGTCTGAAGAAGGTTTTCCTTTCTGCTCTCGCACGCTGTCTCTTGAGAAAATTCTGCATGATTTTAAGTCAGAAATGGCGAAAGCTAGCTAACACTAGCTAAGTACGTAGTACGAGCATCCTTTATTATGTTAGGCTCAAATCAACGAATTTGAAACGGATTGGCAATCTTGATGGTCACTGTGAGTCCATGTTTTATTCAAGATGTACGTTTGGTTTTGTGACAAAAATTCATGACAAATGCATGCATGCACGCATTCAAGCTTGCGTTGCTGCCTAGATGAGCCAAAGTTTTTTTCTTGTCATTTCAAAACTTTGGCTGTTTTGCATCCTTTTCCAATCTTCTGTTTATGTTGATGTCAAATTCTGGGTAAAACCATCTTCAATTTGGTTCACCTTTTTATATGCAGACGATGCAAAATGTTTTTGGATTAACTTTCATGTCTAGGGCCCCGTTCGACCCCTCCCCACAAGTTATCTAAGCCGCCTCGTTTTCCGCGTGCACGCTTACCAAACTGCTAAACGGGATACTTTTTTTCAAAAATTTTCTGTAGAAAAGTTGTTTTAAAAAATTATATTAATCTATTTTATATTTTTAATATTTAATAATTAATTAATCATATACTAATCTATTACTATATTTTTCATGTTTGATAACTAACCCTTTCCCATCCCACCGCCGAACGCGGCCTAGCTTCAGTCAAGTGAAGGCCTTGTTTGTGTATGCCAAGATATCTACCTCAAAACCTTAGCCCACATAGAAATGGGCCCATCAACATAAGGCCCAAGGCTTTGAGCAAAACAGGCCGTGCGGTCGGCCCATTTAACACAAACCCACCGACGGCCCAACAACGCAGCCCGGCCCACCTCCCGAACCGCCGTTACTTTTGCTCCAAGCAATACTCCCCACCCCTCACGCCACTGACACCCCGGCCCCACTGCCTCCCCTACCCCACATATCATTCTCACCAAACCACAGCCTCCGTACTTCCCCAGCTAACCTCCACGGATCGATCGCTCTGCCACCGACATGTGGGCCCAGAGAACACGTGGATTACCCGGGCCCACCTGTCAGTGACTGCCAGGCCGAGGAAAATATCTCATGCCTTGTGCCTTTTAACCCATTCGTCTCCCCCTCTCCCTTTCGTGGCTTCGTCTCTTCCTCCCCCCACCAAAACCCTAAACCCCGAGCCCCGCAAACCCTAGCCGCCGCCGCCGCAGCAGAAGCAGCGTGAGCACCAGAAGCGGCTGCGGAGATGTACTCTGTCCTTCGCCGCGCGGCGCCGCTGAGGCGGCGGGCCGCCTCGGCCGTGGTGGCCGCGCTTCTCCGGCAGGAGGCGGCGGGGGCTGTACGGCCGCCGCTCCCGGCGGCGGGGGTGGGTGCGGGGGCGATGTGGTTCCACTCGTCGCCGGCGTGGCTGGGGTTCCGGGATACGGGGGCAGCGGCTGCGGCGGCGAGGCCGCAGTTCGCGGCGGAGGAGGGGTTGTTCTATGATGAGGAGAAGAGTGGGGCGAGGGGTGGAGGTGGAGGTGGTGCTGCTGCTTCCGGGGAGGAGGGGCTCGAGGTGGCCAAGCTCGGGATCTCGCCCAAGATCGTCAACAAGCTCGCCGCTCGTGGCATAACCAAGCTGTTCCCCATCCAGGTATGAGGAGCGGGTAGTCTCCCAATCTTTTGTTTCATTCCTGATTGATTCGTGAATAATCTGTTCCCAGCATGGTAATGCTATCGCGAAGAAGATATCTTTGCTTACAAATTGCGGCATTTATGTACTAAGCTGCATAGTCCCTGAGCTGCCCTGAGCTACAATCTGGCTATGTAATCAGATTTGAAGTGTGATCAGTAGATGTGAATCTATTTATAGAGAAAAAGAAGTTTTCTTTTACAGTCCATCCAAATGGTAGATGTATTCAGGGTGGTTCAGATGCTTCTGTAGACAGGTCATTTAGAATCTCTGAGAGTACGGTACTCTTATGTGAATACCAGCATTCGTTATGTGTTTAGATGTTAAATTATACAACCGTGTGCAATGCTCGTGGAGTGAGTTGCTCTTCTTCCTGTGGTTTTAACCAAATTCCTGTTTGGATGCTTCAGTTTGTTTAAGACTCATGATGTAGCTGATTTCTGTTCAATGTTTTTATTTTTGTATAAATAGATTAATGAACATAATGTAATCATTTATGATTTTTGAGCTTATGGTGGTTTCAGTTACCTGGTTGTAGCCCACCTTTCATCTTTAGCTGGAAATAGTGCAATCCATTCATTATGCAATCCTACATTAAAGTCAATGGTTCATCTTATCAATAATAATCTTGGGCATTTTTTGCTGCTCTGCCCAGAGAGCTGTCCTTGAACCAGCAATGCAAGGAAAGGACATGGTTGGTCGTGCCAAAACAGGCACAGGGAAAACTTTGGCTTTTGGAATTCCCATACTGGACGCAATTATTCGCCACAATGAAAAGCACCAGTAAGTTTGTGTCCTATTGTCTGGATATATCAATTCTTTTCTTTACTACCTTTTGGTTTGTATCTCCTTTGTGTTTTGTAACATCAGTGGAGCCTTTGAATGCACAGACCTGGGAGATTTCCCTTGGCCATTGTTTTGGCCCCAACAAGAGAACTTGCGAAACAAGTTGAGAGGGAATTTTCTGAGTCTTCCAATGTGGAAACGATCTGCGTATATGGTGGAAGCCCAATTAATCAACAGATAAGGCAGCTCAATTATGGAGTTGATGTTGTTGTTGGGACGCCAGGACGAGTAATTGATCTGCTCAAACGAGGCGCTCTGAATTTGGCTGAGGTCCAATTCGTTGTTCTTGATGAAGCAGACCAGATGTTGTCGGTGGGTTTTGATGAAGATGTTGAGACAATTTTGGAGAGGGTACCTTCACAACGTCAAACTTTGATGTTCTCTGCAACTATGCCAAGCTGGATTCGTAAACTCACACAGAAATACCTCAAGAATCCTGTTACAATTGACCTTGTGAGTTTTACTTGCTAAACTCCCTTGCAGTTTGACACATATTCATTGATTTTTAGTCATATTCCATTGCATAGATCGTGGAATCATATCTGTTGTTATTTACAATTCATTTGCCTCTTGCTGTGTTTAAATGCATTCATGGTGTTGCCAAATTGTAAACTAAATTGCCATGAATAACTGTAGTTCTGTTGCATATACATTTCGTTTTGTTGTATCCTGATCCTTCAAACCTTAGTGCCAATACTGATTTCTTTTGAATCTTTTTAATTCTAATTAGCACATATGTAGTGCCAGATCTTGACATGTTAGCAAGAATTATTTCCAGCAATGTATGAAATTTACCTTGAAGTACACAATCATCAGCATAATCACTAAATGAAAACTATAAGAGTCAAAGCTGCTCCAATTAAAATTGTTCTTATGTCCTTCCCTTAACAAGTTGTTAGCTGCTATATCTGTTACTATTTTGTGATATTATTATTCCTTTTGTAGGTTGGTGAAGATGACCAGAAGCTAGCAGAAGGAATCAGCCTTTATTCTATCTCTTCAGAGAGTCATGCCAAACCTGCTGTCCTTGGAGAATTGATTAAGGTTAATATAGTTTACTTTCATATTATGTTTTATCATAGTGATCTTAAGTGCTAACTTTTGTTTCTAGAATGCATTTAAACAAATTGTTCGTTCACTGCAGGAGCATGCCAAAGGTGGTAAGTGCATTGTATTTACACAAACAAAAAGGGATGCTGATCGACTGTCATATACCATGGGACGGAGTTTCCAGTGCCAGGCCCTTCATGGGGACATTACACAAGCCCAAAGAGAAAGAACACTCAAAGGATTTCGTGAAGGACAATTTAATATTTTGGTTGCCACTGATGTCGCTGCTCGTGGCTTGGATATCCCAAATGTAGATTTGGTTAGTGTTTCCTTGATTATTTTCTCATATATAGTTTTTTATTTAACAGCTGTTTCTATATTAGAGTTAGGATTTTTTTTTGTATTTTTTCATGAAAAGAGTAACCACATTTTGTTTTGAATAGTACTTGACTGACTTCCCTACCTTTTACAGGTGGTACATTTTGAATTGCCAAACTCCTCAGAAATATTTGTTCACAGGTCTGGCCGAACTGGCCGTGCTGGAAAGAAGGGTACAGCAATTGTTATGTACAACTATCAACAAAGTAGAGCTATCAGGATGGTTGAGAATGATGTTGGCTGCAAATTTACGGAGGTAAGTCTTGATTTATGCAAAATCAAAGTGCTGAGAGCCAATGTCTCTTAACATATACAGCTTTGTATGCATTTTTCATTACAGTTCTAAAAGGGTTTTCAATTTCTACCAGCTTCCAAAGATTAATGTTGAAGGTTCTGACTTGATGATGAACGGTGGCTTTGATTCCTTCGGTGGTGGTGGATTTGGTCGTGAAGGGAGTGGGCGTTCACGAAGTTTTGGTGGGCGTGGTGGTGGTGGTTTTGGCAACTCTCCAAGCCGAGGCGGTGGATATGGTGATTCAGGCTTTGGTCGTTCAGGTGGAGGATTCGGCCGTTCAGGTGGTGGAGGATTCGGCCGTTCTAGTGGTGGTGGCTTCGGTGATTCTGGGTTTGGCCGTTCAGGTGGTGGGGGTTTCGGAGATTCAGGATTTGGTCGCTCAGGTGGTGGCGGTGGTTTTGGTGATTCAGGATTTGGACGCTCAGGCGGTGGGTTTGGGGATTCTGGCTCAGGCCGTTCTGGTTTTGGCCGGTCAGGTGGGGATTCTGGCTCAGGTCGGTTTGGTGGGGGTTTCGGTAGCTTCGGAGGCAACAATTCTGGACAATCTGGTGGGTTTGGCTCCTCCTAGCTTGGCAATTTCATACTAGGCAAAGGTAACTACAGTTTTTCAGCTATGGTATGGTCGCCTGCTACAAAATCAGATGGACGGTTCTCAGATAAATATTGTCTACCATAACAGAATGGAATTCCTGATCAATTGTTTGTCCTCCGGTATCTGAATCACTTCAAGACTGAATATCTAGTGCAAATAGAATATGGTTATCTTTTATCGAATCGGACATGAAGGCAGCAGAAAATAATCACGAGTCTTATTTTGTTTCTTTTCTCTAGTTATTCTGCAAGCGTTCGTGTTTGCCGAAGGAGTTAGTTTCTGATGCGCGGTCTAGCTCATACCTGTAAAATATTGCAGAGGGTATTCTGCAGATGATATATTATATTGTTTTTGGTAGTTTCTTTTTTTTTATATTGTATTAAACGGTGCCTTTCTGTCACTTGATGACCAGCTAGTCACCGAATGACCAGAGTTATGGCTTCTGCTGTTCTGCAAGTTTTCCTCTGATGGAATGCTGGTAGCTAATAGATTTTAGTGCCATCCGCATCACAACTGCTAACTGTGAAAGCATGCGTCCGAGTGTGTGACCATTCCTCTTGTTGGACTCTGTTCATTACTAGCATGGACTAAAGATTAGACTCTACCATTAATTATAGAGCTGCTACTGCTGCTGAACTGATGCACATGCCAGAAAATTATAAGAAATGAGATGATTTACATTTTTTGTTGGTGCTGTTTCCATTTGAGGAGACTGCATTCTTGACCAGTTGAGATCTTTGGGAAAGATCAATCCAGATGTGGCAGAATTGTAAACTTTTAAACTTAGATGAATAAATTGCTAGCGATGTTTACTCTAAAAAAAAAAGATGTGGCAGAATTGCTTTGATCTGTTAAAGATATTGCCGTGCCAGTCAAAGCAAATTCAATGTGAATTGCAGCTATAAACACTCCTTCCCAAAATAAAACCATTTCTATCACTTAAGCTTTGTACCAAATGAAGCTATTTCTGGGTATATCCCACCATCTAAACCAATCACAAACACGCTCTATTTAATTTCTCCACCTATGTTCTCTTATCAATTAATCATAACTCAAAGATTTACCTATATTCAATCGTTTTCACTTACTAATTTAATTCATGTCTAAAGCTTTGAAAATCCCTTTAATTTAGGACGGAGGTAATATGCATATTATATATACTGTTGCTTTGTGTTCCATATGTGCATCGGTCTATATAATTCATACCGCTAAGCTGCTACTCGTGGACCATTACATGCCAAATCAGAGAACGACTTATTCTAAGCGTATTGCTCACAAGTCAGTGGCCATACGTGCACAATTGCACTAGGGCAGCGTTTGGCGAGGTTATAAGTTAACTTATGTCCATCATTTTCCGCGCGCACGTTTTTCGAACTGCTAAACGGTGTATTTTTTACAAAAAAAATTTTATAAAAAAGTTGTTTTAAATAATCATATTAATCTATTTTATATTTTTTATAATTAATAATTAATTAATCATGTACTAATTTATTACTAGATTTTTCGTGTCGGGTAAGTTAACTTATCCCCACCTCCACCGAATGCAGCCTAGTAGTCCTAAGTAGCGTCTCAAATCTCAAATTGGAGATGAGCTCTAGCTTCATTTGGAATTAGCAATTTTAACCTGGAAATTTGGGGTGCAAAATTCACATCATGCTCCCATATTTTACTGATACAAAAGATGCATGTGTACTAAGTTGACGGTTGATACAGAGCCAACGCTGCGTTGACAAGGACAATGGTGCAACTTGATCTCATTGTGACAAAATTCCAAAGGATGTTACTGTTAGTGACCATACGCTTGATCTGTTTGATCAGTACTTTTCTCAGCTGGATAGCAGTATAAACCACTTGACATTTTCATACCCTGCACTGTCTTTGGTCTCCATGTTCCTGTCAGCAAATGGTGCTTCAAAGCTACAGGCTGTGGACCTATCCATAGTGTCAATTTTTTTTCCGATAATGGAATTTATTCCAGCATCTACTATGACAAAATTATTCGCTTCACATGACATCGTTTTTGCGTCATTTTTTTGTGGGGCATCTCATCCAGAAGGATGGAGGAATAAAATGTCCTTATAATGTTCGACCAAGCTGTTGCCAAAAGACAAGTCAGTTTTCAAAACATCCTCTCTCAATCCTGTAAAATATTTTCTTTTTTCCAAAAAATCACCATTGTTTGCTATCATAAAATATTACCTTTAACCAGTGACGAACCTAAAACAAAAATTACCGGGGGTCCTATACATATCATAACACATATAATATTCTTATTTTTAATTAATAATATGATTAATATAGACTAAAATAACTAAAAATTTTAATTCTACCCGGAGTCCTGTGACCCTGGGTACGACAACGTAGGATCGCCCCTGCCTTCAACTAGTAAAAATAATCAAGTACATATTTTTCTCCAAACAGACCATTATTTTTGTTAAATTTCCTTTTTTTTTTCTTTTGGCATAGCTCTTGAATTCAAGGCGATGAGCAACAAGTATGGACTTTTCATATGCTATGTATTAGTTATAAGAACATTCCTCCCTAGTCAACCCATCAATAAATGTATATGGTCTAAATGTCAAAATTTGAAACAATATAGAACTCCCTTATGCAAGACTTGGTAGATCCTTGGTGCAGAATCGACAATTTACTCCCCTCAAACTAAGAAATATTTGAGCATAATTTGGAGTAACTATGTATGATCAAGTAGTATTGAATTAATGAAGATAAGTTGCTTCATATATAAACACACATAGTCAAGCTGAAAATTTCCTTCCATTTATTTTCTTTTTTTTTTTAAGAAACCTTCTTTTGGTTTTCAACCTTGACTAAATCAACACAATTCTTGTGAACCATCCATGCATGATAACGAAACTTGGAACCTTTCGACATGACTCGAAATGTCTGAGATGTACTCATTGACCTAAATAATCTTATTTGTTAGTTGCTACTACAGCTGGGACAGAGACTGATTGATGCACCCTCTTCAAAATCCTCTACCTAGTTAATCTATTTTGCAATTATTAGAACAAAATAGCACCGCAATGCATTTTAGCAGGGAGTTTTTATCAAAGCTCTCAATTTTACATCATGTATTTCTGTAGAACTGATATGCTTAATGACTTGATGCGTGTGCGTTTCTGGAAATCCACGCATTAAATTTCTTCAGGTTGGATAACATACTTCAATAAAAAAAATCTGTAGGTATATACTGATAATTGAAACCCCCATCTTTCCCGCTTATGCTTATAATTATAAGTCAAAATTTGAATTTTAAAATTTAAATGTGTATTAGTATGTTGCCATATCATGCTCAAATAATGGGACAATTCGGTGCACCAAAGGCTACATCAAGAGTCCAAATGCTATAAATGCGAGATGGATAGAAGGATGAGAGACTTGATCAATGGGGATATGTGGTCAATGGGTCCTCACTATGATATTTGCAATATGTAAAATGCTTGAAGATTTCTTAGGTCTTCCTATGAGCTAATGAGCAGCCTTTGAATTGACTTTGACATGCAGCAAGCGGCTAGGCTCCTCCAGAGCCGAGTCAGTTTAACATTTTTGATGTGATTTATAACTTAATTCTTTTCCCCAGCTCAAAAGGTCAAAACTTTGATGGTGTTGATAACAAAAGCAAGGAATGGGTCATGTATATTATTTGCATGAAAAATATGTAAGCACAAAGAAGATTGAATTTATTTTCTCACTTCGGATGAGAAAATGGATGAAGTACAAAAGCCAACTTTGACAATTAAAGCTGTGATTAATTAAACAAGTGAATCTCATGTGCAATGGTCATTGAATTATCTGTTAAAATCTTTTGTCAGTACTAATTGACAATGACATTTTGCATGCTCACTGTTAATGCAGAATACATTGTTAAGAAGTACAACCCAATGCACACCTTTTCATCATCTTATTGTCACTTATATTAGTCCCAACTCCCAATCATGAAACAGTGATGGGAAAACTGGCATGTCAAACTGCAGTTAAGGAGTGCACAGACACATTTGTTTCCATGGATACCTTGTGAGTGGATTCCATGAACCGTTTGCCAATTTGGTTTACGCCTGCAACCTTTCAGTATTTATATGAACTTTATACTTCTCCTGATGAAATGGGTACTTCCACCATGCTAATGTATTATATACTAAACATAAAACTGGTTTAAAAAAAAATACTAATCATAAATATACGCCTTTTCAAGAGCAAGTCGTTTTCTATTTACAGATCAATTTCATATGGTCTCTGAAGTATGAACAGAAATTGAACCACAAGGCTCAAACAGTGTGTATGACTGCTCACTACACCTAATCCATCTATAGCATAATCAGAACAAGACCTGTATATTAAGAACTAGCTTAAAATGTGAACACAGACACTTGACAGCAACAGCCAACAGCTCTAAATCACCTTACAGTAATAAAATAGCTTAAATTTGATTCCTCTCGGAAGAAAAAGTGTATATGATATTAATTCGTTTACATTTGTTTATATTTGTCGTTTCCTTACTGAGGTCAGCACATGTCTTTTCCATGCTGCTTCCCAAATTTGCAACCAGCTAAAGTCAGTCCCTGTGGGACATCTTCTGGTGGACTCCCATATATTCAGGGATTCAGGGCACAAACTAGTACTCTTTTGCTTCTGCAATTGCAGATTCGTACTCTTATCTTCTTTCTTCTCTTCTCCTCAATACTACTATCCAAGAGTTGCTGGGTGATAGCTGTTCTTGGATCTTCATACAGAAATCTTTCTACTGGTGAATTAACTGATCTTTAGGTGAGTTTTGCTTCTTGGTTTCCATTTTCTTCATTGCCTAATCTGCTCAGTGCTCTGTCTAGGTCTGTTGCAAGAATTTTTTTTTTCCCTTGTGTTTGCTGAACATTCCGATGCATCCACTGAAAGTTTTCCATGGAAACCTTTTTCAGAAAAAGGCATTAGTTCACTTTTCTTTGGAGTATGGTGTATCTGATGGGCTTTTCCTTTCGGTTCTTGTGTTTATAACCATCAGTTCATCTGATTCTATTGTAGTTTTCTCTGCTGTCAGCCAATCTTGGGTACTCTACAATTCAATGTCAATAAATCTTTCTTTTCCTTGGATTTTGTTGGACGGTATGCAAGTCTTAACAGTGGACGGGTGTTTCTCTGTCAAATTTCCGTAGTTTTGTCCATTCTTCTCAGTAAAAAAAAATCTGAGTTTGCTTGAGATTTTATTCTTCGTTTCTGCTCTCTTGTTTCACAGGAAGGTGAAACGTATTTAAAGAGACAAATCTGACATTTCTTCTTTGAGGAATGAATTAACCTGCCTATTTCCTTGAAATTACTCTGGAAAACAGATAGCTAGGTTCACTTTGTGTAGAGTTTTTCAATAACATATTACATGTATTCAATTGATCGATCATTTCATCTCAGGATTATACCAAAGTACCTTACTACGTGATCTTCTGAAGACATTTGAAGATCCTAGAAGTAAAATTCTGAACTATAGTAATGACTTGCTTTCCTGCATTCTGGAGAAACAAAAAGTCCAGGAGTAAAATTGTGCAGCATGACAAAGGTAAACCTTCATGTTTCATCAAACTTTGTTCTTTCATAGGAACATGAATTTCAGATTGGGTATTTAAGGGGCTAATCCCCTACTTGGGCTAAGTTCCAAAAAAAAATAGCTTCATATACCCGAATAGATATAGAGGGCGGGTAAAAATACCCTTCTCTAATAAAAAAATCAAACTTTGTTCTTCTGAAACATCCGGATACCTTCCTTTGATTGATCTTGTTCTTTCTCAGATATACCGATCATCAGCAATGTGAAGATATACTCCTCCAAGGAGCTCAGAAAAGCCACAAAAAATTTCTGCTCAGGACAAAAACTAGGACAAGGTTCTTTTGGCTGTGTCTACATGGTAGGTTGATAGTCACTTAAAGCTTTGACATTTCAAAGTCCAAATCCCTAGCCTAAACATTTACTCAAAATACTTGAATTATCATAAACTGACATATATATTATATATAACCGTATATTCTTCATGCTTAAGCAGTTCTGTCCTGATCATTTTGACGGTGATAGGAACTACACCCTTCACACTTAGCAGTTTCTAGGGCTGTACTAGTTGTACCAGTCATTGACATGATTGCTCATGCCCTTGCTTGGATTGTACAGGGAAAGCTCAGGAATGGTCAGAAAGTTGCCATCAAGGTGCTCTCCTCAGAGTCAAGGCAAGGAACAAGGGAGTTCTTGAATGAGCTGAGTTTGATATCCAACATAAACCATCACAACCTTGTAAAATTGCATGGCTGCTGCGTCGATGGAGATCAGAAAATGCTTGTCTACAATTATCTAGAGAACAACAGTCTTGCACAGTCCCTTTTTGGTAAAAAAAAATCACTTTCCGATGGACTCTCACATCATGGTGAATTTTTGATACATTTAGTACTCAGAACTCTGATTCTCTTGAGGTATGATCATATTCTTCAGGCAATGCTCATAGTAGTATCAGATTAGACTGGAAAACAAGGGTGAAAATCAGCATCGGTGTCGCCAACGGGCTCAAGTATCTTCATGAAGAAGTCCGGCCAGTCATCGTCCACCGTGACATCAAGGCAAGCAACATTCTTCTTGACAAGGACCTTAGCCCCAAAATATCAGATTTTGGTCTGGCAAAGCTCTTCCCAGGCAACATGACCCATATCAGCACCAGGGTTGCAGGAACACTGTAAGCAGTGGCATTTTCTTGTTGCTCTTCAGCTTTGATCTTGCATGCCCACTATGTGGTTAAAGAAGTTGGCATCTCATTATTCTGATCACAGAGGATATCTTGCACCGGAGTACGCCATCCGAGGGCAGCTGACAAAGAAGGCCGACGTCTACAGCTTTGGAGTCCTGCTTCTAGAGATTGTCAGTGGAAGATTCCACACTGACCCTACATTGCCTCTTCAAGATCAATTCCTCCTAGAAAGGGTAAAGAACAATGCCGATAGTGTTTTCAATAATGGAAAACAATGCCAATAGTAGCATATTGCTTTTTTTACTCTGCATTATCATAATTGCATATGACTTATCCCAGACTACTGTCTGATTCTCTAGATAGTCAGACAACAAGTTGAAGCAAGAACCATTCTTTTATGTATATATTCAGTAAACAGCTATGATAGATTCCAGATGTTCCCTGTTAGATAGACCATTAGGGCAAATGACCAGACACATACATGTTCTTTTCACATGACTGGTCAATTCAGTTTCATTTTTTCAGGGACGGGATCTGTTAAGATAATCACCGCTAGATAGTATGATTGTGAGACTAAGTTTTGCGATAGAATGCATAAGAAAGGTTCCTCTCTTATTGAACTAAACTATTCATAGAACTGAATGCTTCCTTTGACCGGACTTCATGTTCGTGTATGGGTCATCCGGCTCTGAATTATTTCAGAAATGGTCTTCCATGCTAAATGCATTTAGCTGGGCTTCTGATTCTTAAGTCACATCTCTTGGTATGTGTGGACTGATTTACACGTTTTTATTCTTAAAAAGAAAATTAGTAGTTCAGAAATACCTGAAGAATCAGTTCCATGACATGGACATCTGCTCTTAGAACTATTTCAAAGCATCTGAAATCATAAACTCCTTTTTATTTTGACAGGCTTGGGCACTCCACGAGTCTGGTGATCTTGAAAGCCTAGTCGATAACAGCTTAAAAGGTGTTTTCGACACCGAGGAAGCGCAACGGTTACTGAAAATAGGGCTCATGTGCACCCAGGATACTCCAAAGATCAGGCCCTCCATGTCGATGATCGTCAAGATGCTGAAGGGTGAGTGTGCAATTGGTGATAAGATCATGAGGCCTGGTCTGATCACAGATGTCATGGACCTGAAGATCAGAACAGTTGAGCCGGTTCAGTTCAGTGTCTCTCCACCTAAATCTCCTTCAGAAAGCAACTCCCAGGTGTCCACACTTGCATTAGCTGGTAGCACTGTGGTAGAAGAGAGCCCCTGATGGAAAGTTGTATATCTGGAGGAAAAGATGCTTTCAGATTAAAAAGATAGAAAAAAAATTGAAAAGATGCCTGAAAAAACAATGATTGCAAATTGGAAGGGAGAGGGAAAGAAGCAAAGAGGATCTGATTTTTGTTTTGTTTGTGTATGCAGGTAGTTTTGCTAGGTAGATATATTGTAGGAAAAGTTTGTATACACAGCTTCTGAATTTGATTATCACTAGCTACACAAAACCCTGGTGTTTATACTAGTCTTGAGGTTTACAGATTTTGTTCCCCACTTGAAAAGCAGTAATTTTGCTAGATTTTCGTGGGAACAATTTCAATTCCTACCAAAAGAAAAAAAAAACTGGATTCAGAGGTTTCTCATAAGGGTTATAAGTTCATAATACCATTTGAGTGAGTAATGAGGCTACACCAAACATGTCACCTTCTGAGGTCAAGACAGGATAAGCTGCCACTAGGAGAATTGCCCGGCAGCGGCTACCAGGGACGAGGAGAATTTTGACCGAGAGAATTAGAAAAGGGAACTAGTATTGATCTGATTTCATTGCTTAAGCAAGAGAAATACAGGACCATCCTTATATAGATGGATTAACTTTAACCCTTATAAACTAAGTAGCATCTCTAATAGAATATTAATGCTTTATTCTACAAAATTTTGTACTGGGTTCATTAAAAGAAATATTAGACATAAAAATTACACCCTCCAAAAAAAAGCTCAAAACAAAATAACTTATGAACACATGTAAATCTAAAATTCGAGAGAGCTGATTTTAGATATATTAGGAATGACTTGGGAGCATGTTAGAGATATATTTTCTAGCGCGATTACCAAAATTCAATTCTAGGGAACCATTTTAGGCACCAAGATGCTCGACTAAGATCTTATCCCGATCTTCAACCGACACCAGTCACCACATCTCTCGGTTCCACCTACACCCATCGCAAAACACTCCTCAAACGAAATCAAATTCCACGTATATTGGCGCAGAAGCAAATTCCAGAAATCAGCATAACCACTGCTCAACCACATCTCAAGATATGAAAAGAGCTTTATTCGACACCCTTTCTGATAATAATAGTTAGCAACACTACCAATCAGTCCAAAAAAAAAACAAACAAAATCTGACTAAAAATTGCAGTCGGTACATACTGACAAGTGACAACACGGTCACTGCGCACCACAACAGCTTACAAATTACACCAAGACACAAGTCTCAAATGCCTGAGAAAACAACAAAAATCACACTGAAAATCATGGAAATTGAGGATTAGGTTCCGCATTCACAGAACGAAACCCAGAAATCATGGAACTGCGATGGCTCCATAAATTCACAGAACCAAAAAAAATGATAAAACCACAACTTTATGTACATGAACCATGAGATGCAATCACACCTCCCACATTCACAACAGATCAACATGCACTTTAATTCATGCCTATATCATACTACACAGATTATCTAAATACGAACTAGTAGAGCAAGATCCATCAAGCTTTTGAACTTCCTTGACAATGAACAATAACAGCAACCATCTTCTAAGACTATGAGAAACTAAAGAATCCTATATCCATCAAATGATTGCCTGCATATCAAAGACAAGCAAAATGAATACTGAATCAGTGATAGATCTCAAGATATACATATGGTGCGAAATATCTGAATATAGTAGGTAAGAAAGTGAGATATCACACCTTTCTACTTTCTTGCCTGACCAATTAATTGATCCTTTAGAGCAACATTCTAGACAATAATGCTGAAATGTCCTGAAAAACTAGGTGGAAGCTCACTAATTCACCACAACTAATTTATCCAAGTTGCAGAGCACAGGAAAATTCTTTACGGTAGTCCTGAGCTGACACTTACAGAAGATACAATTCAGATCCACCCTGAGCCCAACCTCTTTTTTATTTTTAACTGAACTCCTCATTTTCTAATTTTCCAAATCCAGCTAGAAGGATTCGAAGCATATGCATGTACAAACCATAAGAAGCATCCAAGAAATAAAAAGATTGAAGACGCAGCCAAAAAATAGTTGCCATGGCGATAACTAATAGCAAATAAATCATTTTTTTCATTCTATGGCAAGAAAAAGGCACTACAGTGCATATTTTAGCATGAATCTAAATATTATGAGGTTACTACAGCAAACAGCAACCTGTTCAGATACATCATTAAACCCTCTGCTCTTTAGAAAGTCATTCTACAATGATGATCAAAACTGACACCTTTTAGTACTTTTAGACAATAGGATGATCTATTAGTGTGGCCTCACCTTCCGGTTCATTTCCATCAATTGTGTGAGAGACACAGCACTCCATCTCTCAATTCCTTCTTGCAGTTGTGCATACAGTAGGCGCTTCACAGAGTCTATGCAAATACTCACTGTGCCGAACTCATACACTGGCATACCGTTATAGAATTTACCAACTCTAGGCATAAACAATAAGCCTTGTTCCATTGCATATGCCTGGATAGACTCCTTGAAGCTCAAATCCGCCATGGCTGCCCCTGGCACCGCATTATAAGCTGTGTATTGTGATGCTTGCTGTGCTGCATCAAATTGCCTCTTCTCTGTTGCTCTCAAGTAGCCAACATTTTCCCTAGCGCCAGGTTGCACCACCTCAAGGCCTTCAGCTGCTTGGTTCATCATGTCAAGGCCAGACGTTAAAAGCATTCGTATGCGCTCATTGGCAAGCAACTCAGGTGGAAAAAGGCCCTTCCAGCCCTTGTACCAGTTCATGATCTCATTGAAATCAGGATTTGGCGAACACAACCAATGGTACAGGACCTGCTGCCACTTGCTGAAGAAATCTACTTCCAACATATGGACCATATGGTGTACTGGGATTGCAGAAGCCCAAATCATTACCCAATTGAACTGGTCGAGTTTCTGGTTTGCAGGGTTGATCTGAAACTCTTGCAGTGCCATCTTCAGTTTTGGTATGATATAGCGCACAATCAAATCTTCCCAGCTTGCTGGATCAAATACATCCTTCCATGGGGACAACACAGCATAAGCTGAAGCATCATGAGCTTGCCAAACATGGAGAACACTACTAAGTTTGTATCGAATAGAATGGCACAAGGTATATATCCTCTGCCCTAGCATAGGCAACCACGGATGCACCCATACATGGATAGGTACCTTCTCCCTGCGTGGGTCCCAAGAATCAACTGCAGCTGAGAGCTTTGGCATTATGACATGCTCCAATATTGACTGCAGCACGATAGGAGGCAGCAACCGTTCCCATGACTCAAGAAAGTGGAGCATTGGTTCTGGATCCCTAGCTTCCCATGAATTGGTTCCCGATATCCTCACAGCTGGTAAGATGACCTCACTAACTAATTGTGCATATGGGGCCATTGATTCAACATCACCTGAGAAATCATATGCTTGGTCCCCCTGCAGCAATTCTTTCCATGATGACATGACCTCCAAGCCAAACAATGGATTCTGCAGTGGCTGCCACCCCTGGAAGACTCGGATTAGTAATGGATGAGCAAACCGGCAAGCAATCCATGCAACGCTGCACATCTTGAACTCCTCCACATAGCATGCCTTCAATTCCTGAAAGGTCTTAAGTAAACCTTCGAGAGAAAGAACACCTGCTGTATCGTCCACCCGGACCTGCTCCAGCACCCCTGCAATCGTCTCCATAACATGCAGTTGGCGTTTCTGCAAAGCCTCCTGTTTTCCCACTTTCTCCTTCTCCCGCACTAAGCTTGCCACCTTCTCTTGCTCCCGACGCAGCTGCGCATCCAGCCTCACAATATCAGCCTTAGCCTCATCGACTAGCAGCCTCACATTGTATTGCAACTCCGGCATCGGCACGTCATTTGCCTCCATCTCCTGTTCTACATTGAGCCCCTTCAAGTCTGTTAGCACGCGTGCCTGAGGCCCTCGCATGTCAATCACCTTCTGGACAACCATGGGTTGCTCGTCCTGCTCCTGCTCAGTGCGCATCGCCAGCAACTCATTCTTCGTCAACACAGGACCTTTCTTTGCACTGGCCTTCTTCGACCACCTCTGCTGCTCCTTCTTGGCAGGGGCCGACGGAGGCGGAGGCGGCAAATTCTCCTTAGTAAGGAACGGCTTGGGCTCCTTGAACCCTTCGACGCTTCCGAGACCGGCGTTCTTGGGGCGTAGGGTGCCTTCCAGCGGCGCGACCCTACCTTGCTCGTTCTTGCCAAGCCCCATCCCTGTCTTGTACCCCATCATGGCCATCATCTTGGCCACCTTCGTGTTGGACTCCAGGCTCCCCGGAGCCGCCGCCGGCTTGCCGGCCGCCACCCCCGACGCCTGGCGTCGTCGCGCGGCCGTCTCACGCTCCCGTGCCCTCTCCTCCCGCCTCGCGCGCGCCCCCTCGGCGATCCGCTGCCCGAACGCCGTGGGCAGGTCGAGCTCCTGTTCCTCCTCCTCCTCCACCCCATCCTCAGCTCCGGCGGCAGCGAACCTCGAGGAGGACGCCGCGGAGGCTCCGAGCCCGGGCCTCTCCTCCGGCTCCGGCTCGGGCTCATTGGTGGGCATGAACTTGCCGGCGGACTGGAAGTGCACGGGGCGGGTGAGGTCGGGCTCGGAATCGTCCCTGCGGCGCTTGCGGCGGCGGCGTCGGTTCCCGGCGTCGTCGTCGGAGTCGTAGTCGGAGTCCCCCTCGGCGAAGACGCCGTAGAGGGCGTCGTCGCGCGTCTGGGGCGCCCGCTCCCGGCGCTCCCTGTAGTAGAACTCGCCGTCCCTGCCGAAGTGGCCGCCCTCGAAGTCGCCGTCCATGTCGAAGCGATCCATCCCCTCCGCATCCTCCTCCATCGCGCCGCCGCCGCCGCCTCCGCCTCCGCCTCCGGCCGCCGCCGCGGTTAGGGTTAGTGGTGGATTCGGGGGAAGAGCTCGAGAGGAGAGAGAGGAGGAAGAAAAGAAAAAAAAATCCTCAAAAAAAAAAAAGAAAAGAAAAACCGCCTCGTTAAGTCGGCGATGAGATTGCATCTTGGCCGTTGGTGTAGGGAGCAACGGTTGGATGGCGATGGATTCCTCCCCTAATCCTGACTTGAACACGCACTCCTATTGGTTCAGTTAATTTCTTAGCTTAAATTTGCTTCTAACATTGATTTTTCAGAGTTTTCCATGAACTTGCTAAGCAGGTGCTCTCTCTGATATTTTATATTTTTATATGTTGAGTTTTTGACATATTTAATTATTCATCTAACTTGAATTCTCTATACAAATATAAAAATCTTAGAGTTTAATTAATGATAAAATAAATCATAATAAAATAAATAATAATTATATATTTTTTAAAAAATATATGTTCAAACATGTATTTAGAAATGAATGACAACCAACCTAAGAAACGAAAGACCATCACCTCCCCGTCATTGCCACCGTGGAAGTGGGAGCAAATGCTTAGGCATCGGAGGTTGGTGGCCAACACGTCGAGGGTTGTCAGGTAGCCGATGTTGTTGATGTCAAGAAGTTCGAGATGGTCCAACGTGGAGGGACAACTAACGTAGAGAAGCATAGAACTCTATTTATGTTTCATGGCTGGAGATAAATCAAAATACTTTGTAATGTGTAAGTGCAGAATGTTTATGATTAATTACTGGAAGGGACCTGGGAGAGCATAGGGACACTCCCAATATGCACAATTACAATCAAGCCGAAAAGCCAAAAATACATGTATAGATACCTGATTATCTTGTACTTTGTCCATCTCTGTGTCACATATAATATTGGTTTTAGTATTTTAAGATAGAGGTAAATATGTGATATAATAGCTCTAAGCCAAGCCAAGGCGAAACGCTGGGGATTCAAGCTAATCCAACCTGGCAACCTCGATTTGCGCAATAGGCTTTAATCTTTTTTCCCAGTCATATGCCCTAGCTCTTTACCTTGCAACCTAGGTTGTGTTCTTTTTAGACGGATTATTCCTCGGCTTCTATGCGCACACTTTCCAAACTACTAAACTATATATCTTTTATAAAAAGTTTCTATATAGATGTTCATCATCTCACTTTTGTAGAGTATGTTTTTGATTCCATAGTAGCTAATTTGATTGTTTATACTATTAAATAGCTATAAGAAAAATCAAATAATCTTTTATCTTTTTTATCTATTATCTTTCATCCATAGAAAGTAGGCAACGAAACCAAACCGGGCCATGAGAGATCTCAGCCCAAGCCAACCCAAACCCTCTGGTAATGAGAGATTTCTATACTGTTATAAAAAGGAGTAGTGATGGTGACAGTTTTATAATTTAGCCACCACCACCACATACTCTCACTACAGTTTTACAATTTAGCTCTTAAATTTCTTGATATTAAAAGCCAGTTAAATATAGATTGATATCTACATATAAATTCAAATTACTATTTCATATAAAAAAATTAATATCACATCATAAAATCCGTAGCAAAGCAGGGATATTTAACTAGTCATCCGTAAAAAGAACACGCAATGGCTTCATTTGCAGCTACTGTTTCTCTCCCTCTGGGATCAGACTGACAAGGTAAAGTGGGAAGAATGCCCATCTCATCTCTCGCCTTAGTTTAATCCTTGCAAGTTTATACGTGTTTACATCCTCAGGGTGTGTATCTAAATTTATTTGCATGATGCTTGCAAGTGTATCCTACATACTATTGGCTTGGTGCAATTAATGAGAACTTTATGCAAAGTGCTTGGTACTATGATTTTAATGGAGAGCTGGAGTGCAATTTATGGCATTTCCTTTTCACATCCTTACAATAACTTGAACATAATGGGCGTAATCAATGCGACAGGCAGGTTCTTTTTTTTTTCTAATGAAACTATACTGGATACACTAAAAGGTTCAATAAATCCAAAAAATTATATCCACAAGCCAGATTTCTATCCACTATCTTTTTTTTAAAAAAAAAATCTCTACAAAGAAGATACATACTGAAGAAAAAATCATAAACTGTAGATGCATTACAGAAATTAGAACTGAAATTGTACAGATAGTTTTGCAGAATTAATCAAGGCAGGGGAAAAAATTATATGCATTAAGAAATTAGAAGTGTTAATAAAAAAAATTGGGGTGAGAGAGGCTCGAACTCTCGACCTCAGGATCACTCGCTTTAGCTATGAGACCTACGCGCTAGCCAACTGCGCCACCACCCCACTCTGGCAAAGCTAAAATTATCTGACAATCATACTTACTAAAAACCCTAAACCAGGTTGTCTTTGTTAGTTGCAACTAACCATGAACTTGGTGTCCTGTGGCTGTAAAAGATGACAATGATTTTTCTTCTCACTTGTCATCCCTTCTGTCATACGTTTTTCTCTCTGTCCTCGTGTAATCAGAGACATGTAAACCTGAAGATTTCCTGAAACAATTTCTTCTTGGAGCATCCAAAGAATTTGTACTTTCTTCTTTCACACTTCAGTTTCTGCTCATGTCGCAGGGACCCAAAAGGCTGTAAAATACTGCAAACTTTCTTGACTAATCATCTATTGTGTGTACACTTTCAGTAGACATAAGTAGTCCCAAGTTAACGGTTTTCTGGTTATCAGGGTTTGCCCAAACTTGCACAATTTGTTTAAACCCAGAGTTTGGGTCATGGCCACCATCAAAAGTATATATCTGCCCAGATATTCAGTTTGAATCATCCTATACAATTTCTGCACATGCAGTTCTTGATCATTTGATGGATCTTGAGAAGGGCAAGAAGCCCTCAGAACAGGCTACAGCCTGCAAGATTATGCAGCTCAAGGAGAAGTTCATCACCCTGCAGCCTGTACTGAGAGCATCTGTGTTCTTGGCGACAGCAGTGGCAGCTGTGATCATGGGGCTGAATAAGCAGTCCTACACTACAGTTGTTGCAATTGTGGGCACCAAGCCAGTCACACAGACTTTCACTGCCCAGTTCAAAGACACTCCTGCATTTGTGTAAGCTGTCATGATTGTAGCTTTTGGGCTGGATTGTCGATGCTGTCTGAATGTTTGAGGCCACTTGTTTCTCTTTCTTGTGTAGGTTTTTTGTCATTGCCAATGCCATTGTCAGTGGTTATAACCTGGTGGTGATGGTGATGAGGCGCCTTATGCAACGAAGGGCACAGAGTTTGATTGTTCATCTTCTTGACATGGTATCTTCTTTTCTGAGTAATTTTCTATAAATGTCGGTGATTTGCTTCTCCAAAATGTTAACTTGTTAGGGAGAAGCAACATGTGAACTGTCTTCATCACTGGTAGTTTTTAATTTCGTGAGATTTTCCTCTTTGACTAAATACATTGGATTGGTTAATTATCAATATGAATTCTGAACTATTTCTGCGAATAGGACACATCAATGATCAAAGAGATTATAATGAGAGAAGGAATCTAGTCCAAGTATATGTACTACACAATTCAGCCAAATCTGATCAGAGATCTGAACTGGAGACATCTAGTAAAAGACAACTTCAGCCTGATAAAGAATCTTAGCATTTGCAACTATCAAGAACCAGTTGCTAGAGTGACTTCTGGTGCTCAACATATATAGGCTTTGTACTGTAGCATGTACGAAAAATCTCAAACCACTGTCAGCTGATATGAACTCATGATTCTTTTCCCCCTCTGTTCTCATTGGCCCAGGTGATCCTGACTTTGTTGGCCACTGGTTCTGCCACAGCGGCGTCGATGGCTCAGCTAGGAAAGAATGGTAACTTGCACGCACGCTGGAACCCAATATGCGACAAATTTGGTTCTTTCTGCAACCGTGGAGGAATAGCACTCGTGTCATCGTTCATCGGCGTCGCACTCATGCTGGCCCTGAATTTACTGTCAGCTGCATCCAACTCTTCCCGCTCCAACGTGTCAGGCCAATGAGCTGTCCATATCTCAAGACAGCTCATTCATAACAAAATTAACAATGCACTATTTCTGTCTTTGGATTGTACTCAGGTTAGGGCAGAAGAACTGTAAGTCTATTATCTGATCCATGTGGGAGCTGGATCACAGCCTTCAGTGTGCTAAATTTGGCATGCAACTGTTCCATCTTGCTTGGCCTGAAATGAGCAGGCCAAGAGTACAAACACATCACTCAAATTGGTTATGGGGCTTTAGCTGGATTGGTTCTTATAGATCTAGCTGTTATAGTACAAAATTCTACTACATCCGTCCCTATATGTTTGACACCGTTGAATTTTTTATAAATATTTGACTATTCGTTTTATTCAAATTTTTTTGTCAGATATGTAAAGCGATATATATGCATAAAAGTATATTTAACGATAAATGAAATAATATAAAAATAATTAATAATTATATAAATTTTTTGAATAAGACGAATAGTCAAACGCGTATAAAAAAGTCAATGACGTTAAACATTTAGGGAAGGAGGGAGTACTACTTTGTGGGTGTAACTTTTAGCTTATACCAATAGTCCTGCATATTTGTCTCTGATTTTTGCTTAGTTGGATGCGACTTTTCATTATTTAAGATGCATGTCTGGTGAACCATAAGGCTTTCTAACCAATTAAGTACCTGTTGTACTGCACTGAGCTTTGTTTTATTGTCTGAGCAGTGAAGTTGTTTGGAGTTGCTTGGATGATTAATCCATCACCAGGCTTTACTGTACTTAATGAGAAATCTCTTTTAATTATGCCAGTTGATGTAGATTTATCAGAGAAGGAACACATGCATGCATGAAGGGGCTCCTATGTAGAAGGTTGGCCAAGAGTTCCTATCAGGAATCTCCACAAAGAATTTAATTAACATGCAACCGAGGGAGTTAGGACATGACTGTTGGTTTAACAATCAATCTTACAATCTCTGTTATCACAGCCTAGAGATGTTCATAGAATCATAGTTTGGACTGGAATAAAGAAAGAAATGCAATGCAACAACATGCATCTAGTCTAGGCAAATCTACACAACAATCATTACAGTTAGAATAACCCCATTTCATATCATGAAGGACTGGAACATGTCATTATCTGGCACCTGCCACCCTGATGCAAGTACAAGATGATCTTTCTTCTGTTTCTTTAACTTCCACTTTATTTCAAGACGACTATACAAGAGGTGTTCAAGACTTGTAGCTATACGCATACGAGTACAAAGTATTGATGACATGTGGTACAGAGAAAAGTAGATCCATGCTTCTTTCTGAAAGGTGCAGTGAATTAGAAAGGTGATCACTCATGCAGCTGGCCAGCATTTCAGTTTCAGGAACAGGAAGCTGAACAGCCAGGGCCTTTCAGTTCACTGTTCATAAATCTGTACTGCATATATGTTTGTCATTGTATATACAGCTGAATTAGATATGATAAAACTGGGCGGGCTTTGGAAGAGACTGACATATGAGCTTTTTCTGAATAAATGCCATGGTCATCAGCATACGTGTCTAGCAATATCCACTTTATTTCCCCCCCTTTTTTTTCTTTTCTTTTGAAGCTCAACTGACGGTACTTTTTTCAAAAGAGCTTTTTTAACATCTTTGAAAAAAATATCTTGAGGTACCAAAATTTTGCACTGAAGTTTTTGGTACCTCGGGGTACTTTTCAAGGATGGTAAAAAAGCTCTTTACAAAAACTTTCAGTGCTGCTGCTATACATGTAAACAAATTTCTGGAATCAGTTTGAACTCAAGTGTGCTAAAGCAGTCAATGCCTGTTTTTTTTTGTGTGTGAGTAGTGTGTATTTGAGTGAGAGAGAAGAAAATGTGATCTGTGGTTTGAATCCTTTGTTCTTGTTTGGATGCAATGATATCACGACATTATTATTTTCTGAATATATGCAGATGTTGCATCAACATTTGTAAATACATACGTATGCGCGAATAGATAGAAAAATGATCAATCTGAAATGCTTTCGACAATTCAGACCTCTACTTCTGAATATACACACTTTAGCAATCATTACAGAGTATTAGTCCTGAATATCCTAATGCCTCACAGAAAAACTGTGGCATGCTCTATTGATACTCACACAAATATTGTAGCATCACACAATTAAGTATTATACCATATGAAATCATCAATTCATCATACACACTCAAGATCAACTACTAGCTAGCTAGCTAGCTGCTTATACAGTTATACTGTTTGAATAAATTTCCCCTAGAAGTGATTCATCCAAGAAGAGGTCACAGCAGCAGCCATCTCAGCTGGAGGAGGCAGGCTTGGCAACACCTCACCCCCAATGGAGTTCAGCTGGCTCAGCACTGCCTTGAGAATCTTCTTGTCACAGCTCTGGGTGTCCAAGAAGCTGCCAAATTCAGGCAGGCCATGATCCAGGTAGCTCATGCCATTGTTGCCTGTGACAATGGGCAGGTAGCATGGCTGTGCAACAGTGGCACTGTTGCTGTTGTTGTTGCCATTGCTGTTACTGGCAATGTTGTTGTTGCTGAAGCTGGAGAAGCAGGGCACTTGCTCAAGTGCGGCGGCAACGGCGACGGCGGTGGCGGAGGAGGTGTTGGTGGTGTTCATGGAGGCCTGAAGCTGAGCCAGGGTGGTGTCCATGAGGGGTGGCAATGGTGGTGAAGAGGTGGGTGTGGATGAGTCATGGACAATGTTGGGGAGGTTTCTTGACTTGGAGGAGGCACCCCCTCCTGATTTCCTCTTGCAGATGACTCTGCACAGGACCCAATCCTCCTGTTGCAAATCACAAGCACTGATTAGTTCATGACAGGTGTAACTTTGCTAGATATTAAAACAATCTTATTAGTATGAGCAATTTTAGAAGGTAACATGAGGTACCACTATTTTCTATATTAAATTTGGTACCTTTTAATACCTTACATATTAAAAAATATCAAATTTTACGTAGAAAACAGTGGTATCTCATGGTACATCGGAGGACGAGAAAATGCTCTATTAGTATTGTTACTGTACTAGATCTGATTCCATCACTTGGCCTATTGATGAAGACAAACTGATTACAACTCTTACTCACTGTTTTTTTTAAAATCCATTTAACCTGTTACCCTCGTTTGCTATGGTCAAAGATGATCAATGATTAAGCATGTGCACATTTGCAACTTGATAGGGATTTATTAAAGAATATGTATGCAGGATCACTATAGGCCTGACACACATTTTCAGAATATTAAGAAAACTTTAGGGTTTTGGTGTACTTTAAATCTACTATTTTATTTCAAAAACCGTTTGGTCTTTTGTTTATGCCATGTTTGTTTTTTTGAAAGACTAGAAGTAGTTATGATACGATAAAATGTGAACTGGTGAGCCGATCCATAAATATAAAATTGGCACGCAAAAACAGTGTGCCCAAAAGGCCAAGAAAATAATGGGCAAGTACCAGTCCATGATTAAATGAAAAACTGTGTACCAAAACAAATAAATGAATAAGGTGACAAGTTGTGAGGGTCATTTTGGGATGAACACATGCCAAAAAGTCTTTTTTTTAAGAGAGAGAGAGTATGCCCAAAAGTCTTGACAATAACTGTTCTCTTGAATATAATCAAACTACAAGTTACTCTCTGTGTTATGAATTGTGCTCACAACTTGTCATGTACATATATCTAGCAATTATTATTCATTAGGTTTTCTGGAAAAAGAAAATCATCTACTACCTCTGTCCCTAAATGTTTGACACCGTTTATTTTTTAATACACATTTGATCATTCGTCTTGTTCAAAAATTTACATAATTACTAATTATTTTTATATCATTTCATTTATTGTTAAATATTCATTAGGTTTGCTAGGAAAAAAATCATCTATCAGAGAAGAACCATAAGTCAGTTTTGCACATATTGCAGGACGTACTTTAGAGGAGAAATTGGAAGGTTGTTGATCATGGACACCCTCCATCCGGTACTCATGCATCACCCACTCCGTCTTCCTCCCCTTTGGTGCCCTCCCCTGGTAGAACACCAGAGTCTTCCTCATCCCCACAAGCGCCCCTCTCCGCGCCACCACCCTGTCCTTCCCCGTGGCCTTCCAGTACCCCGATACCGTGGCGCGGTTCGTACGCTGCCCTGTCGCGTATTTTCGGTCTCTCAGGCTGAAGAAGTACCACTCCTTCCCTCCTATCGACGCCACCGCTGATCATAGAAAAGAAACATATATAACTGTAAATACATCAAATATAGTTTTAAAAATCAGCCTTAACTAACAGCTAATTAAATGCCCAAGGATAAAAACTTTTTGTCCTTTAGGGCACTCTTAGTGCAGACGCAAGGATAGTTTTTATCTGTATTTATTGCTATGTCATGTAAGCAATTTTCTGACGTGACAAGTTATTTATTGAAGATGGAGATAAAAAAATGAAAAAACTGGTTCTAGATTAAGACTTAGTGTCTTCATCTAAAACAAGACTGTTTGTGAGAGATAAGTGGACATGTGATAACCAGATACAAAAGTTGTATTGGTGAAAGATAGTTTCTTGATACGATATCCTAGAGTATAGAAGAAACAAAGGTAGTTTCTAGTATTATGAGTGCCCTTAATTGGCTACTGCTGAAGCATCTCCTTGCATGTGGTCACAATCACACTGGTTCTTGACAGAAAAAAGGAGAGATTTGCTGAGCAATAGAGGATTATTAATTTTTACTTGAAATTTTAGATGATGCATCAACACGTGTGTGGCCCCATACGGAGCGTGTGCTGAAGATCCCATGCGTAAGATGTGATTTGCAGTTTGTTGTGTTGTTGATGGCAAGCTAGCATCGATCCATGCATGCTGGTCGCCATCTTGCTAGGGTTGGGGGTGCATGTCACATGCCAGGATTAACAATTAATTGCAGTGACAGGATGCTGTCATAATAAATTAATATTAATTAATTACAGTGATTTGATCACGTAATCAGTATTAGTCACAAAAAACGGTGTCGTGGTGTAGTTGGTTATCACGTCAGTCTAACACACTGAAGGTCTCCGGTTCGAGTCCGGGCGACGCCAATTTTGTTCGCTTTTATTATTTTATTTTATTACACTTGCTAACTGCCCATATTTTTAGGTTTTTTTCAGTTTTAATTTTGCTAACTGGGGCAGTTCAACTATGATGTTGATCTGGGAAATCTGAGATTAATTAATTGGGGGCAGTTTAATTACATTTTTATAATATTCTTTTCACTGCATTAGTTTGGGGAGTTCAGGATTAATGAGGACATTTAATTACTATGATGTTAAATTTAATATGCCAACTGGGGCAGTTTAATTACAATGATATTGATTTGTGGAATATGGGATTAATTTGGGGCAGTTCAGTTAAATTTTTCATAATATTTTTCCACTGCATAGTGCAATAATTTGGAAAAATTAGGATTAATGGGAACATTTAATTACTATGATGTTAATTTGGGGAAATTGGGATTCATTTGGGCAGTTTAATTACTATGATGTTAAGTACTTTTCTGTTAGAAAGGTTGATGTGATATGCAAATTCTTGTAGCTAGTCTAGTGATGCAATTGAACCAAACACATAAAGTAGGCCCATTAATTAATTAATTAGCCGTTCCATCTGGTTTAACAAAAACAATTACTCCACACATGGCATGCATCTAATGATTAAAAATAGTGCAAATCTAATGTCTGCAAAGCCTATTAAACGTGTCTGTTCCCACCATACAAAAAAGATTATTTTATTTTGGACACAAACTGAAAGTGGATGCATGGAGAGAGAAGAATATATATCGTCTGGTCCAGAAGATTACATAAATAATATAAAATGGCATTCAAATTAAATTAAGTTTGGAATAAAGGGAATATTTCCCTCTTTGGAAATGGAGGAAATGCCAAATGGTATATATCATTGGTGAGAGATTTTTTCTCCTTTCCATCATGAGATGTCGTAGTCGATCGAGCTAGCTAGTAAGCATTTTTCTTGTATATATTTGTTTACAATATATACTAGCTAGACATTATGATTTGTTTATATTATTCAATAATTGATAAAGATTCACATATTCAAGACAAAAGTGGCAACACAGTTTGTGTCGGTGTGGTGTATACACAACATGTATATTTTGGGGGAAAAATTGCCACTCTTCAGTGGCAAAAAGTTGAAAACCCCACATATTTTATATATTGTGTATTCGGATAACAAAATGAATTTTAATGCTGATGTGGAGAAGTAATTAGTGAATGTACTCCAGGGCATAGATCAACCTGAAGTTATTAAATATTACTTAAAATTGCAAGACTTTCTATCTTATGTAGATTCATCCATTCATTAACACCCACAGTAAGCTTAGAATTTTTTTATATCTTCAAACATAAAGAGTACCAATAGAGTAATTAGCTAATGAATGATATGCCAAGTCATGCATAACGAAATGGAAGTGACATGAGCTTTTTTTAATTAAAAACTATAGCATATCAACTATTTTTTACCGTGCACACAAATAGAACATTTCTTACCTTTTCCCACAAAAATAAAATGTTTCATATAACAGCATTTTTAAAAAATAATTCATAAGATACCTCGCAAATATGAAAAAAAAACATGGTCATGGAGTCGAATATTAAATCCACTTCTAAAAAAAATCTAAAACTGATAAAGCTTAATCACACTATAATGACCTTTAATTGCAGGCAATAGATACATCTATCTCTGTACTTCCATAATTGAAGTACACTGATATAGTCTTCTGTCAATTATATACGCCTACCTGACAGTGACGTTGATTTTCATCATCTACGCTGTTTTAATTTCATTTCTCAAAAATACGTATAAGATCGATCGATCTTCTCAAAAACCCTTATTTTATTGCATAATTAATAATATAGGGAAAATTGCAAGGATGACACTATAATTTTGCAAAATTAGAGATATGTCATCCTGACCCACGTGTCATTGACTCATGCGAACCCTACATGTCATTGAGATATCAATGGTATATCTTCAACTTTGCGAAATTATAATGGCATGTTTGCAAATTTCCCTTAATAATAATACTACAAGTTTTGCATATATATGCTCAACCTTGCAAATTAAAGACTTTTTCAAGTACATGTATAAATTGTAATAAAAAAGTA
This sequence comes from Oryza brachyantha, assembly GCF_000231095.2. Classification (NCBI taxonomy): domain Eukaryota; kingdom Viridiplantae; phylum Streptophyta; class Magnoliopsida; order Poales; family Poaceae; genus Oryza; species Oryza brachyantha. The sequence goes on along the minus strand of NC_023174.2, from coordinate 15,595,793 downwards.
TCGTACAGAAGAGAAAGACAAGTAAGAATCTTTCGAGTATATGTAGACGATACTAAGCTTATATGTTTTTTAAGGCAAGGGCATAATTGTCACTGACAAAAACGTTTGGGAGATAAATTAAAGGTGTAGCTCAATTTGGTGCTTGTGTGCATGCTGATCCCAGTTAGAAATCAACATGCATTTGGTCTCTTGGCACTGAAGCAACACAAGCTAATCCCAATTAGAAATCAAAGATCAACAAATTAAAATTACTGGGGAAATTTAGAATTGGTAGAAAAGAAAAGGCTTGGGTGAAAAAAAAATTAATTTGGACAAGCAGAGAGATGAAAAAATAAAGCAAAAGATATCAAGATAAAATCAGGAAGAACATATAGGATTATTATTATATATATCATCGATTCAAGAAGAGAAAGATAGATGTACACGCATCGATCGACATGGAATTGAAGAGAGAGAAAGAGAGAGAGATGATTCATGGAGCTTAGTGGATTACCGGGGAGGTCCCAAGGCTCGACCTTGTTGAGGTCGACGTCGACCATGGGCGGGCGGCGGCCGGAGAAGCCGACCTTGCCGGCGACCTTGGGCGCCAGGTAGTCGCAGATGAGCTCGTCGTCCCTCGGGTGGAACCGGAACCCCGGCGGCAGCTCCGCCTCCACCATGCTCAAGAAGCTCATCGACTTCTTCTCCTTCTTGATCACTCCTCTCCTCTCTCTCTCTCTCTAGCTAGCTAGCTATGGAAGAAGAGCAAGAAGGGAGAGAGAGAGAGGTGGAGACTAAGGGGTAGCTGCTAGAGAGAGAAACCAAGAAACGGGTGTGTGTGTATATGTATGAACAGGTTTTTGTGTGCTTTGTGTCATGTGTGTGTTGCAAGTTGTGAAGAAGAGGGAGTTCAAGGAGATGGGGTTTATAAGGTGGTTTAGGTAGTGGGTCTACCTCAATCTCCTCTTCTCCTTTTACCTAGCTTTTTTATCCCTTTATTTCCATTATTGCCTTTTCTTTCCACGAACAAATAGGGGCACTTCCACATCAGCACTATACTAGAATTTTTATTTTTCAAAAAAAAATATTTTTTACTTTTTGTGCAACACACCGTCAAGCCAGACATGACCAAATAATACTGCCATGCCATGAGATTAGCATGACCAAATAGTGTTACTATATCATCCAGACTGGCGTGACAATGTTTTTTGATCAAAAGATTGAAATTTAAAAATAAGTTTGAGATGTTTAGTTTTAAAATTAAAATAAAAAGGTTATAAAAAATCACTGTACTACAAACTCCACTTATGCCATGAAAAAAATATAAAATAAAAAACAAAGAGGATATATATATATAGAGAGAGAGCGACAAGAGATGGTAGTCCATGACCTTGTTGCAATGCAACTGGAAAGCTGGATTGCTATCTACAACCAGAATGCATAACTGATGAGAGCTCCACTTGTCATCAGCTAAGTTGTAGCTGGCCAACTCCTTTTTTTCAAATGGTGTATATATATACTCTCAAAGACAGAGAGGACAAAAATGTTTGTTGCAAAAAAAAAAAACTTCAAGTCAATCTTGTGGCTACAATAAGTAGCCTAGACCTAGGAGCCTAGCTAGTTTATTTATATAACTGTACGAGTAAAAAAATGTGCTTGTAGTAGTACAATTTTGCACATTGATTAAACTAAAACTAGTGAAATATTAGCTGGACTTGTATGATAAGAGTTCTGTACGTACTAGGTATGAAACTATAAATAATTAAATCCTGCAATTAATTAGGACAAGATACCATCATATCTAGTGCAAACTTATTTGGAGATTCAATCATCCCAAACTAGTACGACCTAACCTGCTGCTAGATACCCAATTTTAATGAAAATAAAAATAAAAAGAATATCTACCCCGTGCCTAATTTGTTAGTGACAAAGTTGTAATAATTGTATAATAACAGTATTGTACTACACATGTAGTAAAGTATTACAGCTCCTGCCTTTAAGCTAATGCTGGGTACGGTCTCCTGCTAATAATTGTTAAAGATGACTTAAGCCTCATGAGTTAGCTGTCAAGAAGACAAGCCATTGTTGTTCACTCCACTTGGTGTTAAAGCTACCTTTAGAGTGTGGCCCACATCTTTGGCTTCTAAATTACTAATTAACTAAGTTCCATCTTTTGACAATTGACCAATGGAAGAGAGGGCAAAAAAAGGCTATAATCCTAACAGAATCAAAGGCTAGCTAGATTTGTGATGGATTAGGATCAGACACACACACATCCGTGTGGCTAAGATGTTGAAAGCTTAGGCAAGAACCTTAGCGCCTTGAGATTCGTGCGTCGACGAGAATACTAGAAGATCGCCAAGATGAGAGATAGATTTTTGCCAGATTGACCGTTGGAGATCATTCAATATAATTAAGATATAAGAAAAGATTACAAGAAAAATTTTACATCGACAGCTAGCTATCGAGAAAGGATGTGCACATCGACAGCTAGCTATCAAGAAAGAATGTGCACCAGAACACACGCCTCAAACTATGTGCCAACTATCCACACACTACAGAGAGAAAAGCCAAGTATCAAACCGGCCATCGTTATGCGAGACCGATCGCCCGCCAAAATGAGAGATAGACGCATATATCCAGCCCACATGAGTTGGAAGGGGCAGCAGCACTTGCAGAGAGGAGCTGAAAGCAATGGCATTTTTAAGGTGGCCCCCATTGTATTCTTGAGATAACTGAGTGTGACTTGCATGTATTTTTATCCCCTCTATCTTTCTCTAGAGGGGCAAGGGTTCCATCATTTCAAATTTTCAATCCTCTCTTTGTCTCCATGAGTGTCATCTCTGACCATGCTAACTCATGGAGCACGTGGTAAGGAGAATTTGCCTCCATGCTCTCTCATGGCGAGCGAGCGGCCACGACTCCGAGCAAAGGCCATGGCTTCTGGAACTTGGAGATTCGTGCAATCTAGACAAGTATATTGTCTGTCCCAAAAAAAATTATTTTTTGGTTACTGTATCCTTGATCATCCATAAAAAAATTATAAAAAGACTCAAAAAATTAATCACGTGTAAAATATTATTCATGTTTTATCATCGAATAACAATAAATTTATTAATCACAAAAAAAATTCAAATAAGATAAAAAGGTCAAACATTATATCTAAAAATTAAAAAATAAACTTATTTTAACACGGAGTGAATAGGCAGGAACAAATAACTATCAAGATCAACCGGGGCAGACCCAGGTCCCTCGCAGGTCACCTAGGCCTGAATGACCATAGATTTCAATTAAGCTTCACCATGATAGGCTCTAATCGAGTCAGTAAGGCAGGCCAGGGCTGGGTTTCACCCAACCCCCCAGTGTGTAACAAGCGTGTGCCAACTGTCAAGCTGACGACACGTGGCACGTCTCCCGAGACAGGCTCGCTGTAACTGATGGCAACGTCCAATAGGCACCAGGTTTAGCTCCTGCATACTCAGTCTACAAATATCCGGTTAATCATCTTTCATTAGAGAGAGAGACTATAGAGCAAATGGTATAGGCATGGTACCTACGTGTATCAAGAAAGGTATCACGACTATACCTTTCCAAACATATATCGTTCTGTAGTACTTCTATTTGTTTATATATCTTTCCATCTTGCCCCTAACTACCCTCGTCCATTTCTTACTCAACGAGGCACCAAGTTTTTTTTTTTTTGAGTCACGGACGGAGAAAGTATAACAGTATTTATGGACAGAGGGACAAATAAAGTATCACCCATTTTTTTTTGCTTTTGCTAGTGCTTATATGCCAAATTTTGAATTTTTAATCTTAAGTTTACAGTTGATTTTAGAGTTTTTTTACTGAAGTTATTTTCTAACTAGTTTTTAGATTATTCAGGGCATGTATATAAAAGTTTAATTTATAAATTATTTTTTATTTATAAATATACCGTCTAGAATTTTCCATAAGAAACCTAAACAATGACGGTATTTGTGGACAGAGGGAGCATGAGACGGAGGAAGCTGACCTGGCACAACTCACACAAGCGCACCCACCCTCGTGGGTGTGAGACAATCGCCGTCTCCTCCCCTGTTCCTGTCAACACAGCCCGCCCTCAGCCCAATTCAGTTACGCGCGCGGCGCGCACCGGCGTCACACAAACCACGCACGCGTGCGTGCGTCCCGCCGCTCTCCCCTGCGGATCTCATGAGCTCTCTCTCTGTCTTCTCTCCTCCCGTTCCTTTCCTTTCCTTTCCACTCCATCCCATTACACACATCAAACCGGCCACGCCGCAGCAAGGCGACAAAGGAATCTGGCCCGTCGGATGGATGGTGGAGATGATGGTCCAGGAATAGAACAGGGCAGGTCCATATTTGGTCAAGGAGTGTACAGACAGTAGCCCGGAGTTTCTGCACCTCCTGCAGGAGAAGCAGCACAGCACATCAGTCACGAGTGGCAGTACATGACAAGCTAATGATCATCTGTTTGATTGATCAATCACCAGGGAGAGGATTTTCCAAGTAGAACCAGATTCCTCTACATGTCTTTTGCAGTATTATGGTTGTAGCCACTAACCAACCAAATTGCTCAAGCCACTGTTGTTGTAAAGAGGGTGTTTTACTGGTCATGGAAAAGTCAGGCCAACAAGGGAGGTGATAACTGATAAGACTGCAGCAGGCGCGCACACATGCAGATATGATATTCCATGGATCAAACCGGGGAATGAATTAGATTACTAACTGTTCTTGCAAGACTTGACTGGAGGGCTCATGCTGGGAAGTTCTCAAAATAATGGGGAATTTATGCTCCGGTCTACCCAGTGAAAGAGACCTGGAAATGGGCATGACAGCAACAACAGAAAGCTCATCCACATACCTCCCCCCATTCCCTCTGCACGGCCTAACACCGCACGCCGATTGCCCCCAGCTCCATCACTTTTAACCTAAATCAATCAATCAGCTCGTGCCAGGAACTCAACCAGAGAACAGTTTTTCGCCGAATATTCCAGGTTACAAGGATACTGAAGATCTCACCATGGGTTATTGGCTGGACAGAATTTGACCACCACTGCCTGCACAAAGAGGGGGTGAGCTTCCAGGTCAAGTGCTTTGTGTCATTACCTTTCAGATGTTGGCAGCATCAGTGAAAAGTAGAGGAAATTGACCTGTGGCTTTGCAGGGCACCTCCGGGTGTACAAATCTGGATAAGGATTTGGAGACGGGAAGAGCCGCGACGGCTCTGAGTGTCCACCTTGATGCTGATCCATCATCGGAAGTACAGGCACTGTCGTTCTCACAGCCATCTGTGAACAAATTCTTCAAAAAAAAAAACAAACAAACAAGTGGGCATAACAGACAGCTCTCTCACCTTCAAGATCACATAGAAGGTAAGGAAAAGCCTTAATTGCCACATGGCAGTAAAATCGACCTATTATTTCAGTGGTAATACAGCCAAACGAATTAACTCTAGCTTGATTCTGACAGCAAGCCAGTGAAAGGATATAGCTTGGATCAGTTGAATTCCATTGTAAATTCTCATCCATCAAATGATGCCTTGCTGTTGTTGAGCTACCACACACAAATCACTTAGGTTTACCACAGATCTTCCATCTGCCAATGCCCCAAGGATTTTGTAACCCTCCTCTTTACACATTGTACCTTTGCTTAGATCACTTCACCCTGAACTATCCAATCATGATTGGTCTCAGAATAAGAATTTAAGGACTGGTCAACATGGACATGCTTTTTATTAGCAAGATTTGTTCATTTTTTCCTCAAAAGTACATAACCAATCCATTTCTCAAAATTGTTAAGCCAGCAGTAGAAAATTTCAAAAAATATTAATATGGGTAAAACCGTAAACATTACAATTCAAGGAGTTGAAAACCCACTGAAGAATGCTTGTATACGACAAGAACAGTATGGTAGAAAAACGAGGACTAAAAATGCAAGAATTCTAGACACGTGTACACAGACACGTATGGAGATAAGCTATGAGAAACCTGAAACCGCAAATATACTGGTAAAATCATGAACCAGCACATGAAGCTTATAAATTACGCAAGTCAACTCTTGCATTAGTCATCCTCCAGCCTCCTCTTTGGTCGTGCCACATCAAAGATCCAACAGGGTTCAGTATTTTATGAGACAATACATAATTTTGTAAACAGTCAATGTAATTAGGCAGCTTACAGCCAATCCTGCTGAGCTGTCGTCTCCAAATGATTTGTCACATATATCAAACATAAGTTTACAGATTGAAAAAAGATAAGCAAGGGTTAAAGTCTCATTTCAGAAACAATTCATTAATGTTGATTTGTTGAACATATTTTTTGAGGCAGTTAGGATAATATAAAGATCAATCCACTATAAAGCAGTATAAATAATAAGAATGAATGTATATCTGTTGGCAAAAGGTGTCTCATGAACTTTTTCCTTGATAAGTGTAGCTTGCCAATCTTGCATAAACCATATTGCAGGGAATGTGAAATTTGGTGGCAACTTGTATGATGATCACTTCAGAGAAACAAGCAGACATGCACTGGAAGGCATTGGAATCGTTCTAGATGTTGACTTAGCATTTATTGGATACAGGCACACTGTTTGAGGGCAATATCTTCTACATTCCCGTATCTGGATTTGCAATGACTTCTGCAATGTTGAAAACTGAGAATTCGCTCCTACCTGTGCAAAATACTACATACTAAAGTACAAGTATGCCAAGCAAAATCTAAGAATCAACCAATATGTACCAAGCATCATTAAAAAAAGGTATTGTTCTCATCATTGTAAAGATAAGACCATTTTCACAGTGTAGATTGCTGGTCATCTAAAGATAAGGTAAATCTGCATGTAGCTGCAGGCCATGTGACAACTCATGGACACAAGAATAGCTAGAAAAATCAACTACACGTAACATGTGCTTTCTTTTGTATATCCAGTCAAAAGGGTAATTATCTCTACGACTAATGAAAGAACTTGCTCTGCCACAGGAAACTATCTTACACTTAAAACCAACACACCATCCCATCAACCTAAAAGTTCAGGCATGAGAAGTGTTACCATGTCATGCATTTGAAAGATTTGCAGATGACTTCCATGCAATTATTGCCATGTTCCTTGGAGACATAGTGGGATCAAACAGAGGAAATAGATATGCTTCAATAGCACTGCCTTGTTCTTGAATAAACAGTAACCGATCAAGCAAAATATATGTTTCCACCAGTGGCCCTAAAGCAGTCCGAAGGCACCAGAAGGGACCTATAAATTCCTGGAAGAACAATGAATCATTTCAAAAGTAATCAGCTAGGCCAAAATTTTGGTTTTAAATAAAGAATGAAATTACTGCCATATCCAAATTAATGTTACATTCTGATTAATAGAAACATATTTTTTAAAATATATATATACAAGCATGTTTCTCATATTAGCTGTTGAGCACATTTGTGTTATGCTATGTATGAGCATAATCTAATCACCTGATAACACTACACCCACAGGACATAAGATGAGGAAGTGTATTTCTAAATTATTTTCTGACAGGTAATATATAAGTTCTCTCTTCCAGTATTTAACAAAAGCCGACTAATCGTGTTTTACATAACTGCGTTGATACCTATCTCAGTCCAAAAGCAGTTCTGTAATTCCAGTTTGAGTAATATTGATAAGTAGTAACCAAGCTGACTACTTGGAATTCCAGTGCACAGTGCAACATATTATAGCTAAAGCAATCTCAGCATACAAGGCATGATGAGCTTCTTTTGCTTTGATTAAGGACCAAGAAATAATTGATGCCATAACTTCTTGGAACAATTCTGTAACAAGGCATAAGCAAAGGATAATCCAAGACATACCATGAATGGTTGCACATCCTTCCATATTTCAAGTAGACTAACATCTTCCACCAAATCACAGCCAAGGCGACCTAATCCAGACACAGTGAAATCTTTAAAAAGGGTGAACTTTTGAGATTTATCAAGATAGATGTCATCTGGTACAATGCTGGCTCCAAAGACAGCTGAATCAACAGACCCTGAAGTAGAATAATATTATTAATTATCCATTTGTAAAGTAAGTAAATCACTCTTAGTTTGTAAATGTAATTGAAAACTCATGAAGGTAATGACCTGCTGAAAGCTCAGGGCGGCAGTCTACAGCAACCGCAAATTCATCAGGGTTTGTGGGTAGTCGACCATCTTTGGTCATGATTTGTTCTTTTGGGGTAGAATAAGATAATTCGTTGATTTTCCCAATAGCCATATGGGATTCCATAACTTTCCGAAGCCTTTGACGGCGCAGTGCTTTTCCTTGCCTTCCAATTGATGGGCTCGATCTTGACACCTCTGGGAAATGTTTCTCAAGCACCTACCGTGCCACACATGGTTAGGTGAGTCTAAATCATTAAATGAGATAAAAGAACAGTTAACCTCTACATTTTAGTGCCTCGAATCTGAATGCCCATCTCTTCTTTCAAGAAGAACCATTGCCGAAAAGATGGTAATACTAAAATTCTGGTTGATAACTCGATATGTTCATTTAACCATAGATGAACCATGGCATTTTATCAATTACTTGGTTAATGATAATGTGATATGAGCAAAAAATTAGCATGCATGACACATATATCACACATCTTAAAATTCAGAAAGCACCTTACATGGCTCAAATATAGGCATATTATCCTATATTACAGCGTACATCTATGCCAGCTTTCTAAAACTTCCAAGATAAATTAGAGCGTTCCATAAGCTGATGGCTGTCATCAGCCTATAAGCCAGCATACCCACATAATAATATCATGTACATGAAACCATCTGAAGCTACTATAAACATGATTATAAAATGGAAAGGAACCAAAAGTCCAAAAGTGAAGGACTGAGTGGAAAATCAAGCATATTATATGATATAAGGCTGATGTAATGGAACATTTACCATTTGAAATGCAGCACGGAAGGCGTGTATATCAAAATTTTGTATGGCGATATCCTTAGTGAGACTTCTCCATCTCTCAGCACTCTAAGAAGGATTGTAAAAAGGCATAAGAATTCTGTACCAGAATGTCAACTCAGCACATAATTTACACAATTCTAAGCATGCATCTTTATAGTAAAATAGTAATCAAACAAAAATGTACAAAAATTACTGTTAGAAATTAATACAAAGTAGCAATATGTTAAAAACAAAAATGTAACAAGTAATTAGATATGAATGGAATTAAAAGAGCAAAAAGTTCAGCAATCACTTGTTTTAGATGATGTCAAGTATAATCGACTCTGCTTTGACTAGTGAACACAAATACTATGTTAATATAAACAGTAAGAAATTGAGAAAATCTAAACAACGCCATTGACAAACGTCTAAGTCTAAGAAATGCCATTGACAAATACAGGTTCTAAGAAATGCCATCTTACAAACGAATTTGTCTGAGAAATGCTATCGCCGTTAGAGTTCCATCCGTTTCTACCGTTAAATACACTGTGCATACTATAGCACTTAACGGAAAATTTGGACAGAACCCTAATGCCGATGGCATTTCTCAGACAAATTCGTTTGTATGATGGCATTTCTTAGAACTCGCATTCATCGATGGAATTTCTTAGAATTAAGTGTTTGTCAATGGCATTTGTTAGATTTTCTCTAAGAAATTACATAAATGATTAGAATTCATGGGCATAGACATATTTCTGATATTCAACTGTGCAACACTGAATATATTCTTGTTGCATAGGACAAATGAAAAAAAAAAAAAGCAATGCCAAAGATCTCTAAACAGCATTAGTGTATGAACAATGGAATTGCAGACCATATAAGCAAAATGAAAACAACGAGCTTCAATAAGCTTTTTGAACTTTTTGTTCAAAATCAATTAAACAACTACCTTGTGCATTCTCTTATATGCTGAGTGCCTTCAAAAATGAGTTTCACCACCAAAAAGGAATATCTAAACGAGAAGATCAAGAGATGCTATAATACCTGGCAACCTACGTCACGGATGCTTCTCCCAAGCACCAAATTAGATAGTTTAGCAGCCTTGCTCATAGGAAAACCAGGACATGTCTTTGTGTCTTCATGACATTCCTCAGATAGCAAGTTGTAGCAACAACCAATACTTATCAATGCTTTTACTTGTTTACACGACACAAAAACCCTGTGAGTAGAATACAATAATCATTCTTTAAAGGGCTTCCAACATAAATGGAAAAGTGAAGCTGCAGCAACTTTTGAGGTTGGAGGGGCAGGAGACTTCACTAATAACCTTAGCATGTTAACTGAAAGATCACCACAAGCATGAAGACCAGCAAGGACTAATGGAGGAATGCTGTGATTTGGTTTCTCGATCTGTTGAGTACTCTCATTGAAGATCTTACTTTCTGGTACATGTTCAGCATGGTTATCCTGACATGCTTCTAATGTCACAGCTGCCAATGTGTCGCTACAAAGTACATGGCAAGTAACAGTTCTAGGAACAATGAGCTGTTGCTTCCCCACACTGTAAAAAATAATGGCCAGTTATCTATAAAAACATAAATCAGTTTCAGAGTTCAAATTTAATTAACTACAGTTAACAAATGTCACACCACTTAGCAGCATAGTGCTTCTTTATTCTCTCTGCACGAGTATTTGTAACTGTTGCATGATGTGACGAAGCATCTATTGCTACAACAGGGAGTTGATACTCAAAAGATAAAGCTTGGGCAAGATAACCCTGTAAGAAACAAATACAGAGAAAAATCAATTATGGAAGAACTCAAAACTTCTCCCAGAATAGCCAAGGAAATTCAATGCATTGCATGCAACAGAAAATTTAGGACATGTGCAAATCCTACAGAGAAATGATGGCTTCGCACTTCACAGATTGGCCAAGAAAGTAGTGCACATCTCGAATGTTAAGAGTTGCAGAGGATGACCTAACTTTGTATAGTACGATTCCAGTTTGTAAATAAGTTTAACTAGCAGAAGTCTCACTGATTGTGTCATTGATATGTGGGGCCAGAACAAACCTTGCCATAGAAACAATAAGAAATTTCACAAATACGCTGTGGCATATAAGAAACATATCTTAAGAAGATATAGCCAAATCAAATGCTAAAATATAACTATCCTTACACAAATGAAGACTGTTTAGACTTGCAAGCCTTCTTTGTGCAAATGGCGTACCTGACCAGAACCTACATCAATCACTGTCTTTGCTCCACAACTCTTAGTAATTGCATGAACAATCCCAGCTAGAGTTTCGATCTGAGTTTAGTAAGCTCTCCAAACATGAGAATGCAATGAACAGGTGACAGTATAAATGGAACAGCTAAGCTTTACCAGCACAAGGAAATTACCTACTTCATGTTTCTTCTTAGAGTTCATGCCTTGAGCGAGAACAGTATTAATTGATGCTACATGCAAATCAGGTAGGAGCTGCAGGCATTCAAGAAAGCATGCGTCGGGATTAAACAGATGGCAGAAACAGGCATATTTTACTAAATCAACGGCAAGAGATGATACAGAACTACAGAAGCATGTGAAAAATGTGATGTAAACTCACGTGCTTAATTTCTTATTAGTTTCCTAAAACTATGTAACAGGAGTGCAAGTGGAAAATGGATAATATTTTGTATATGACGCATTGTAACTCATGATCTCTTCATTACTTGTAAAAAAAGGACAGCTAGCTCTAGGATGGCCAGTGATTTATAATCTGATACGTTCAGGGAACATACTGATCGTGGTGACTTCTGCTCCCGTGGAAGAACAAGTGACCTAGCAGTGACTACGAAATCTCGCAGTGCACTCGGCCAGTGCTCCTGTAAAACAACATACAAATTGTTCATAAGTTAGCAGCAGCAGCAGCATAACAACTGAAGAAACGCCAGGCTTGTGGCACGCATCAAACTAGCAGGATCTGTGGCTATGCCTGAACACATCCGGATGGCAACACGAGCAAGCTCTCCACGGGCTCCCTGCGGAGGCACTCCATCCACTCCGCGTCCACCATCTCCCACAGCCGATCCTGCCCCACCACAAGCCCGCCCCCCCCCCCCCCCCCCCGTAAGCTTCAGCGACACGCGATTAATCACCCAACCCCACAAACAAACAGCTCGGAAGGGCGGGGGGGACGGGAGTACGGGACCTTGAAGAAGTTGACGACGTGCGCCTCGAGGAGAGGGCGGTGCAGGCGGAGGAATGCGGCGATGGCCTCCATCCACTCGCGGGTCTGCTCCGCCGTCTCGCACGAGTACCCGCCCGCCGGAGTCGCCGCCGCCGCCGCCGCCATCGCGTGTGGAGGAGAGGAGGCAAGGACAGTGGTGAGACGGCTGGGTTCTGGTTGGGCTGAGTTGGGCCCTGCCTTCGAATCGAACTGTTCGTTAGCAGCGGTGTCATTGAGCCTTTAGCCCATTTGGCAAAAGAGCATCTAATTTTCTATAGGGTTAATTAGATTCATGCCATTATAAATTTGCTAGTTTTAAAATTTGTTAATTTTCTATGAGGCCACCTCCAAGACTCCAACAATAAAGATAACATGCTATCTCTAAGTATTCTAAAAGATAATTTCTTTAATGGTCTAGCTCTTAGCAAATAACTCATAATATAAATGACTCTACAATTCATCCTCACTTGACAATAAAATATGTACAAGAGACTATATCTGGATTAAGAGATAGTTTTTATCTCTCTTCTATTAAAAAATTGTATAGTATATCTTATAAATAGCTTATAGATACACATTGGAGGTGGCCTAACTATGATGCTATAAAGAATAAAATTAACTACTATAAAGCTACAAATTCACTCTAAAAAGATAAGATAATGAGTTTTTATATAATTTTTTTTATAAAAACATATCGTTTCAGGAGGTATACCGTAAAAACCGAGCAACGATCCGCTAGCTCATCACAATACGGACTTAGTCTTTCTCATTCGTCCTAAAATGAGGTTTTTTTTTCTTATTCATCTTACTAGTTCAACAATTAGAAATATGAACTTATTTTAGTACGTAGGGAGTACTTGCTAGATTTTGTGATCGCAAAAGTATGTGTTGAAGAAACGAGCGATTGAAGCATGAGATTCCACCAAAATTATCATTCTGATATTACGTATAGGCAGGTGCGTTCTTATAAGAGAAAAGTTGTTGTCATAACAATCGTTTAGAGTCGACTCTTAACATTTATTAAAGTAAACTTTCTTGCACGAGGGTGTATAAAAATAAAACTAACGTAATAAAAAATATTTTATTGCATTAATTAAGAAACCACACCTGACTCTACCTTTGCACGTATCATTATAAAATAGACTCTTGTTACTGACGTAATTTGAGATATAGCCTACAGTGAGCTCTACCATTGAACATGCCCTTATCCTCAAACTCTAATGCCGAGAAAAAGTTATTTTTGAAACCAAAAAATCCTGAACAATAGGAGAACAGCGCACTTGCCGCCGTAGAATCATAAGCATGGAATTTTTGTTCTAGCTTGTAAATCCTTTTATTTTTAAGTTTTAATACTAAACTCTAGCCATCTTAATTTCCTTCTAAATCAAAATCTTTTGACAACACCAATTTAACCATCCTGAAAAAACCTACATCGAGGTGAAGTTTAGTTTTTAGATTTTAAAACATGTTGACAAAATAAAAAATAGTGAATTTCATAAAACAACACCTGTTTTGATGAAACAGCCATAAAACTACGTAAGAGTGTACAATCCCAAAACAGCATATTTGATACTAAATTATACACAAAAATATATATTTAAAGCATTGTATTATAAAATTGTAAGGTAACTTTTGGAACTTCAAAAAGAAACAGTGAAACTCTAAAAACCTATATTTTTTTGCTTCGCTAATAAATTTATAGTTTGTGATATATTATATATTATAAAATTTGTATTTTACGATAGTTTGATCCAAGTACGTGTAATTTCGCTAAACTTCCTCTAAAAAAATCCACACAACTCATCAGAACATGTACAATAGTAGACTATAAGTCAGCTATAAATATATTTTAAAGAAAGAAGAGAGAGAGCAGTAGCCAAGACGCAGTGTATGTATGACATGTGAGACCATATATTAATGTTTAAACAGTTGGATATAGCTCTCACCGACGACGCCACGTCGGCGCGTCACTACGTGGGCCCCACCCAATCACACCCTGCCTGCCCATGCCCACGCGCTCCTAGGGATGGCAATGAGTAAATACCCATCGGGTATTGGTACCTCAAACCCATATCCACCAGTAAAATTTCGTACCATCAAAATACTCATACTCGTCACGGGTAGAAAAATTTCCCCATACCCATACTCGCTTGGGTAAAACATACCCATCGGGTTACCCATATACCCACAACAGTTTAAAACAATCTAAATTACATAGTTTTCATATAGTATATTACAATAGACACTAGATACTAAAGACATCACACATTCATATAGTGCAGTGGAAAATATATGGAAGGTTTAAATACTTAGGGTTTTTGTTAATTGGGCTAGGCTAATTTAATATTGGGCCATGACGTGCATTTAAACTTGCGGGTATTTATTACCCACGGGTAAACGGGTATGGGGATCATAAAAACGTTTCCCTACCCGCGTATCCATCGGGTGAAGGTATTTGCCCGATTACTACACACGGATAATATATTTAGTTTATACTCGTACCCTAATAGAGTAAATACCCATCGGGTCAGAGGTCCCCATTGCCATCTCTGCGCCCTCAGTTGCCGCCGTGACCCACCACTACCCCCAAAGCCACAGCCAAAATGGTGTCTCCCCTCACACGTGTCAAACATCTCGACCGTCCGACGCCGCCTGGCTCCGGCAAAGCGACGGCCATGATGCGCGTCACGTGCCCCGCGCAGGCCCCAGGTCAACGCCCGACGACCGGCCACTGTACGCTGGGCCCGGGGGCGGGCCGTGCGCTCGCCCACTGACCGGTGGGCCCCACGGAGAAAGCGGGCTGATGCCTGAACCGTTATCAGTACTGAGAAAACCTCACATCACACATGATCACATCAACCGTCAGATCTCATCAGCGATTTTTTATTATAGTGGAAATATAAAAAGAGAGGGTGGGAGGGAGCAATAACCACCTCTTTTGGTCTCTTTTGAGCTTTGTTTGGGATTCTCTTTATCTTTTGTTTTTTTCTTTGGTTTATTTTACAAGTTGGCTAGCTGGGCCTTTTTGTTTGGTGGCAACCTATTTGTGGTTTATTTAGCATAGATTAAAAATATTATTTAGTCACTTAAGTTGTTAATTTTTTTAATTTTGATTAATTAGATTTTTTAAAGCATCTGATTGGCTTTATACTAATTAAAATAATGAGAGTTAGTGTAAAAATACTTATATTATAGTATAAATCTGAATCATAAAAATATTTATATTTTGGGGCAGATGTAGTAAACATTTTGAATTTAATTGGGTTGGTTTGTTATGTATGATTTTATTGTATTAGGTGATTTGTACTACCGGAGTACATTGGTTTCTTGTTATCTTCTTGAGATTGAATCTTTCATGCCACATGATGACCGGTTGTCATGAAAAAGGTTCCAAGGTTGGAGGTGATTAAAGGTCATCAAAGAAATAAAGTTTAATTTGGAGGCAAGAGGATCTATCAAGAATCAACTATGAGATCATGTATCATCCAAGAAATGGGCAAGAATGTGCATACTTTAAGGTGGTATCACAAGATTATGCAAAGTGAAGTGTCTGTAGCTATGAAGGGAATTAAGGACAGCTTGGCCATGCAAAAAAGGAAATCATGAAAGAGATTATTTCCATGTGAAACAATCTGCCAAATATTGCGTTATTGGCTTCCTTGTGCAAAGTTTTGATTGAAAAATCATACGGCATGCAAAAGCATTGGGATTTGATGTCGTGTTGTGAAGGACATAATACAGTTTATCCGATGGAAAGGGTGTCGTTAACCAATTATTCACAATTAAAAGGATTTTGACGCTCACAAATATACATACATATTTTATAAATCTTGTGGACTCATTTAGAGATTTAAATGTTTGCAACTATATAAACTGAATATGTCTATGTTTGATTTTGAATGGAGATAAATTTTTATCCCTCATTTGAACATCCACTCCTTTTTACATGTCACCTAAATGGTCATAATTTTTTTAAAAAAAAGTTGACAAGATGAATTAATATGAGATACTACTATATAATTCCACAGACATTTTCTTGAAAAAATTTATCTTTTTTATCTTTTTTAAGAAAATTAATTACTATTTAGTAGATGCAAGAAAAATAAAAAAATGCGATATACCATCGAGTGATAAAAACATTTTCTCCTTTTCAACTAAACAACTATGACTGGACATTAGCTTAAAATATAGCTCACCATATTTATGCACCAACCAGTTACATGTTGGTTCATACTCCTAAATAAGCAAAGCATTCAAAATATGCAACAAAATATAAACAATGTTAAATAAGTCCTAAAAGACTACTTTAATTACTCCATCACCAAGTGCAATATGCGACGATCTTTCAGCTTATTAAACCTAAAACGGCCAATAAACGCTGAAACCATACTTTTGCAAGGTATCTTTTTGTTTTTGTTTTAAATGTCAAACGGTATATTTGGAAATAAAAAAATAATTTATGAATAAAAATTTACATATGTGTTTTAGCGATCCAAAAGTAAAGGATGAAAAATAAACCACTATGAAAAAATCCTAAAATTAACTCTAAATTTAGAGTTAATAATTCAAAATTTTATTTAAAAAGAGGGCCCTTAGCTTTCACGAATATCCTATAGCCCCGTATCACATTGAACGGTACAGTTTTACTGCTGAAACCATATATACGGCCGATTTTAAACATACCGCCTTTTTTCAAAACAATGATATATTGTTTCTCATTTACCATACACATGCAAGGTATGAACACATTAATTTTTGCAATCAAGTTTTAGGAACGAATAATAGCGAGTCATTTTCGGAATTAGGAGCAGTACAAATTAAGGACAAATGAATAAACTCCAACGAAATCGATGTAAAACAACACCTAACAATTTGGTATCGGACGATGGAGCACACAATAAACCACCCACGAAACTGTGAGCATAATTGGATCCATGAACATCATGACAACTTATATTTCGAGATAGACAAGTTTGGCCGATATTAAGCACGTAAGTACTACTAGTTGGTTTATAACAAAAAAAAACTCTCTCTATTCTATGTTCTATATTACATAGTTTTATTTGCATTTATATATGTATTAATAAATATGTTATATATATATATATTATTGTAATATTTCAATGGTTATTTTTAGAATACTGAATGGTTTAGATTCTTTTTCCAAGCTTCTCATTAATTGGACAATTAATTATTGACGTGATGAGAATCATGAAATCATCTTACAAATACTTATATCATGTTACAAAATTCGATTATAAAAATATTATATTTTGGAATAGATAGATAGAGTAAGAGCTAACGGTTAAAAACATAAACATCGGTTTATTCATTTTTTTTAAGGAAAATTCTACGTAAAAAGTTTTTGCACGAAGTTTAGCCGTTTGGCATGACTGTTTACGAAAAACGGGAAAGTAAACCATCCGATGATTGCTAGCCAAATATACTACACCTAACAGTTGACACATAATCTATAATTAATTTAATAGTGTACTCATATAATAGTTGAAAATTTGTATACTGTATTATTAATAAATAATTTGTATATATATCTCCCACATAAATAGTTCACATAAATAATTGAAGTATGTGTTATAAAGGACTACCAATATATACTCCATTACATACCGAGATTTTCCTCTCCTTTACCTAATCTATGATCATATATTGAACATGTCAATTTTCTACGTCCGCATAATCTATGATCATATATTGAACATGTTAATTTTCTACGTACTGCTTACATTTTAAGCTAGTGAGAAAGCCGCATAATCTATGATCATATATTGGACATGTCAATTTTCTACGTACTGTTTACATTTTAAGCCAGTGAGAAAGCCACATAATCTATGATCATATATTGGACATGTCAATTTTCTACGTACTGCTTAAATTTTAAGTCAGTGAGAAAGCTGCATAGTTTATGATCCAATGCGAGCAAAACCATCTGCAAAACGTAGAAACAAATCATGAAAAAAAATTCTACCCCAAATGAAAATAAACAAACAAATAAATAAAAAAGAATAAAAATCAACCCCAAAGAACACGCAGCCCAATAAACTCTGAAACAAAGCAGTGGATCCATCGATGGACACCTCCTCCGAGACACGCAACGCACGCACACGTCGCCCGTACATCTAGCTAGCTCCCTCCCTCTAGCCTAGTACTAGCCTCCTCTATTTTGTTCTCTTCCGCCGCGTCCTCCACGACTCCGCCTCCACCACTCGCCGCCGTCGCCGCCGCTGCCGCTGTGTGCGACGATGGCCTCTGCCGCGGCGTCGCGACCCCCGCCGCCTCCGCCGCCGCCGCCCGCTGCGGGGGTGGGGGCGCAGTGGCTTAGCCCCAGGGTGTCGTTCAGCCTTGACGACGCGGGGGGTGGTGGTGGGGGTGGGGGTGGGGGGAGAGGGGAGGTGGCGGGGAAGGGGAGCGCCGACTTCGAGTTCCTCCTCGCGGCGGGGTGCTCCGCGGTGTCGATGCTCCCCGCGGACGAGCTCTTCTCCGGCGGGAAGCTCGTGCCGCTCCGCCTCCCTGCTGCGGTGACGTCCGCGCCGGTGGGTGGCGAGGGGGTGGGGCTGTCGAAGACGGCGACGGGGACGGGGGTGGTGAGTCCGTCGGTGGAGGTGGGGACGGCGAGGGTGGAGGTGGCGGAGGCGGCTGCAGTGGCGCCGGTGGTGGTGGTGGAGGCTAAGATCCCGGCGAGGCGGTGGCGGGATCTCCTCCGGCTGAGGAAGCAGCAGGCGTCGTCGCCGTCTGCGGCGGCGGCGACGTCGTCCGAGCCCAAGCCGCTCCGTCGTCTCCTCCGCCGCGGGCCCAAGCCGCCGGAGCCGGAGCCCTCGCTCAGCCTCCCGCTCCTCCGCGAGTCGGCCGCCGGCGAGCCGGACACCAAACACGACAAACCGGAGAAGCCTTCACCGGCGCCCGCGTCCACCCCGACGCCGACCACGACGCCGCCATCGCCATCCCCGCCCCAGCAACTACCCCCCAAGATCCGCCTCTCCCCGACGCAAGCCACTGCACCCCCGCCGCCTCCTCCACCTCCCCCACCACCCGCCGTCGCGGCCGACAGCCCGCGCCTCAACGCCGCCGGCAAGGTCGTCTTCAACGGGCTCGGCCGCAGCTCCAGCAGCCCGAGCAGCCTCGCCGGCGGCCGCCGCCACCGCAACGGCGGCGGGAGCATCGAGCGGTCGTACTCGGCGCACGTCCGCGTCGCCCCCGTCCTCAACGTCCCCGTCTGCTCCCTCCGCGGCTCCCGCAAGTCCGTCTCCGTCTTCGGCATCGACCGCCTCTTCTCCCCCTCCTCCACCTCCACCTCCTCCTCCTCCTCCGCCGCCGCCTCCAAGAAAGGCAAGCTGGCCAAGAAAGACGTAACCACCACCACCACCGCCGCCGCCATGGCCGCCGCACCTCAGTAACTTCCTACCACCACCGCCATGACAAAATCACAATTCACCATCATTGCTGAGAGCTTCCTCTTCTTCTTCCTCCTCATTTTCTATTAATCTTTTTTTTGGTGTGTGAATGCTGCTGCTTAATTATGCTAATGATTAATTAAGCAAGCTCTCTCTCTACTACTACTTCTACCAGTAAATCAGTAATCACCTCTTCCAATTCTACTGTTTCTTGCAGACAACTTAATAGTACTACAGCTACTACTACTACTTTGCATGTAAATACAAGTGAGTGAGCGAGCTAGCGATTCTGATTAATCAAATTAACTTCTCCATGTTCTTCTATGGTTTTCTCAACACTTTTTCTTGTACTACTGTACACTCATCTACTGAACTGTGAGTACAAATGCATGGATGGTGATGAACTCATTCACTTGCACAGCTGCATCGGAATTCGGAGCCCAAAGCATTGTGCTTGACTCTGCTTCTGCTTGTGCCTGAGAAAATAAGTTGCAGTACTACTAGCAAACTGGGAAAGCTTCGAGCTATGCATGCATGCTCGAGCAAAGTACCGGCAGCAAGAGTGTCAGTCAGATACTCGGGTTTGTTTTGTGCTGCTGCTACTGTACTACCCCTCCTCCATGGAAGTATGGAACGCACGCAGTAGCTGCAGCATTTGTAGCTTTGTTTTGTGTAGTAGTACCAAACGCCACATTTTACGGCATCTCCCCTCTCACACTGTCGGGAAGACGTTGGCAGCTTCACACATTGCACAATTTGTTTCAGAAATCATAAGGACGTTAATTAGTAGCCCTTCAAGAGATAGATAGATAGAGAGAGAGAGAGAAAGGGACATCGATATATTTCAACGTTTCTGGGAGTAATTCTAGACATCACGATGCCCAGATTTACACCCTTATATTTGTGTTTATGCTTATAAGCCAAAATTCAGATTTTTAATCTTAAATTTAGACTTGATTTTGAGATTTTTTATCGTAGTTTATTTTCCAGTCATACCTTTTAAATCGCTAAGAACACATATAAATTTTATTTATAAATTATTTTTCATTTACAAATATATCGTTTTCTCAAATAAGCTAAAAGATGCCCACCTTATTCTCAGGATTTTTTCTTTAGGACGGATCAAGTTTTTCTTTAACTTCCTAGCTCACACAGACAGCCAAACATATACGTAAATGAGTACTCTTGCTGATATTTATGTGGTGATAGATTTGGCAGTGGGGAGCTGGCAAGTTTGGCCGGAGGCGAGGAAGACGACCGGCGGTCATCGTGGTGGTGGCCATGGGTACGTACGTGCATGATCTACAAGCTGGGGGGAGGAAGAAGGCAGTGGTCCAGGACCGAAATGGCCATTGACCACCACCATCGCTGGTAGCTGTGCATGTGCATGGCCTGGCCCTCTCATGCATTCTCTCTCTTCTCTCTCTCCAATCGATCGGTTCATTGATCATTTGATTAAAGCTGTTGGTTGGCGCCTTTACTGCAGCCAACATCATCCGTCGATCGATCCATTCTCACGCATTCATCTGCTCCAAAATCATCCAATGATCGGTGTGTTTCAGTCAATGCTAGCTAGCTGCAGCTACACACGAACTAATATAATAGCAGACGGTAAGCTGGCTAAATACTGAGGTGGAGGAGAGAGAAGGAGAAGCGGGAGGTGAAGAAGAGAGAAGGAGAAGCGGGCTGTAAGCCTGGCACAAGAACCAAGAAACTCTATGAGAGACATGGAAGTCTTATATTAATTATAAAGAGTTGACTACTTTCTCCGTTTCATAACGTAAGACTTTATAATCTTACCCAAATTCATATGTATACTAATGAATCTAGACATATATAAATTATATATATTTATCAATTGATAGATTTAGACAATGGCAGAAAGTCTTACAATATGAAACGTTAGTAGTATATAGATAAGCTAAGAGAAGGTTATAAAGAGTTTTATAACCGGTTTGCTTGGTGTATTATTAGACTTGCTCTAGTATAAGGAGAGAGAAAACAATTTGTAAGTGCATGCATGTTCGTTTGCATGCGTCGACGAGACGAGACGAGACGGACCGACGACGGCGAGTTCAACGTGAGAATGAGATGGAGCTGAGTTTAGCTTAATTAGCTTAATAAGCTAGGGCAGGTAGCTGGCTCTGGGTAGATTAATTGGAGAAGAAGCAAATGGGGTTTATATGCATGCGTTGCAAGTTGCAGCCACATGGCCGGTCCGAGTCCGAGTCTGACCGGATCGAGTGAAAGAGATGACATGCAGGCACGCACCGTGCGTCGGTCCACCTGGCCAACAATGTATACACGCATATCCTTTCACCTGCCAACTCGTGGCTGATGGCTGGGTTTTCTTCTTGTCAGAGCATCTCATCTAAATTTGATTATCCATCTAAAATAGTTTTATATTTCATATCTTTCTATACTTTAGCAGATCATTTATATATAATATCCTCTGTATCTTAAAAATAGAGGATGAGATAGATATTCAGCATAAGCTCAATTTTTATTTTTTATCCTTTATTTTTAAGATAGAGGATGAGATAGATGTACTATTGGGATACTCTTAGCCTGCGTATAGTAAAAAAAACGCAACGGCAGATTAGCCTGGATGTTTTCTTTTGTCTCGCTGTCTAGAGCAGTGACACGGTGATGATTATGGATGAAAGGGTATGGAAATTTGTATCAATATCGTTTCCCTAAGAATAATATAAAAAAAATTTGATATTTTTTTACCGTTATTATTTATTTTTTCTCACATCATTTATTTTCAGGATAGACGATAAGACAGATGATCCATTTGAATTTACTTAGAGGTCTCGTGTCCAATTCATTCGTAAGCCTTAAATTTCTTCTCAGCAGATGCACAACATGCTTTGTTGGCCGCACAGCAGCACGAGTGCACATTGCGACCACACTGTACAATAAAATCGAGATCGTGTACTGCCTTGCCTCTTCATTTCCCTCTCGTTGTACTGTAGCATTTAATATCCTGTACTGCCAACATATATTGTACGTGTAGGCATCGATTGCGGTAAAAACAAAATCAACGGTCATCTCGAGCTCACCAATCTCGATGCAACATCTTCGATCTTACGGCTGAAGATCCATCATGATTCGTGCTCGATAGTGCCCAGGGTTTTGGCGGATCCACACCCGAATTGTTTGGCTTTCATGTCAAATCTCACGCATATTCGTATTCTTATCGATTTAAAAGTAAAACCTAAAAAATAAACTATAATATAAAATAAAATAAATTCTAAATTTAAGTTTTGTTTTGTAAGCATAAATGAAAAAAAAATAGAGGCTACAACTTATAGCTCAAAGAAATTTAAACAAAAGTCATTTGCTGGTCAAATTTATTTAGTTATTCTCAATAAACATGGGTAACTATTTTCCTGACTATAAGCAGTGGCAGATCTAGCCAATGATAATAGAGGGGTCTGAACAAACTAGATAGAGTTTTAGCCCTTTTCATTGATCTTTGATATAAAAGTTTAGAGGTTAGTGGGAGTTCACATGGTTTTTACAGGCGTAGTGGAGGCTCTAGTCCCCTTCCACATGCTATAGGCCTCATCTTTTGGATTTTTCTAAGGACTGATCAATCTTGAGTTGGTGATGACTGAAATTTGCTCGATGACTGAATACTGAGACCGGATATTTGGTCTAACCAAATGTCCACCCAAATACTGGGTGGTTTTCATTATCACATCCGAATGGTAAGCCCGGTTGTCGCAGCAACAGATACAGCAAGGAAAACCCTGCCCATGGGTTCATGTTTTTCAGGATGGCGAGATCGATCTCCTCTGAAGTCTGAACATGAGCAACAGAGGTTTCAATGGTTAGGGAGGGTTCACTGTCGCTGACAGGAGATGGATCTTGCCAATAGGATGGGCTGGGTTGTGGGGGGCCCACATGGCAGTGGGGGTGTCAGTGTTACTGTCCAGCTATCTTGGCACACCCGGCCCGGTCACTCATTCAGTGGACTGCATGACTGCAGTGTGGGTGCTCATGAACAGCAGCCCCCCCCCCCCCCACTATTTCTGTCAGAAAAAAAACTTTTTAGTCGTCTTGGCTATTATTGCTGGAGAAGCTCAATCATTAGCACTGATCTCTCCATCTTAGAGCAAGTTCAATAGTATAGCTAACTATTAGCTTCAATTCATCTATAGTCAATTGAATAGCCAATTCATACAATAGTTACCTATAAAACATTAGTACATGGTCCCACATGTCATACACATATTTTATTTTGGAGCCCATTTGTAGCTGGCTACAAATTAGTAGCCCACATCTCTTATCCCTTATGTCTTTATCTCTTTAAAATATATTTATAGCTGGCTTATAGCCTGCTGTTGTACCTGCTCTATAGCATGCAGTGCTACAGGTTTGGGATGTAGATTGGGTGCATGATTGTGTAATAATCAACATTATCTTTTTCCAGATCTTTATGCTGGGGTTTTGGGACATGCTAACATGCAGTTGCTGATTTGTTTCAGTCTATATCTGAATCTGGCTACAGGTTTGGGATATACACTACAAGTCTTTGAGCTTTGGTTTTTTAAATGGATGTTTTTGACACATGTTTAGAGATGAAAATCGATTGGACTTTTGCATTGATTCTGTGCAAACATTGTTTAAGTGGGGTTTACATTTCAGAACTGGAGAGGAGGCAACAACGTTTATTCAGAGCAGAGGCTCGAAAATCAGGAGAGACAGCCCATGTGAGAAGAGGCCTCATTAAGAAAACCGGCCCAGCTCGTCAAGCCAAGGCCGACCTCCAGCGATGCTCTGAGCGGCTACAAATGGCCCAAACAGCTTATGGGCTGGACCCCGAAAAGCGACCTGAAAAGCTTCCACGTTTCCAAAGGACACCCAAAATGTTATTTGTTTTATTTCAAAGTTTTATCAAATATGCAAAATTATAAATTATGGTTAAAATTTCTATAGTAATAAATTAAATCATAATAAAGTAATTAATATATATTTTTTGAATTTACGAGTAGTCACGTAGACGTAGTCAAATAAAGGATGGAGTATTCCATAACTAATGAATCTAAATATATATATATATATATATATAATATATACATTTGATTTACGAATAAATCTAGAAAAAGTATTATCTGAAATGGAGTTCTTGCTAGGTATTTACACATTATAAGACTTTCTGCTCTTAACTAGATTCATACGTATGCTAATGAATCAAACACATATACAAACTATATACATGGATGTATGAATGAATCGAAAGTCTTATATTTATAATATGAAATGAAGGGAGTACCACTAAACAATGGAGTTAAATCTCGATCTATTCCAATAATTGCATCATGATAAATGCATTTTTTAGACGGACATAATATCATCGTATTATATGCTACTGACACGTGGTTCTAGAATTCTCACGTCATTCGTACGTCCAGTGATATTTTGCAACTCGTGCATATCAGCATATGCACGATGGTATTTTTTTTTTCAGATCTCCCCATTAATGTCTGTCATGTATGGTAGAAGTAATGTTTTCATGCAAGCTCCGACAGATTTTTTTTTCACATAAAGAGAAAAAAATCCGACAAATATGACTGAAATGTCTGAATCTTGAGCAAATATTTTCTTGCATTTGACGAGGGAAATACTGTAAAAATTGCAGGGAAAGCGGGTCATTTTGTGAAGTTTTGGCACATCTCTCCATAAATTTTAATGGGCCGAGGCGATGATGCTGTGTAGGCCCATTTCATAAACCGGCCCACTTCTCACACACCCTATGCACATCACTTGACCGGCGACCGGCGGACGGCGGCGGCGGCGCCCGTTCGCTCTCCGGTGACCCCCGCTGCCGCCGCCTCGATATGGCCCCCGTGTCTTCTTGCCTTCTGCGCCGCAGTGCTGGCCTCCATACCACAGCGGCAGATCGGCCACCGCCGGCCGCGGCTGCAGCGCAGTTCAGCTCTCCCCTTCCTGCACGGCCTTCCCGGCTTCACCGGAAAACTGACCTGACGTCCCCTGCGAGTTCTTGGCTAGGTACTGCATTGCTTTCTGAATTATTAGTTTCACTAATTGGTTTGGTTCATAGTAAAATCAACTGGAATGGATGCTCCTGTGGAGTTCTGGTGATTGTCAATTGTTTGGTGCGCTTTTTGTGAAGTGCAGATCTGAAGCATGCATTGCACTGAGAGTCTGAACATGGAGGCTAGCTAAGTAGCTAGCTCTGTTCATCTTTTGCAATGCAGTATTATAACTCGTTTTGTTGCTACTGCTACTTTTAGTTACTGGTGGGTTGCTGTCACTGCCATATGCTGATCTGTTAATGTCTCTGTGCTGACCCTCTCCTTATCACATAACAAGATAGATAGCGTGCAATCTGAGCCACTGTTACACTCAGAAAGCGAACAAAGAAGTACGTGATGTTTCTACCCAGAACTCTAGATAATCCTTATCCTCAGATTCTTGACTTTGGAGTAATGGAGTTAGAAAACAACTTCTTAGCGTAAGACATCTTTTCAGTTGGATAGAAGAAGAAAAAAAAACAGTTCTTGTGCAATGCATGTGATTTAGAACAGTAATGTATTTGCTAGCCGTGCATTGCATAGATGTTGAGAAAGAGAGAAGAAGCTGAATATTGCTTTGTAGTGTCTTGATTCGTGATCCAAGTATGTGTAGGGTGTGTGTGGTCCTAGGCTTGCTGAGAGACAAAATAAAAATGACAGGGAAGGTCGATGCGATTCCTGCACTTTGAGAGATACATGCATCCTTCACTTCTCTGTTACTGCTGCTTTTTTCTTGATGGGCTGATTGTTCAGTGGCACCAAAGATCTGAATTCCACTGCACCCAAAGATGCTGACCTGTAAGACTGAAGCTAGGTCTAGGCAATTTCAATTATTGTTAACCACATCAAGATGCAGTGGATCACATTATGCTCAACAAGAGAATGTTAGATCGTGCTGTTCATCAGGGGAAAAATGCATCTTTTTAGCAGTATGAAGTTGGGCCATGGTCTGTATCAAACATCTAATTATACTACCTGATTATGCAGGAACAGGGTCACAGGGAGCTCTTGGTCAGGCAATGATTTGTCATGAGCCAACCAAGATCAATGATTTCCTGCCATTGTCTAACACTGCATCCATTCATGGAAGGAAAGATAAAGTAGAAAAACAAGATAATAATCCACAGGAAAGCTGATGCCAGATCATCCCAGCACTGTGTGCTCCAACGGATGCAGTGATAGGTGAATAGTCCCAGATCTAGGTGAGCAGAATCAGATTAAGACCAAATCTGAAAAAGTTGTGTGTCAGCTCAGAATAGATTGGGGAGGGTAACTGTAGGAGATAATGATCCCAAGCACACTTCCAAAGTTGCAGCCCTAAAGAAAGGCAGGGGGCCTATCTGCTGTTCCCTACCTAGAAGTGAGGAATTGAGGACAGACAGATAAGGCTAAGCCCAGCAAATTGCCAGTTCCACGAGATCCCCTCCACCAATTTCAATCTGAAAGCAATAGTATCATGATGTGCTTTTACGCTAACAAAACTGTGTTGATTTTTTCTAAAAGCTTCTTGGAGAAACAGGTGAAGCATCTGAATTTCGAGCTGTTTTCTACTATCACTTATGCTTTTATCACACAATTAAGAGGCCAGTGAGGTGGGTTGACAAGACATGTTACTGACTTACTGACAATACACTGTGACACTGTTTAAGAAATGAAAGCATTCTTCACTCTTTTGGTCCATCAAATGAATGATATGGAGGCAGTAAGAGCATCTCCAGGTGATCGTTTAAATCTCATCCTCCATATTTCCTTTTGGATGGTCATCCAAAAAATTTATCCCCTCTATATCTTCTTGCACTCTAATAGATCATCCATATTACATCATCCATATTATTTTTTACTAATATATCTTAACTTCCCAAACATTTGTAATCTTTTTAAACAAGTATAGCTGGTTATTTAGAATGTCTAGAAAATTAGTTTGAACCAGTGTATATTTTAGATTTGTACGGATTTTTGCAATGACTATATTTTAAATTTGTTGAACAATTTTTATACAATGCTATGTAAATAATATGCTTCCACTGACTTCTCTCGTTCTCTTTCTACTTCTCTTCCTTTCTCTCTCACATGCGTCGGCAGGGAAGAACTGCACAACCAGTGAGCTAGAGGGCAAGGGGCAGCGGGGCTAGCTTCCAGGGCTTTCTAGCAGCGGCGACGCAGAGGGCATGGCGGCGGGGACGGCATCCCGGGCGCGGTGGCGAGATGGCATCCGGGGCATGACGGCAGTGATGGCAGCCGGGGCGGCGCGACGGCGGGGACAACATCCACGGCTGTGGGTGGCGTCTAGGCTGTGACGGCGGCGAGGACAGCATCCACGGGCGCAGGGCAGCGTCTAGGGCGCGACGGCGGCGGGGACAACATCCACCGGCGCGGGGCAGCGTCTAACTCACGTCGGCGGCGGCCTCGTATCCCGGAAGGCATGCGGAGCTCGACGGAGATGTATCCGGATGCAGGCACGAGTTCGATCTTGGAGACGGCGGTTGCGGGATAGCGTGAGGAGAGAGGAAGTGCAAATTTGGCGTTTCTCTCTCTTGTTTGGCGGATGCGCTATTGGATGGAGGAAAGGATGCCGTATCTGCTAGAGGGTGTTTTTTTCACTCCCGCACGCTATTTCGGTTTGGCGTACATGATGCTGGCTCTTCTGGAGATGCTCTAAGGCAAACATGGTGTGTATCCCCTGCATAGTGCATACTGCATATAACTGCAAAGTACATGCATCATGTATGCATGGATTCAACTTAGGCCCCGTTTAGTTCCCAAAATTTTTTCCCAAAAACATCACATCGAATTTTTGGACATCTAAATAAAGCATTAAATATATATAAACATTAAAACTAATTACACAGTTATGAAACAAATAGTAAGATGAATCTTTTAAGTCTAATTAGGACGTGATTAGCCATAAGTACCACAGTAACCAATACGTGCTAATAAAAGATTAATTAGACTTAAAAGATTCGTCTCGCGGTTTTCATGGGAAATCTAAAATTTGTTTTGTAATTAGACTAAGTTTAATACTTCAAATGTGCGTTTAAAATTTTGATATGATGTTTTTGTAAATTTTTTTTGCAAACTAAACAACCCCTTAGGTCACCACTTGTGTCACTCATCTGCAGACAGGAGTGCCCCATGCATTTTGATGTCAGAGCATATTTGGTATCCTATACAAGTAGTAGTAGTACCCACAGATGTGGCAACCATTCATGGATGATGATGAAATCACAGCAATGATTGGCAAGTCTCTCTCTTTTCCTCTCTTCGTGGAAATCAGAGATGACTTGATAGGGTACCAATCACCAACCTGTTTTTACAGTTGCTCAGTTTTATCTTTTAAACTGATTTTGTAGAGCTCTCTTTTTTCTCTTTCTTTCAGGAATGTGCAAAAGGTTGCATACTTTGTATGACGAGTGGAAACTGGAGAAGATACATGACACTTGACCAAAGAAAGGAAAAGAAGAATCAGAATGTATACTACCCATGGTACCGGGCTTCTCTATCTTATCTGCTTACAAGGACAGATGAAATATTTAAGGGAAATATTATAGATACCTTGAATCTCTGTAAACATTACCACCACGAAACCATTACCAATAGTCAATACTAAAAATTTATCAGAAAAGACAAACACACACAGAGTACTTTTTTAAAAAAAAATTTAAACATTTTTAATAAATAATTTTATTACTAAACCTTGAAGTTAAATATTTTTACCATCTGAACCTTTAGTGTTTAGATAGTGAAAATATTTACCCTCGAGATTTAGTCATAAAATATTTATTAAAAATATTAAAAAAATCAAGAGTACTTCATGCACGTTTGACGATTCGTTTTATTCAAAAAATTTACATAATTATTAATTATTTTTATATCATTTCATTTATCGTTAAATATACTTTTATGTATATATATAGGTTTACCTATTGCATAAAAGAATTTGAATAAGACGAATGGTCAAACGTATATAAAAAAGTCAACGGCGTCAAATATTTAGGGACAAAGGGAGTACTTTGCAACTAGCAATACTACTTCAGAATTTATGCAATTCAATTTTTTGGAAGAACTTAAAAGCACTTTTAGAAAATTAATATGGTCCAACTTGATCATTCTGGTTAAGTAAGACTTTGAACTTGTAGATGCAAGGCAAGTTAACATAATATGACAGAGTTGAGGTGGAACAATAATACAATTTCCTCTGATTGGCATATATTTGAACTGGTACATCAACAACTGATACATAGCTAATGTCTCCCCAAAGGGGGGAAAATAGTACTACGTACACAGCGAAAAAAATTTGCGACTTGTTAAATCTTAATCGCTGATCAAACTGCCTAACAAATTTTAAAAGTCAGCAAAGGGATAGTCTTAA
Organism: Oryza brachyantha; assembly: GCF_000231095.2. Taxonomy (NCBI): domain Eukaryota; kingdom Viridiplantae; phylum Streptophyta; class Magnoliopsida; order Poales; family Poaceae; genus Oryza; species Oryza brachyantha. The sequence continues at coordinate 15,565,862 of NC_023174.2, read as the reverse complement.
ATTCCCCCTAAATAATTTGGTAGCGATCACAATCCAACCTCTCAATTCGATTTTATCAGAGCCTTATATACATGTCTTCAGATTAACGGCAATCAACTGGTGCCACCCTTGCTCTCAGGCTTACTACAGTTTTCTGCAATATTCAAGGACAAAAAATAGACAGATATGAGTGATAAGTCAAGTCAAAGATGAACAACAGTTGCATATAAGAACATTGAAATTCAGAGCTCTGTGATGCAGCTATCCACGGATCTACAAGAGATAAATGATCAACTATTCCCTGAATTTGACACCGATGGATGCAATGCATGTAGATGAGTGAAATCAACAAAGTAAACTCCAGCATACTCTGACAACGACAGGTTCTTGGAACTAGCCTGATCACACTATCTCCATGGAAGCACACCTGGGTTCACACTCTCAGAATTTATTCATCTTTAAATTCCTTAGATTATTATGGCTCATTTTACATGAAATTATTTTAAATAAATTTCAAGTCAAAATACACATTTATTTTATCTGACTTTTCTCTAACCAATATATAGTACTACTAGAGGATAGAAACCCTGAATTTTCAGGTTGAGAAGTTGAAGGAGATTATTTGTTGTCCCCACAAATTAAGGTATTGACTGAATCTTCTTGCACATTGAACACTATTTCCTATCTTGACATCTACTCCACTCATATGTAATCATCCCTTATCTGAATATGATGAATCGATAGATCACAAGTGTAGAATGGTCATGTCCAACTTGAAAAAGTTACTGTAGCGTTAGCACGGACAAGTTACTAGGCACTTATATAGTACCACTATTGGAGGATCAAAACCCGGAAAAATCGGGTATATTGGTTGGAAATGTCAGACATTGAAGCATTCATTTTATGATAGTAGTACTAGCCTAGTACTTGATCACAGAGTGTGATTTTTGTTTCATGTACCATGACACATTGGCACTGTAGTAGATAGTACTGACCGTATTTTTTGTCCAGGATGTCGTCAGGAGTCAGTGGCTGCACGGGCGCCGGCGGCGGGAGGCTGCCGGCCGGTGGCAGCGCCGCCGTGTTCTGCTGCTGCTGCTGCTGAAGGTTCTTGGCTGTGGCGAGCTGGTAGAAGCTCATCCCCTGCAAGTAATGCTGCTGGAAAAAGAAAAATCTCTCAGCAAAGCTGCAGATACATTCATGGCGGCTTCTGATGGATGCACGGTGGCACCGTGTTCTTACCATGGGGGACGGCGGCTGCAGGTGGTCGACGGCGAGGCAGCGGGCGTAGGGGTCGGCCATGCTGACCGCCGGCGAGCTCTGCACGGCGGCCGGTGGCGCCATGAACGGCGGCATCCTCGGCAGGGAGGCCATGTGTGGAGGACCCATCCCGACGGCGCCCATCCGCTGCATGTACTGGTGCACGCCGGCCGCCGGGAACATCACCGGCGGCGCCATTCCGCCGCCCATCCACATCATCTGCAACACCACCATCACATACATATATTACTATTTATAAACCACCTGGTCAAACTGTCGATCTAATACTAAGTTACGAGCAATTTTACCATATTTGGTACAATATTTTTATACAATAATTAACATCTCTAATTACTTTGTAACCTGAGATACTAAAATTTTAAATTTTAACTTTAATTATAAATTTTATAACTATATATACAATTTCTATTGCCCTTGAGTTATGTGAAATTAGCTACTAACCTGTAGCTGTAGCTGCAGCGACTTGAGATACTCGATCGCTTCGTCGAGCATCGATGCTTTGTCCGTCTGAAATTTAGTTTGAAATAATAACAATGAGATCAGCATTTCCAAAGAAAAATTAAAAATTTATTGAGATGTAGGAATGTTGCTAATTGCAATGTTTGCAGATTAATTTTTTATTACTTTGTTGCAGTGAGGTATGAGCTCTTGTAATGCTTTCATTTTCTCGTTGATCCTATCTCTTCTCCTCTGCATCACAATCAATTTAAAGATCATTTTTATTAGCAATAATATTTAAAATATATTTTTATTAGCAATAATATTTAAAATATATTTTTATTAGCAATAATGATTTTTTATTTTTTATGCAAGCATGGGAGTGCGACACGTACCCTCTCGGAGAGATTGTGCACTTCGGCGGCGCGCCGCCGCTTGACGGCCGTCGTCTTCTGCGCCGGCTCGCACGCCACGGCGGCGGACTCGAACTCGACGTCCTGCAGTGTTCATGGCGTCATCGGTGTCGTGCTGCTGCGGCGTGGTGTGGTGTGGTGTGGTTTACGGTGGCGTGGGCGGGGAGGGCACGTACCTCGCTGGGGCTCCCGGAGTCCATGGCGGCGTCGCGCTGCTTCCGCTTGCCGCCGATGCCGGCGGCGACGTTGTGCGGCTCTGTCTTGGCGGTGCAAGACCTTGACCTCATTGACGACGAGGCCACCGTCGCCGCCTCCCTCGCCCTGGCGGCGCCGCCGGCCTTCCCGTTCCCGAGCGGCGGCGGCGCGGCGCCCGGCGGCGTCTGGACGTGGTTGCTCCCGCAGATGCTCGAACCGATCGTCAGCATGGAGGACTCGCCGGTCGTCTCCACCGCAACCTTCGCGTCTCCGTTCGTCCGCGCCACGACGACCTCCGAGACGCCGCACACGTCGTCGACGTCCCCGAACTCGGCCTTCTCCCTCGCCGGCCACGGCGGCGGCATCATCCTGCTCTGGAGCGCGGTGGCCGCGCCGCGCTCCTCCTTGCACGGCGCCCTGCGGACGACGTCGCCGGCCGCCGCCATTTCGCCGAACAGCTCGGAGAACAGGTCCTTCTCGAGCACGTCATCAACCACCGGGTACTGAAACCACGCCGCCGACTCGTCCTCCGCCACCGCCGCCGCGGCGGTCGCCGTCTTCTCCGGCCTCGGCGGCTTCCGCGGCGCCTGGCTCTGCATGACGACGTGGCCATTGCACCAGAGCAGCTCGATGAGCCCGTCGTCTTCGCTGCAACACACACGACGGCCACAAGAAATCACTCATCCGATCGATCGATCGTCTCCAGTTCATGGAAAGATCAGCTGGATCCAAGAAACGAACCCTAGCGGCGCAAAGGCGTCTCCCATGCTCGTGTTCCAATCAGGGACGAACTGGTTCATTGCTCAGCTCGCCGCTGCCACCAAGAGCATTAATCACACTGCTCAGTCACTGCAAGAAAGACTCACAACAATTCTGTCTTATTCCCAAGGATCAGATCATCAATTGGAGAGAAGAATGGATTTTTTTTTTGAACATGATGCACACAAAAAGCTCCAATCCAAGGATGGATTTTTTTTTGAAGAGAAGAATGAAAGAGAACAAGAGCAACAAGAACAAAGAAAGAGTGAAAAAGCAGAGAAAGGCCATAAGTGCAGGACAGGCAGAACTACAAACCCTACCACTCTGATGCATAAAGCTGTTAACACCTGCAGAGTGAACCACCTGGAGAAGAGTAGTGCTCAGATGTTCAACAGGAAAAAGCTTTTCTCAAAAGACAATTCACCATCAGGGATGGAAGAGCACTTGAGCAGTAGTACTATAATTAATACATCAGTATTCATGCCATGGATGATCAACAGGGAGGAAGAAGAAGAAAACAGAACAGTAAAAATTCAGGATTGGGCTGCCAAAATGTGTGGTGGATGATGAGAGCAGGAAAAATCCATCCCAGAGAAAACTATCATATCCATCCAGTTGACTTGCTGAAAACACATAGCAACAACACACACACACAACCAAAGAAAGGACAAGAAGGAGAAAATGAAAGATGGGATGTAAGTAGTACAAACGAAACAAGAAACTGCCTACCTTGCTGATCCTGAATTTGTTTGTTGCAGATAACTTCAATCTGCCAAGGCTTCTGCCTCTGCTTCCTTGTGATCAGCTCACACTTGCAGCACTCTCTCTGAGCTGAGCTGAGCTGGGCTGAGCTGAGATGAGATGAGATGAGCTGTGAAGTGAGTAGAAGTAGATGAGGTCAGGAGGGCAGGGAGAGAAGCTAGCTGCGATTGCGCAAGAACAAGGGCACTGTGGCTATTTAACAAGGCAAGTTGATGCAGAAACCGCAGCACTGTGGGTGAACTGGATTCTCCTGATTGAGAAAGAAAGAAAGAAACAAAAGAATGAAAGAAAGAAGAAGGAAGAAAGAATGCAGGCAGGGCAGGGCAGGCAGAGGGACTCAACCGGAGAGCGACAGGGAATGGTTATCAACATAGCATTATACACCTCACCCCAACTTGCCATCGCCCAAATCATCACATTAATCTCCAGTTCATCCCACCTCACACAAGGAAATTAACTGCACTCTGAACAAAACAATCCATAATAATTACCATTTTGACTGCTAACCAACTATTTTCAGAGTTAACTCTGCATGGAGGAAAAAAAATCTGTCATCTTGCAGGTCGTGGTTACTGAAGATCTGCGAGATCTGAGGTCCAAGCGATCCTGTCTGTCAGTATGGCGCCAAATCCACAGCAGATTAGTGTCACGTCCATCTCACTCCAACTCACACACGCTTGGAGATCGAAGCAGGCAGCATATCATCGATCGGTCAGTAGCATCCATCCAATGTTTTGACGACTTCAACTCCCTGCATTTTCTGATGAACTGATACAGTACACATGATCTGAACCTTGAGGCCAAAGCATGAACAGTTTGAAGCCACCAACTAGCAGAGATACGGGTCGATCGGCGCCAATTGTTCGTCTGTGAAGTCCACGTCGAGCGTAGAACACGATTCTATCTAGGAAATAATTTTGCAGGATGTGACAGCTCCGTGTTTGCTCGGATCATGGGCATGCTCGCACGGCCATGAACAGTCTGTGTTCCTATTATTAATTTATTATTAGTGTGTACTAGTACGTTAACAACGGCAGGGACAGTAGAGTATTGTTTTCAGATATATTAACTACTCGAATGAGCAAATAAGGTTTTCAAGCAATCTTTTTGTTTAGTTCTTTTAGGTAAAAAAAATATGAACATTTTACTCCCTCTATTTTCAAATATACGATGTTATTGACTTTTGAAAGAACATTTAACTATTTGTATTATTCATATAAACTATGTAAGTTTCTTTTATTTTGTTATAACTTGTTTTATCATTAAAGATATTTTAAGCTTGATTTATATTTTTGCATATTTGTACTACATTTTTTAAATAAAGCGAATGGTTCAATGCCATTCTTAAAGTCAAGAGTGTGTATATATTTAAAAAGGATGCACTCCTCCGTTTCATATCGCAAGATATTTTGGCTATATTTATATTCATCCGTTGATTAATATGTATGTATATATGTGTATATGTATACATACGTACGACGTACTCATTAACATCCATATACATCTAGCAAGAAAGTGTAAACACAGAGGTAGTAATACTTTTGGTAATGAAACCGTACAGTTCCATGTATTTACAGCTTGCATACGAGAGGTCACATGATTGAATTGTGGAAATTTAGTGATTAAAATAGTCCACTGATATTGGTTTATTATTTTTGCCACTAAGTAGTGATCATATCTCACCTTTTCTATTTTTGCCACTAGGGCTGGTATTAATGACTAACAAAAGTGAATGTGGAAAAAAAATGAGATGATAAAAGTTCTTGGTGGAAAAGGTGGAAACAATCCATAATTATCACTCATACTCCAATTGGACAAGTACCTATAAATCTATAATCAGTTATGTACTTGTCTTTCACATGATAATACACACAGTGATCTAACCATATTCTCACCTCTTTAAGGGGAAAAAAGGGTGAACCCTTCTCATAAAAAAGCCATGAATAATTGATAGTCATTTTCATACCCACTTTCAAAAAGAAGAAAAAAAAATATTCCAAAGACCAAAATCAAAGAAAAAAAGGGTTCCTGAATTTCTCATCCTCCAACTTGCTTTAATTGATCCACGTCACCATAACATTGGTTGTCTTGTGGCCTCAAAACAGATCCTTGGAACCCTAGCCACATATTTCATTCTCCTCCTGGGGCCTTGCATTTCTTGCATCCTCAATTCTTCCATTCTCTCTGCCCCATGAGATTGTGAGGCAGAGAAGGCATGCAGATGCAGGAGAGAGCAACCCTGTCTGAGCTTGTGGCTCACATCCACCCATGGCTAACCACCATTTTTTTTTGCTAACATCATCATTAGCTTGATTAACTCATACATAACTACAGTTGCCAACAGCTAGCATTAAACTCAGGACATTGGAGGTTAAGTAATTTGGGGCTTTTCCCCTTAAATCTAGGAGTCTCTACCCATGAACTGTGGTGCAATATTAGAGCATTTGAGAACTTCTACAAATCTTTGTTTCTTTAGCTACCACATCCACGTTATGATTGGCAATTATGCAGTTTCATTGTCTAGCAGATCAATCTCAATACTCTATTTTATGTGGATGGGAAATTAAAGAGATGACAAATTGTATGCAAATAAAGAGCCAAAAATAATGTCATCCAAGTAACAGGACTCCCTGAGTATCAAGTGCTAAACTACACTTATTTATCAAGTGCTAAATAGGGTGGCCCATATAGAATGGCTATAAAAATCTAGCACCTGTCAATCAAAGTGGGCTAGAATATTCAGGCCCATAATACTTAAACGGCCCTGAAAATTTTTGTTTTTTCAATTTCCATCACTACAAAATAAGATTACGATTAATTCTGCGTAATTTTTTTTTATAGAAACACCCAGGGTCTTCTCACTAGCTCAACGAGGTGGCCTGGGTCCGAAGCTCCACTTCTACCTATTTAATTGATAATTAATATTAGGTCTTTCCCTAATATTTGAGTTTTTAATTCTCCGTAATTTTCCAGTAATAAATTTAACACCTAAACATTCAGACTTACATATTACTATAATAATTATATATACTCACTCACCAAATTAACATTCTCCAAAGAAAAGTTGCTTCATTCATTTTTGTACTTAAGCTAATTAATGGAGTAAAATCATAGGCTAGTTGTTGCCGTTGTTATTGCCGAAGAAGACGCCCCACTTGGGCTCGCCGGCCGGCTCCTCCACCGTCGTCGTCTTCTCCGGCGCCACGCCGGCGATGGCCGGGATGTCCACGGACCCCGGCGACGTCGTCTCGGCGGCGGCGGGTAGCCTGGGCCTGACCTGGAACGGGTTGAACAGCGACGCCCACAGGCTGAGCTGCTCCTGCCGCGTCGCGCCGACGTACGGCGGCACGAGCTGCACCCCCGGCCCGGCGAGCGCAGGCGGCGCTCCGGCTATCCACGGCATCGACACGCCCGCCCCCGGGAAGCGCAGGCCGCCCGTCGGCAGCGTCGGCAGCGGCAGCCACTTCCCCGCTCGAACGACGAGCCCGTCGCCGCCTCCCCACCTGGCTCCCTCCGGCGACGCCGCCGCCGCCGCCGCCGTCACGTCCATCACCGCCTCCGCTGCCTTCGCCGCTCCGTGTCTCCTCCCCACCACGCGTGCAGCCGCGGCGCAGCAACCGCGCCCGTGCGTCGCCGCGACGACGACGCAGAGCGCCGCCGCGAGCGCGGCGAGGCGCCGCAATGGCCGATTGACCAGCTGGCGGTGGTGGCAGCCCATTGCCGTCGACGCTAGCAGCTCCTGCTGGTATCCTCCTCGCCGCCGGCCTGCCGTCGTGCAGCTCGGCGACGCGCGGCAGCTTATATAGTGGAGGAATCCATGGCGAGGTTTAGGTCGGGGTTTGCATGGCAGGCCGTTGACCGTTGACCGGAGGAGGCGAACCGGGTTGGTTAAGCGGATGGTGCGGTTTAGTTAGGCCACGCATCTCTCGTGCCAGATTAATTACAGATTAATCTCATTTTAAATAACTTAATTAAGCGTGGGGGACTTAATTATCTAAGTCATCAAGTGGGCCTGGGCCTGCAGGCCCAATGGGCTTTTAGTCTGAAGATCTAATGGGCTTTATATTGGGCCTTACCAACATTAGGCTGGAAATTTTTTTTGAAAAGATATCAGATATTAGGGAAAATTGCAAATTTGCTACTGGTTTGAAAAGTTATTGCAAAATTGTCAATAGAAAATTACAAAAATACCACTAAAACTATCATTTGAATGACATCCTTATAATTTAGCAAAAAACGATAACAAATTTGCAAATTTCTCTATATATTAAGCTGCGTAAAAAAGAGAGGAAAAAGGAGTAAGTCACGTCGACCTTGATTCCGGCGGTGGACGGCGGCGAGAAACCACGGGCCGCCGTCGTTGGCGAACTTTCTTCTCCGGTGCCGGTGAGTGGCAAGCTGAATTGGGCGGGAGCACGCTGGATCACTAATTACGTGTGCGGTTTGGCCTAAAGCAGCTGCAGCAAACAAAGAAATGGGTCACGTGCTGAATTTGGTTCTGTCTAATGTGAACTGAAATTCTTTATTTTACTTTCTCGGTCTCAAAGTATATCTTTAATGCGATTAAGATTAAGATTGAGATGAGAAATTATCATGATTTATTGAGTACGAGGAAATAGATAAGAAAAAATAAATGGGTGGATGCCATGATAGATGGAGATGAGAATATTAGAGAAGTAATTGCATTTTTATACAAATTTAAACCATATAAGTAGCTATCAATCAGATAAGGAGTACTCATCGACATTTGTGATGACGAAAGTTGGATACACACAAATGAGCACAGCGATGTGAGTGTAGACGTGACGGGTGTGTGCGTCCATATTTCTACCTCACGAAGTTTTCTTCGCTTGATATTATCACATAATTAATAGAATCGATAGAATAATGTTATTTATTTTTTTCTTAAAAATTCAAATACTTTCTCTGTCCCTAAATATTTAATGCTGTTGATTTTTTAGATATTTAACCGTTTTTCTTATTAAAAAATAAATAATTATTAATTCTTATTTTATCATTTGATTCATTATTAAATATACTTATATATATATATATATATACATATTTCATAAAAAAGTTTTGAGTAAAATAAATGGCAAAATATTTTAAAAAGATCAATGACGTTAAATATTTAAAGACGAAGATAAAATTATTTTATTTAGCACGCGATGCAAAGTGTGAACTCGTTGATATTAAAATCAGAGAAGTATCACATGCCTTCTGCAGCTGCTTCTTCAATTCATCATGGCTCATGGGCCCCTGGATTTGAAGTTTTCAAACTTGCACAAATTAAACCTCGATCACGATTTCTGCCCAGTTGAGCCAAAATTTCGCCAAATTCTATCATTTCGGTGTGACGTCCTTTGCAAATAGTACCTAGTTGCTCCGTTGGGCTTTCACCTCTCGCAGCTGACCAATTATTGTCTCACCTGTAGACATCAACTTCATTGATCTCAGGTTAAATTGATTTTCAAGGAAATAAAAATAGCGGCATCGGCAGGAAATCTTCAAAAGTATATTTTTAAACTAGGTATTTTTTGAATCCCTAGGTATAGTTACTCCATCCATCAAGTGGCAACTTTTGTATTGAGAAACATAATTAAATTATGCATGTTGCAAACTGGCAATTTTTGCATAATTGTCAACGCCATCAAGTGGGTAATACATTTTAAAAAAATATGGTTGCATGAGAATGTGAAGCCAGGAATATGCAACGTTTTGTACTCTGAAAGTACGACTTTAAGCTTAATTGATGCAAAGTTGCAAACCATCCCTTTCCACTTGACGTATGGCTAGATTTAACTAGTAGAGCTAGACGAATTAGTGGAATACAACACCTTTTTATCAAACATAAAAAGAAACTCATTTCATTCTTCTCCAGGTCAAACTTTTAAAATACTACTAAGTATTACTCCCTTTGTCCAAAATATAAGTATTTCCACGATTCAAATTATACCATAATATAAACTGTCAATTCCTATGATTTCAATGGTTCTAATAATTTAAAGCCAATCATATGTTTAGAAGCAGAATCTAATCAATTCAAAATTCAAAAATTAATCACTTAAGTGATTAAAAGGAAATCTTTTAACATCTTTTTAGTCTATACTAAACAAAATGGAAATACTTATATTTGAAAATAGAGATAGTCGTCCTTATAAATATTTAGATTGGATGTGTGAGCATCATGTGTAAATTATTCTAAAAAGGGTTTCATAATGATACAATTCAATGGATTGTAGAAATAAGTGCTCTAAGTTGTATTTTATACAATGTCCAAAACGATATTTATCAAGATTGAAGGGAGCAATATATTTTCTGTAGCACGAAATTAAACAACTAGACAACTTTTGGTCTAAACTCATGCCAACATCATTCAGGGATCGATAACTAGCTGTCTTGCAATATTTAATTAATATCATTTTTTGTGTAAGCTGTGTCTAGAAAGTCGTATGTACTCATATTGTATTTTAATTAATATCATTTATACTCAATAAATTAGGACTAATCCCACTTGGACAACAAAGTTGTATTAATTATAATTTCGGGCCGTAATCGGATTTTTAGGTTCACGTACCATTGACTTCATTAATTTTGAAAATTACCAACTTCACTTTCTTGCATAAATGTAATTAGGGCATCTAGGAACCTGCACATTTTGTTTACCATTTTATTTTTGATAGTGGATGTTTCACTAATTAAAAAAATCAGTTGAGATCGCATATATACTGTCCTTTTTATTTTTTAAACAAAATATTCTTATATATTGTGCTCTTTCTATTTAAATTACTACAACAGAATTTAACTATCACCGCACTGGTTTGCTGCACCGCCTGCACGCACCAATAGGATATAAACACCAAAAGAATATCCAATGCATCATCCTCTATTGATAGAATCTGGGAATAAAACTCAGAATAAAAATAATTGTTCAAAATATTTTAGAGCAGACTGAGTACATTAGATGTATCCTAATGGTATGAATAAAAATAATTGTTGAAAAGAAGTTCTAATTTGACCTTCCCATGTGTATGCGTGTGTGATATAGACACTCCATCCTATGCAACTTTCTTTGTCATCTCACTGTCCCTTTTTAAAACTTTGGTCTTCTCTTTTTAATTTTTTTTTGGGCCCTTGAACGGTCCCTATATATGCACCCTCTGGCCAAAGATGATAATGACTAAACATGTCGGGAAATTTTTTTTTTTGGCTATATGTACAGCCACATTGGATACATACATCAGTTTTATTTATATTCTAAAAATAGTTGTTAAATTTTTGTGGCATACTAACATGGTAGATTTTTGGTCCGACATAGAGTGGCCCACACAATTGTGTGGCTTATAGGACTCCTATAGTCATGCTGCCTCGTTTGATTGTTTAAAACATAATCAAAGTTGTTTATTGACGATTAAAACATAATTTATAGATGAAACTTTTATATATATACGTGTTTCTAACGATCTAATAGTAAATACTTGAAAATAAACTAAGATAAAAAATTCTAAAATTAACTCTAAATTTAGTTTTTAAATTTTAAATTTTGACTTATAAAAATAAGTATAAGCGAAAAGATGGACTGGGATGTGATAGGACTGCAACTTGTAAGTGGTCAAAGTTGCCATTTGCCATTTTCGGTGTGTCCATGTTACATTTGACGGGAGGCTGCTGGTTTTTGCCTCTAGATTTTAATTTTTTTTAGAAAAAGAACTATTTAAGGACATATAGTACCGTGTTAGCATTTGCCAATTAGCAAAATTAAGCCAACGGTGGCGCCAATGGACAACACTGGAGAGGACGCGGCGGCGGCGGCGCGGTGGGGAGACATGGACGCCGACTGCCTCGTGGAGATCTTCCGGCGGCTGCCGCTCGACGACGTGGCCGCGGCGGCGCCGCTGGTGTGCCGGTCGTGGCGCGCCGCGGCGGGCGACGCGTCGCTGTGGCGGGAGCTCGACCTCCGCGGAGGCGGCAGCGCCACGGGGACGCGGTTCATGCCGTGGTCGCCGCTGGCGGCCGCGTTCGCGGCGCGCTACGGCGTCCGGCGCTTCTCCTTCGCCGGCTACCTCCGCCTCTGCGTCGCGCGCGCCGGGGGCTCCGCCGTGGAGATCGCGCTCCCGCCGCTGCTCGGCGCGCCCGAGCTGGACCTCGTGTCGCTCCGGTGCCCGGCGCTGAGGAGGGTCTCCCTCCCGGCGCTGCCCGCCGCCGACGACGCGCGACTGCCGGACGTCGTGGCCCGGTGGCACAGCCTGGAGCACCTGGAGCTAGAGTACAGGCCGGCGTCGTTCCCGGCGACGGCGGCGCGCCTCGGCGCCAGCTGCCCTCGCTTCTCCGGCCTCAAGATGGCCGGCGCCATCCGTGAACAGGACGCCGCGGCCATGGCGACGTCGCTGCCACGGCTGAAGCATCTCTGCCTGGACGGGTGCTACCTGCCGAAGCAGGTGCTCCTCGCCGTCATCCATGGCGGCCCGGAGCTGGAGGCGCTGAGCGCGAAGCTCTGCGTGGGGTTCGACGAGGGAGACGAGGACGTGGCGAGGGAGGCCGCCATGATCGCGCGGTTCGAGGTTGGAGGGTCCAGATTGGTCGACAAGTTTGACCAGCGTGACGCGGACGGCCAGGATGATGACACGTCATCCTACGTGGATGTCATGTGACCTTGCTGCGTCGCCAGCTTCCCCATTCCAACTATTCGGCTTCAGTAAAATTCATGCGTATATGTCATACTATTAATTTGTGGTATCAAAATCTGTTTACGCCTGAAATTTCACAGGATTTTTTGAATGGAATTTTAAGATCCCTTGATTTATTTAAAGAATGTAAATTAGGAGGATTTCAATCATATAGAAAAGAAATCCTTGAAAGGCATTGGAAAGAGATGATTGGATCCTATCATTTTATTTGACAATCCTATAGAGATTTTGAGAAAATTCAGCAAGAGCTACGTGTTGGAAAATCTCTTTCGTGCCTATGTCTGGTTAATGTGTTTTTACTACCGTGTACTGTATTCAAACTATCATTTGTTTCACAATTCCTGTAGCCTAATCAAAATCTTGTACTTTTCCTTTTCTCTATTTTTCAATCCAGCATTTCAGGGTTTATTTAATTCATAGGATTAAAAAATCATAGGAATAGAAAAAGTAAATGATTGAAGTGTTATGGCAACTCTAATAAAAAATTTTCCATGAGATCTCACCTAATACTAAGAATCCTTTAGAATTAACTCACCCCTAAGTAACCGAGATTTCAATTTCTGCAAAATTCTTTTGGAAATACCGAATACACCCGCAAAGGAGTCCTAAATATCTTACAAAATTTATGTGTTCCGAAAAAGCCATTTTAATTTCATATTTGGAGATTTGGCTCGAGTCAAAATCTATTGCTATCGATACCGACTGACACTGTTCAACAGCACGTGTTTCGTACTCATCTCTCATCTGCCATCAACTTCTGAAACCTGGAAAACTAATTTGGCAATTTTTGGGCATGTAATGCAATTGCCAAAGCTAGTTTACCAGATATTAGCTCCATAACCTTTGCCTTGCCTGGTTGTTATGGAGTTCTACAAGGGAAATAAATGCCTTTCATGCATGAAAGTAACAGACTACTGAAACTCTGAAATAAACATCGACTTTTCAGTTTACACACTCCGTTGTTGGTAGCGTAGCAACCAGTACCATGTTATGGGATATCATCACATCATATTTTTCACCAAAAGAGCTCATATTAACTATCAGAGTTACATTAGCTATCAGAGTACAGATTGATCTATGGAAACAAAATTGGTAGGATCTGTAGATAGACAATCACTAGATATCACCTACAAAAAGAGGTAGGGTCCATTTGTCACCCACCTGTTGCTATCGCCAATTCACCCTCGTGCACCACCGCTCCTGTGAGCTGACAAATCATAATGACCACAAACAGCTCAAGCAGTATTAGAGGAGCTTCTGGTAGCACATGTCAGAATGGATTTCTCCATGTGCAGGCCTTGTTACCATGTATGACAGGACGAAACTTTGGGTGCTTATCGGTTCTCACTCATTTGCAACTGGTCGCTTCTCAAGCAATGATGCCAAGAAAGCAGGACATAATTTTGTGAGAGGTGGAAGAACATGAGATGATCCATTGAATATAGTCTCCCAAGGTCTCTCTGACGGGATAAATGGAATTTCTGGAACATCTTTCTTTGACTCCAGTTTTGGAAGTTCTCCAAAAATAGAAGCATAACCAATTGGTGCTGGAATAACAAAAACAAGCTTCAGAGTCTTTTTCGGCACGTTTTAGAGTAGATAAGAGGGAACAAATATATGGGTTTACCATGCACAAGGAAAAAATATGCAAAAAGAGTTAATGGAACGTGTAGCATTAAACAAGACATTGGTTTCTGGAGCATATAACATTTAACATGAGAAAATGTTGGGATACCATGTTCATATACTGTATATCTTGCCACCAGCAAATATTGACAGTAGAGAACAGCAGGGCAACACCAATACATGTATAGGAAAGATGATTAGAATAAATGTAACAAAACCATATCTCACCAAGTTCCTCAGTTTGAATATTTCTGTGTGCGCTCTTGCCAATGTGCAACTCCTCATTGCTTCGGGGATCAAATATAACATATTCATGAGAACCATTTATATAAACCAGCAATGATGCCTCTCCATCTATCATGTCTTTGGTGTTTGCATCCAAAGAGGAATCGCCCTTCAAAAAAGCAACACTGCCTCCCCTTGCCTACAAAAGAAAAGTGAAATTAATAAATGCAATACATCAATGGGCCACTGATCCATTCAACACAGATCAACACAAGCAGTAGGAAAGAAACAAAATACAAAAGTTTTACATGAGAATCAAAGCAATAAAAACTAACAATCTGCAATACCTATTCATATACGTGGATCAGTAAAATTTTAGTTCCAAAACGTGTATGATGTGATCTAAGGCCTGTTCACAGAATACAAAAACTCAGCTGAACATACCTTCTTTACTGACCAGGAAGATACAGGCTTCAAATTTTCAGCATCGAAAAGTAGTATCACTCCATCTTGCTCAGCCAGTGTTCCTCCATCAGGACAACTTAGAAGACCAAGAACTGCAAACTCACTTCCACTTGACGAACAACATGCAGCTGTTGAAAGTACATATTACATATTAGAACAGATGTGTTCTTTGCTTACTTATCCGAGGAGATACCAGCAGCTTGTCCTCACAAACCCAACATCTTGACATTATTTTGCAATGTTCGTACATAGGACAAACCTAAGCTCTACTCCTGTACTAGACTATCAGCTATAGTTTGTTACTTGATTCCATATGATGAAAATACAAGAACTGGATCTAGATGACTGCATTCGTATCTTTGTCATACTTAAATTGAATTATCAGAACTATCATTAGGCAGCCCTTCACGCTGGCCAGATTAATCTTAACCATCATAACGAAGATGCATGATTAGATGTGCTAGCTGAAATAATTATGTCATAAGGTCATCAGATACATCTGAATGTGCTATCACGACTAGAAACTTGATGCTTATCCAAGCATCAGAGCTCCCAACTGTGTCACCTATTATGACAAAGCAAATACAACATGTGCTAGAAGCTAATCAGACTTTGAAATATCCAAATTACCTTCAGCAAAGAGGCTGTAAGACCATTGCATGGAAAGATTTGGAACATTCCACACAGCAACCTGTGGTTTGGAGCTCTGAGATATAGACATCAAAAACTGTGATGTCCCAACAAATGAAAGTTTTGTGATGGGCTGAAAATTGAAATGAGGTTACACATATCAGGCTGCTAGTCTGAACAGAACGGTAAAATCACAACCTGAGGAATACTACAATACCGATAGTGCCTCTGCAATCACACCAACAAGCGCGTTATTATCAGGATCCCACAATGTGATAACACTCTCAGCTGCAACCGCAAGAACAGATCCATCGCTTGAGAAAGTTGCTGCTGTCATAGGTTTATTCCTGCAATTTTTCATTTTCTGTCACTACTTACAACATTTGCCATAAATTAATAAATGATATTATGGCAGCAACACATATGCTTATGACAACAATATTGAGGTATTGTTTGAAAGGAGATTAAATTAACAAAGCCAACACACCTGTATGAGCCGACTGATTGGCATCTCCAACCAGATTGTTCTTTTTCATCACTTGGTTGTGAAAGCATACTTTGAACCCAAACCTATAGATAGAACAGTAAAAATTAAGAAATAAAGAAACTTAGCATCATCTCAGTAACCAATAGATATGTTCACCTTGAAGTTGCCACCTAAAGAAGTGCTCACAGCCATGTTTTTGCCAGGGCGGAAAGCAATAGCAGATATTCCAGCATCACTGTATGAAAGTAAGAAAATAATAGTAAAAAAAGATACGCAGACATTTACAACCGACCTAACAAACATGTACCAACCTGTGTGGCTCATAAATGACAGTAGACAAAAAATATTCTCCAGCACGCGACCCTTGGTTCCAAAATTTCAGTGTAATAAGTCCACCTAATTCTTCTTCAGGAAGCTTGACATCAACGGTGCACATAAAATTACCATCGATGGACAGTGAAACTAAAGAAATATACATCTGCGAAAAGGAAAGTGTGTTATCTCATCAGAGCAAAAATCTGAATACTAAAATAAATGTGAAAAAAACAAATAAAAACTTTAAGCCACAAGAACCTAACGAAAGAAATCTAGGATACAAACAGAAGGAAGATGGTATCTCACTGTGATATCATCAACAGGCTGAAAGTTCCTCTCACAAACTTGAACCTGTAAAAATTAAAAATATTGGCATGGGATATTCTTTTGCAAATTCAGATCAGTAAGACTAGTACTGGTTCAATATACTGATAGCCACAGGACTGGTTAACATATAAGAAATGCTCCCATATGCTTACTGCCTTACCTCAGAAACTTCGGTGTTCTCAAACAAATCGTAGAACTGTATGCAATAATCTTCTGTTGGCACAGCAACAAGTTTGTTACTGTAATCAAATCCATACAATCCTCGATAACATCCATCCAAGCTCAGGGAAGAGATAGGTAGCTGAAGAGATAAACAAATCAAATACATCCATAAGCACATAATATAATCAGCAGAAAGTGAAACGCCAGAAATCATCAATGTAACTAGATGATACCCCGTGCTTTGCTGCAGGATATATGGATGAACGCATGTTAAATATGTTGAAATAATACATGAATATACTTAATGCGGGATATAGGGATGAATACATGTTAAATAAGTTGAAATAATGGATGAATATACGTTCAAGTATTATGAAAAGTTATTATGAAAATTGTAAAGAGGATGACGATTTAATATTGTTTTATATTAATCTTTAGAATCTAATAAATTATATATAATGTAGCATGATTACATAAACTTTAAATATAATAGTTGCTAATGGGTTATGACATGCCATGTTTGCATGTTAAGCTTATGTAGCATGCTTGCATGAGCTTTAAATATAATGGTTGCTAGTGGCATGCTTGCATGAGCTTTAAATATAACGGTTGCTAGTGGGTGATGACATGGTATTTGTGCATGTTGAGCTTTATAAGTAGTGGGTAAGAATTATATAGGAAGTATAGATTTACTTGCATGAATGATCCCTTAACACACAAATTGATGCTATTACAAACCTTAATTCCAGCAATAGATCTCATGACCTCCATATTGGGCATTTTAAGAAGATGGACTTGGTTATTCATACATGACACCTGAAATACAAAGAGCATGAGTTCTACTTCAAAAATGAATTGCAAACAAATGAAAAGAAACAGACCAAAAGAAATGGTAGCTAGAAACACATAAGAGCAAAGAAAAAAGGTCTCACATAAAAATGTGACCTGCCTCACTTTATGAATCCCCATCATCAGTGCAGCCCAAATAGGAAGCAAATACAATCTATTGATATACCACAAAACAGTTTAGGTGCTGAACAATTCTAGTATTCTCATTCACCCTCCATCTTTTCGCTTATGCTTATAGGCCAAATTTTGAATTTTTGACATTAAATTTGGATTTGCTTTTGAGGTTTTTTTCACCGAAGTTTATTTTCTAACCTTGGCTTTTAGATCGCTAAGAATATGTATATAAAAGTTTGATCCACAAATTATTTTTCGTTTGCAAATATGCCATCTAATAACATCATGGAACCTAATGTGGACATGTATGATCATACATAATTATACTCCCTCCAGTCACAAAACACAAGTAGAATGCATGCAGTCAACCCAAGTTAACTTTGACCATAAATATCATTTAAAAAAGAGTAAATTTCACAAGCCTACAGATACTTTGACCAAAGTCAAAAAACTACATATTTGAGGTGTTGTATCACAAAACTACATATTTAATATTTAAGTTATCACAAAATCTGTAGTTCTCTGATAATTGTGGTGCTAAATCTGTAGTTCTATGATGCCCTTGCTTATATCTGTAGTTCCAATGCAGTTAACCTTTAAAAATATAGGTTTTGGGTATATGAAAATAATATATCCAAGTTTGTCATAATATTACACTTATGAAACCATTTTTACATTTATGCTAAAGAACTAGGCAGTCAATGTTGTATAATGTTGAATTTGGAAAGTCCAAAATGACTTATTTTTTGAGACCGAAGTGAATAGTAAGCTGGAACATCATATTCAAATAACTCAATAAATCAACAAAATGATGTGCTCTTCACTCTCAAAAGCATTATATATCAGGGTTTCAGGAAATGCAATGAAGGGCAACACAAGAGGTAAAAAAAGGGAATACTTACACAGGCAATGGAAGAGTCCGGAGAATCTACAAAGGACAAAAGAGGAGACCCTAGACGTGGTTTATACCTTCTCTTTCCAGTATCTAGTTGCCATACAACAATAACCCCCTCCATACCACCTATAAGGTAGGGAACTTGTCATCGAAATATACAAAACCCAACCATCAAAGCTGGATCAAGTGATAAGCACAAATTAGCAAACAAAACCTGAGAACAAGTAAGCCCCATCAGTAGAAAATTTGAGAAACTTCACTCCGCCTGAATGCCAATGCCATGTGGTGCAAGAATCTGCATCACTGTTACCCCTCACATCATTCCTGTCTTCATCTTCATTAGATCTTGCACCGTGTGATCCAGAAAATTTTGCATTTCCAAAACCTCTCCAGATCGATATTCTACCAGTTACATCACCACCAGCCACAATTCTCTCACTTGGATGAAAGGCCAGCGTATTCAATTTTTTTGTGTGGTGAAGCTTTATCTTCCTTATTTTGTCAGGCTTGAAATCTTTCAATGGTATCCTCCATACATGGAGCTTTGTCTTATTTGGAATGCCCAAAAATTCACCAGAGCTACTTGCAACAATCTTTTCTGGTTTACGAGTCTGTTTAAATTCAAGCAACCAGTGCAAATGTAAGTTTTACTCAAAAGCTTTACCACAACTGCACGTCTGCAGCACATTTTTATTGTTTTATTTCTAATTGCAATAACAAGATTACCAGCAAACTACATTTCCAGATGGATGCTTACTATTCATAGGATGGACAGTATAATACACAAATGATCGGAGTCAGGTAAAAGTTGTACCTCAGCCAGAAGACTACCCACTTCACGCCCTTTGGTTAAGTCAACGATTTTCAACTGCCCGCGCAATGCTTTCGTCTCATTAGATGGCTTACTTGTGTCCTCCACCGAGACGAATGCAAACGGTGTGTAAATGTCAACTCCTTTCGATCCTCTGGTTATGTTAGGAATGGCCTACGCTCAAACAGAATCGAAAAATGAACTTGTATCATTGGCCCAATTCATCTCAATTCCATACGCCGCTCAGACACAGAACGCTAATAACCAAAGCGATTGAAATTCACAAAGCGGCTCACCATGGAGTGCACGGGGAGGCCGACCTGGACCTTCCGCACCAGCTCCGCCGCCGCGAAGTCCCAGTAAATCAGCGCCCCATCAAGCCCCGCCGTCCAGCAGTATCTCGCGAGCTTGGCCGCCGCCGCCCCCGCCGGCGACGGCGCCAGCACCACCGCCGTGACGTCCCCCTCGTGCCCCTCCAGCTCCGACACCTGCAACACACCCGGCGCGGTCAAAAAAAATCGCAACCAATCCCATGAACTCGGGTGCGCGCGAGGCGAGGCGTGGCGCGCGTACCAGCATGCAGGTGGAGGCGCTGAAGACGGAGACGGTGCGGCCCGTGCAGACGAGGAGGAGCCGCCCGTCGGCGGAGAAGGCCGGCGGCGCGGAGACGTAGCTCTGGCCGCCGGTGAACATGGCGACGGTGGCGGAGGAGAGGGGTTTGGCGCTAGGGTTTTGCGGCGGAGGCGAGGGGGAGAGGAGGCGTTGGTGGTGGCGGCAGAGCGCAGAGTAGGGTTTTGGCCATGGCAGGCGGCGGATTTCGAGCGGGTTAACGGGTCGCGGCCCGTTTCTCATTTTGGGCTCTCGATGGGCTCCATGTGCCAGGTTGATGGGCTGCATTTGTTTAGGCCCACCAATGGGCCGCAAGTAAGCCCCAAGAGATTAAAAAGTGTGCGCATAAAAAACGAGAGAATGTAAGATAAGAAAACGAGCAAATGAATGCGGCCTAAGTCTAATAATGGCATTGGGGCTCGAAAAGACTATTTCGCGTAGACGAACATTTTCAAAAACACAGTTATTTTTTAACTTTACGTGTATGAAGTTTATTTTTTATTTGATGTGTATAAATTTTATATTTATAAATTATATATATTTCTATATATTAAGTTTATATATAATATTTTATGTACATATACTTTCCGAACTGCTAAACGATATATTTTTTACAAAAAATTTCTATATGAAAATTGTTTTAAAAAACCCATATTAATCTATTTTATAATTTTATAATGATTAATAATAAATTAATTATGTATTAATCTATTACCATATCTTTCGCACCGGATAACTAACCTTTATTCAGCCTAACGCGGTCTTAGGCCGCACGAAGTCCCACAAGGCCCATTAATATAGGCCCAGGTAAATCCTAATCCCTTTCCAGCCCAATCGTTATGGGCCGCACGTAATCGCGTTATCAGGCCGCACAAAATGGAAATCCCGTTCCGGCCCAATAAGTATGGGCGGCACGTTACTCGTGGGAATCCCACTCTGGCCCAGTTAATTTGGGATCGTTTAATAGGCCTAGATTTTCAGTTAAAATTTTCCCAGTCCATCTATATTTATTTCGAATTGAGGTCCATTTATTATGTATTTGGGTTAAACTTTTGGGTCAAATTCTCGGATTTTACGTGTTTGCTCACGGCCATGACTGAGGCCCACTTAACGAGAGAATACGGACTACACAGATAAATCTCTGCATTCATATATGATTTGTAACTTTTAACTTGTAGCCCTTTTAAAAAACTTTAATTATAAATAGACTCTTAAAAAACTTCAACAGAAATAAACCTTTTTAGCTCGGCGCCATCGTCATTGGCGTTGTGATCTAATGTCTCGGCGCCAAAGATGATGGCGTCGGCAAACTTGTCCCCCGACATGACTAAGTCATTGACATGGAGAAAGACGGCGCCAATAACACATTGGCGCCGAGAGCCTATTTATAAAAAAATCTGAAAAAATGATCTATATATAAGAAAAAATATTTACAAATAGGTCATTGGCGTGGAGGACTGATTTGTTTTTCTTACGGATTAATCCTTTTTCCAATTTTTTTTACAAATGGGTTCTCGGTGCCAATGTTATTGGTACCGTTTTATTCAACGACGGTGCCAATAATTTTGACGCGGTTGAAAAGATCCATTTGAGCAACAAGTTTTTTAGAGATCTATTTGTAAATAAGTTTTAAAAAAACGAAAATATCAAAAATGCAGCATCTATGATACTCCTAAACTAATTTTAGCTATCCACCCTCTACCGAACACCACATGTGTGATGTGTTCGTCATGGATTGATCCACCAGCTACAGAATGCCGAGTTTTCATGTTAAATTTGTATGCTATGGTTGCGTTCTTTTTGTTAGATGGTGATGAAATATTTTTTGATATTTGCGATAGCTATTTTATGACATAAACAATGAAATTACCTTTGAAAATCTAGTATATAAATACGAGATAATCGATTCCTATATAGATTTTTTTAAGAAAATATCACATTTAGTAGATAGGAAGCTTGCGCAAAAGCTGAAGAATAATATGCCAAAAAGAACGTAAACTACTCCCCCATCCCTAAATGTTTGACGCCGTTAATTTTTTTATACACGTTTGACCGTTCGTCTTGTTATAAAATCCACCTGTCTTTTTCCTGTCACGATCTACGTGGATCATCATCAGTCATGAATCTAATACTATGTGATATAACAGTGAGCAGGATCAAAATGTGTGGTGCCAAATCAAATTCGAAGATGGTCCAGAGCATGGAGGGGATGCATGGACGAATCAACGGCTCACAATGCACGACAATTACATCGAGATCTGTGCAGGCTGCAGTACTGGAGGACGGTTGTTCAGACAGTGTAGTCTTATAAAAGCTAGGTCATGGACTCATGTGCTCTTGCCGGGGTGCTGACTCCGACCAGTCAACCGCCGCCACTTGTGTCACTGACAAGTGGGCCCTCTCAGATATATATATTAGAGTTTGATTATATTTTTTTGTTTTGGTTAACTTTGTTGTTTTGTCATGTATGGTCCATAATAGTCCAGACTATCTTGTACTAACTGGCAGGCAGGCAGGTCTGGATGCTATGGTGTGAGAACGTGAAAGCTCTCCCTGCTAATCTTGTCCCTGTTGTTTTCTTAAGTTTGAAAATCTGTTGATGGTTGAATTAGGGAGATTAATTAGTTGGAACAACTCTTTCAAGAAAATTCTTTGGCCTCAATCCACCAACCATCATGAGCCAGCTAGCCAAATGCTCAATTATAACCAGAGACTTGTTGATCAACACGACAACACATACGTATTTGTAAAAACCGATTTTATTTTATATCTGTATTCTATGACCTATGTCCTAAAATATAATCATTTTTAATAGTATCATCTAAAAACCACGATATGGTGCTGATGCAGATCGATTGAGTTTGGATTTATATAGCTACCACTTCCCATTATCTTAAAAATTCCAAAATCTCTAATCATGAGCACTACTACCCAACCAAAAGTGGATCATGCATAACCAATGAGATGAAATAGACCCAATTGCAAACAAAAATGTTTTTGCAAGCCTCTGGTTGGGACCCAATTAAGCAAAATAGGCCAACCTGGTGTCTCTACTTAAGCTAGCTAGCTTGCAAATTCAATGGACAGGTAGATCAGTGTCATGACTACCAAGCTAGCTAGCGTCCTCACTTGCCTACAACGACGTGCCACCCACTTGTCCTCCTCACTAACACACATCCACTTATATATACACACATTTGTTTGTATATATATTTGCAAATGCTTAAGCTTTCTGATCTTATATATGTTTGAAGCTAGCTTGATTAAGCTTAATTGAATCCTAGTTTTGTCTGTGTTTGTGTATTGGGTCAAATTGGTATTGAGAGAATTTTGATTAGTTTGGAGGGTTTTGGTTTAGATTTAGATTTTTGAGTACATGAACAGGTTCAGAAATGTGCTGCTACGAAAGTGCAAGAGCCTGTCACGTTCTCTCTCGAGGTCGAGCTCCTACAGGAACCTCCGGTCCATGTCCACCAGGGAGCTCGGCGGCGGCGGCGGCGGCGGCGACGGTGGAGGTCACCATGCGGTGCCTGCCGGCGGCGGCGGCGACCGCGCGGTGGTGTTCGTCGGCAGCTCGCGGCGGCGGTACGTGATCAGCAGCAAGCACCTCAGCCACCCGCTGGTCGCCGCGCTGATCGACGACGCGGTCCCGGCCGCGGGTGCCGGCGGCGGCAACGTCACCGTCGCAGAAGGAAGGGAAGGCGGCGGCGGCGGCGGCGGTGGGGTTGAGAGAAGGACAGCGGCTGCGACGGCGACATCGACGACGACGACGACGACGAAGCCGATCGCCGTCAACTGTGAGGTCGTGCTGTTCGACCACCTGCTGTGGATGCTGGACAACGCCGTCGACCTCCGCGCCGGCGGCGACGGCGACGACGACGACGCCGCCATGAGGGAGCTCGCGCAGCTCTACGCCTACTAGCTGCTGCTGCTGATCGATCATGGAGATCAACTTAATCAACACCATCAACTTTAGTTAATTACTCGGTACATGCGTGCTTGCAATTGCATGTTGTTAATTAGTTCTTTCGATCAATTAACCTGCTTTGATTGATTTGATTAATTTTAGCTTTTGATGCTTCTTTGGTTGTCGCGCGAGATCCAAAAGAGATTCTTCGGCGCGATGAAGAAGATGATCAATATGATGTTCATGCAAATGTATGAAACATGTTATATATACAGTTTATGGTATCTGATGTTCTTCAAAAAAAAAAGAACAGATAAATTTATGAATTCATAGAAAGAGTTGCATTGCTTATTTTGGTTTTAATTAATTTGGTCTGGTTAATTAAGCTCTTGATGATCATGCATGCATGCAGCTTAATTAAGGTGGTTGCTGGCATGATGATGCTGGAGTTAATGTATAGGTACATTAGTAGGTCATTAATTCGATGAATGATGCATTCTTGTGTACAGGCTCAATAAATTAATTTGCTTGCCTTCACTCTGTGTAAGTTGTTGACTTGTAACCAAAGTTAAGGATGCATGCAATTTGAGCAATTTGATGAGTGCTTGCAAGCTTGCTGCAAGTTGGTGTCTATACAGCTCACATATATAATATATTTATACATAAGAAAATTGTCAACCGCTGAAATTATATTTGGTAGTATATATTCTGTGGATCATACTTTATAATCAGTACATACATTTATTACATTTTCTAACATTTACTTTAAATAAAAAGAAAATTAATGCCATAAAAGGAGACCTGGAGAGCCTGCAGATCAGAATAGACGGTAATTACAATAACACCTGAAACTAAAAGTTGAGGCGATGCTAAGGTTTAGAAACCTTTCATTAATCTGAGATTGAGAAAAGGCAAGAACAAAAAGGCTCAATTGATCAAGTAGTTAGCGTAGGCAATCCAACAGAGCTAGCTGGCATTAGTAGTTTTTTTTAAAAAAAAATTGTGATCCTTCTGATTTTTAATTCTAAAACTAAACTTTACTAAAATTTATTTTCAGGTCTGAAAATGGGCGGTCTACATATGAAAATAAATTCGGGTCAGTTTAGTTTTAAAATTAAAAAAATGAAGATGTTCCCAAAATAAATAAAATAGAGCAGCTAGTAGCAGAGCAGCTAATATTGTTTCTATGAGACAGAACAGCAGAGGCATGAAGGCACAGAACAGCTGAACTGAACAAGAAGATATAATTAACGGCAGATGACAGGATCGACAGGCCACCAAATACAGCACACACGTTAGTTCCAACCCAATTCAGCTCAACTGTCCCCATCGTGTATATATGCACAAATCTAGATAGCTTTCGATTATGTCGGATTTCATGCTCTCCTGAAACCGACACATATAAAAAAAAGCAATTTTACGATTCTTGAGTAGTAGTGATAGGTACTAAAATTTTAATGTAAAATTTGATACCTTTTAATATCATCTAGGTATCAAGAGGTACTAAAATTTTACAATGAAATTGTAGTATCTCTCAAATACCGTAAAATTACTCTATCAAAAACCAAACATCCCGTCTCAGTTTTATCGATATGTTGCGATTTTTCCGGATTGGATTTGTATATGTATATTTATATGTGTGTGAAACTATATACCCCTCCATCGCAAACCAAGCTGCCTGCTTTTTAGTACCATATGTAACTATAGAATTATTTATATTTTAGATAAATTAAGTATGTCAAACAAATCCCCGTGCCATTAGCTGAATGTTTCCTTTTGTCTAGAAGAAAAGTACAAAATACATGAATTTTATAGGAGACATATCATGCGCATGCATTTTCTTTCAAATTTAGTATTCATTCTATTCCATATCATAAGATTTTCTGATCTTGCAAATGAATCTAAACACGTATATAAAAACATATGCATTAATATATGGATGATTCTAGACAAACTCATAAAGAATTCTAATATGTAATGGAGATAGTAGTTGTGAAGTTGAAATTTATTTCATTCATCTCTTGTATTCTTAGGAGGAAAAAAAGATAGAGAGATTTGTAAATTGTAATGTTGCTTTGAAGCTGTACTGCATGTGAACCAGATTATTTTGGCACCTGGGAATCACTGTACCAATTTGCACAGGACAGCCTGTGAAGTATTGGGCCGAGTGAGAAATAGGCCCATGAAATGGGGCACATAATTTTGCTCCTAAAGGCCTACCCCTTACAATATGATTTTGCTGAATTTTTGTACTACCTTCGTTTCGTAATATAAGATATTTACTTTCTTTTAACGTTTGATCATTCATCTTATTTAAAAATTTAGTGTAAATATAAAAAATAACAAGTCGTGCTTAAAGTTCTTTTGATAATAAAGTAAGTCACAAGCAAAATAAATAATATTCCTATAATTTTTTAAATAAGACAAATGAACTAAAAAAGTCAAACATCTTTTATTATGAAACGGATGGAGTAGGAAGTATCGATGCTTGCTTGTGAATCGTGATTCATGTAGGAGTTGCGTTATACACATCTTCAAACTTGGGGACTATGGCATAAAGATAGACCAAAATTCAATTCCCCGTTGATTTTTACGAAAACCATAGCGTTTGTTTTGGCCACGACTGTGTTGTCTTTTTTGTTGAATGTTTCATTTACTGGAAAGATAGACCAAAATACTTCTTTCATCTTATAATGCTACACTTTTAGAATTTAAATTTATCTTTCATTTATCTTCTCGTTTCAACCAATCACAATATTTTTCCTATTTAATTTCTTCATCTGCTATCCAATCACATTCATTTGAAACCAAGCCTTACAACCCAAATCATTAAAATTTGTTGGACCGTAGGAACGTTTGTTTCAAATCTGTTTACACGTGAAGAAAAATAAGATTGGAAAATTGAAAAGAAGTTTTCTTTATTTTTTTTTAAAAACAAAAGAGTAGGAAGTAGGACTGCAGGAACAAGAGAGAGAGGCGCTCCCGGCCAGCGCGCGGGACACGTGTCCCTTCGTCTAGCCACGCAAAATGCAAAATCGCCCCTAATTTCCTCCCCCAACGACCCGCCATTGCTGGCCCAACCGAACACTGTGAAGGAGAAGCGCAAGGGAAGCGAGAGCGGGAGCAATGGCGGCGGCGAGGGCGTTCTCGTCGGCGGCAGCCTCCGGCGCCTGCGCCGGCGTGTCCATGGTGCAGGGCGCGTCCCGCGGCATCGGGCTCGAGTTCGTGAGCATCCCATCCCATTCCTCTCCCCCAAAATCTCATTCTACATTTTTGCACATTAACCCCTCGACTTCTCCTTGTTTACACCCATCCGCGGGCATTTCGCACTTAGCCCCCTCGTGACCGGAGAGAGACCGACTGGGCCCACCTGCCAGCCACCCCCATACGGCTCACCCTCGCCGGAGTTCCACTTCTTCTTCCTCCCGGAGTTCGTGCTGATCAACCATGCGCATTGCCCGGCGATCTCTGAGCCTCCCATGGTGGTGCAGGTGAGGCAGCTGCTGGGGAGGAGCGACGGGGGCCGGGTCGTCGCGACGTGCCGCGCGCCGGATTCAGCCGTGGAGCTCCAGAGGCTGAGGCAGGAGCACGCGCGGCGGCTCACCGTGCTGCCGCTGGACGTCACTGACGAGAGCTCCATTGAGGTACATATATATATATACTGGAGTGCTAGTGCTACTACTACTATGCATAGAAGAGATTGCTGCTATGCTGTGATCAGATGTTCAGATTCGGAGGGTTTGTTGATGTTCAGAGGGATGGCAAGAGCATGAGCATTTGCTGTTCTAGTCTGGAATTTGCGTTAATTGGTAGGAACTACATCATGTTGGCAGTGAAGACAGGCTGAATGGAGTGAGTGTTCTTGTGTTCGTTTTTTTTTGTCTTGATCAGGCGGCTGCGACCTCAATAGGAGAGACTCATGGATCTCTGAACCTGCTGATCAATGCAACCGGAATACTTTCAGTTCCAAATGTGATACATCCAGGTCTGTTGTTCAAATTTTAGCACAGCTTTTTAGGTGTCATGCTCTTTTTTTTTGACAAAAAAATTATTTTTTTTAGGTTTCCTTTGATAGGTTGTTTGCTTACTCAAATTAGGCTATATTCATGTCATGTTACAGAGACCACATTGAGCAAAGTTCAGAAATCATCCCTGCTACTGGCATATGAAGTGAACGCTGTCGGCCCTATTTTAGTTATCAAGGTAATCTCATTGGTTCACTTTAACTTTCAGTTTGTTGTGTCATCATTCCATTGATCTGTCGACATGCTTACTCTAAATCAATATGTTCTGTCAGCATATGTGGCCATATCTGAAGGCCGGTGGTCGCTCTGAGACAGGGAGAGGGTTTTCACTGGTTGCAAACATGAGTGCCAGAGTTGGTTCAATTGGAGACAATGGTCTGGGAGGCTGGCATTCATACAGAGCTTCTAAAACAGCGCTAAATCAATGTATGCAGATGCTAAGATGCACACTAATCTTAACATTATGGATGCTTTGTCTCCATTACATATATAAAATGCTCTGGTAATGTTGTGCAGTAACAAAGACTGTATCAGTTGAGCTGGGCAAGAAGGACAACATTGCCTGCATCCTGCTGCATCCAGGAACTGTGGACACTGACCTCTCGCGTCCTTTTCAGAAGAACGTCCCCAAGGACAAGCTCTTCACAAGGGAGTTCTCTGTTCAGAAGCTACTGTCAATCATCGACAATGTTAAGAAGAGCGACAACGGCAAGTTCTTTGCTTGGGATGGCCAAGAAATCCCATGGTGATATCAATCAGCACTTGATCAGAGCAAGTGAGCAACAGTGTCCAAATCTTGTGCTCCATATTGTCGCATTTACTGTGTTTTCACCAAATAGATTGTGTGGACGTTCGATTTGAATTCTGTCCAAAGCTAAGGATTCAAGATGATCTGAAAAGATGCAGATAAAACCCAAAATCTTTCTTCTTTTTTTAACTTCCTTTTTAGATACAAACAAATGGTCGATGTATTTTTGTTTTGTCACTGATATCACACGAGTGTAATTATCTTATATGCAACGTATTTCTGATTTCTGAGGACGCATGTGCTGAAACTTGCGGTCAATTTATCAACTGCATTATATCCGTATCATATCTTACGACGATCATTGACTTGTAAGTACTTTGAATCTCCTCCGTCTAATAATCAATAGAAATTATAGAGCATGAAACACTGAATATACCACTACCACAGAAGACTCTTGGTCTTCTATCAAGGATGCCGGATTGAGTACGGCCATGGCCGGCTGGGATACGTCAGGAAAGAAAGCCACTAATGGCAGCTGCACGGAAGCTTCTCACTCATCTTTTTTGTCTTTTGCTTATGCTTATAAGCTAAAATTTAAATTTGTAACTTTAAACTTGGAGTTGATTTTAAAGTTTTTTCATCGGAGTTTATTTTACAGCCATGGCTTTTAAATCACTATAAACACATATATAAAAGTTTTGGTTGTAAATTATTTTTCATTTGTAATCATGTTGTTTGACTTTTTCTTTTAGAAGTCTCAAAAGATGACCACCTTTATCGATACGTTGATAGTAACGACATATTTGGAGACCCGGCGAGTGCTAGATTTTGTTTAGGAAGGATAAAAGATAAAAAAATATCTTTTATTTATAGTTCCGTCTATTGATTAAATGTTTGAAAATTTTTAATTTCATCAATCAAATTCGGTCACTTATAGTAGATGATAATTTGAAGGCAAGCATGTAAGTCAAAAATTTTATAAACGTCCCTCTCTCAACCCTGCATGCATTGCGCACGTGTTTGATAGGAAAAAAAAAATTTATAGTGTTTGATCAATAGTAAAAAATGTTTTATATATTGAGAGAGAGAGGTTGGCGGGGGGGGGGGGGGATGGCGTCAGTCAGTACCTACCGGCCGGCCATGGCTGCACGGTTTCTCGTTCTCATCGCGGTCGTCGTCTCGCTCTGCGCCACCGTGGTTGTAGCTGTTGTTGGCGACGGGCGGCCGTTGAAGATGTCGTGCGCCGGCAACTACAGCGCCGGCAGCCAGTACCACAAGAATCTCGATGAGCTCCTCGCCGCCATACCCACGGCGGCCGCCCATAACCACGGTTTCTACAACGGCACGGTCGGCGCCGCGCCCGACGAGGTCTTTGGCCTCGTCATGTGCTACGGTGAACTCACCCTGGACGCCGGCCCGTGCCGGAAGTGCCTCGCCAGGGCTCCCGCGGGGATCATGCAGCTGTGCCCGGGAAGCCGGACGGCGCGCGCGGTATTCGACGAGTGCGTCGTCCTCTACTCGGACGTCTCCTTCTTCTCCGTCGCCGGCGACCTCACCGCCGCGTCGTTCAACGTGCGCCACGACGTAGGATGGAGGTCCACGTCCACCCAGGGGTTTGCACCGTACGATCCGCCCTACGTGGTCGACGCGGCCGCCATGAACCGCACGAGGTCGGAGCTGATCGCGTCGTTGTCCGTCACCGCCGCCAACTCGCCGCTTCGGCTGGCGAGCAACGATACTCGGTACGGTGGCTCTCCGTCCATGTACGGTCGAAGTATGTACGGGGCCGTGCAGTGCAGGAGGGACCTGCCGGCGAGCGAGTGCACGCGCTGCCTCTCCGGCTACGCTGCACGGCTGCCGCGGCTGTTCCCCAACAACAGCCGCGGCGCCATTAAGGGCTACAGCTGCATCCTCGAGTACGACATCGTCAGCTACGAGGTGCCGTGGATGGAGTTGCCATCGGAGACGACGAGGAGAGATTTTCAGCGAGAGCGAGCTCTACAAGATCAGGTTCTCTCGTCCAGGAGAAGGAAGCGCCAGAGCCGGCTAGTAGCTGCCGTCATCGGTGCGTCTGCCGGTGGCGTGTTCGTCCTCCTCTGCCTGAGTCTCTCAGCTTGGTACCTTCTGTACCGGCGGCGGACGGCGGCGACCGCGAAAAGATCCGAGCTAGAACAGCCACTGAATGAGGCGACCCACTTCCGCGGGAGAAATCTAGAGGAGGAGCTCGAGCAAGGCACCGGGCCGCGACGGTTTTCCTACGGCGAGCTCGCCGCCGCCACGGACGACTTTGCCGAGGGCAACAAGCTCGGAGAAGGAGCCTTCGGGTCCGTGTACCGGGGGGTCTTGACCACCATGAGCGAGAGCGACCTTCCCGTCGCGGTGAAGAAGGTGTCCAAGAGCTCTCGTCAGGGCTGGAAAGAGTTCGTCTCCGAGGTCACCGTCATCAGCCGGCTCCGCCACCGCAACCTCGTGCAGCTCATCGGGTGGTGCCACGACCACGGCGACGAGCTCCTCCTCACATACGAGCTCATGCCCAACGGCAGCCTGGACGATCACATCTACAGTGTGGAGAACGTCATGCCATGGCCGGCCAGGTACGAGGTCGTGCTCGGCGTCGCCGCGGCGCTGCTGTACCTGCACGAGGAGACGACCGAGCAGTGCGTTCTCCACCGCGACATCAAGCCCAGCAACGTGATGCTGGACGCCTCGTTCGAGGCCAAGCTCGGCGACTTCGGGCTCGCCAGGCTCGTCGGCGACGGCCGCCGGTCGCGAACCACCGGCGCCGCCGGCACGCTGGGTTACATGGACCCAGGGTGCGTGTCCAACTTCACGGCGAGCGTCGAGTCCGACGTGTACAGCTTCGGCGTCCTGCTGCTCGAGGTCGCGTGCGGCAGGCGGCCAGCCGTGCCCACCAACGGCGACGGCGGCGGCGTCGTCCACCTGGCCCAGTGGGTCTGGGAGAGGCACGGCGGAGGCGCGATCCTCGAGGCAGCGGACGCGCGGCTGGATGGCGAGTTCGACGGCGCGGAGATGGAGCGCGTGCTGGGCGTCGGGCTCTGGTGCGCGCACCCCGACCGCGCGCTGCGGCCGTCGATGAGGCAGGCCGTCAGCGCCCTACGGTTCCAGG
The DNA here is from genome assembly GCF_000231095.2 of Oryza brachyantha. Taxonomy (NCBI): domain Eukaryota; kingdom Viridiplantae; phylum Streptophyta; class Magnoliopsida; order Poales; family Poaceae; genus Oryza; species Oryza brachyantha. The sequence continues at coordinate 15,534,026 of NC_023174.2, read as the reverse complement.
CGCCGGTGCCGGCTCTGCCGGCGAGGATCCCCGTCGCGACCTACACGACACCACGGGCGGCAGCTGATTCTGCAGACGGCAGCAGCGGCGGCGGCGGCGGCGGTGGCGGCGACGACTATAGCAGGACGTGTTCCACCATCTCGATCGAAACTTGATGATACGATTCATACCAAAAAAACAATTTTAAGTTCCAACAAAAAGTATCTCGAGGTGCCGGTATCTCGCGGTACCGAATCGTTTCTGATCGTTGGATCTAACAACGCACATCCTATTCGGCTAGATCCAATAGTGAGAAATAATTTGGTACCTCGAGGTACTTTTTGTTGGACCGGAGTAAATCTCTAAAAAAATGGCTGCAGTCTTTGCTAATTGAACATTAAAGTACATCTGAATAAATTAAAAAAAATGGCTGCAGTTTTAGCTTTCATGTTTCTATATACATAATTTAAATCATCCTAATCAATGCTAGAAACTTTTTAATATGTTTATAACTATTTAGGTCGCATACATATAAGGGTTAATTTGATCCATGCCACTGCAAATTTGTGATTTTAGAAAAATACCATTACTATTCGCGATATCGGCTAGGTACCACTATAATTTTAAAAAATTAGATCCATGTCATTACCATCACATTTTTCATCTTCATATAGACCAAAATACCCCTATACATGGGACCCACATGTCAATTCCATCTTCTTCCTTCGTCCTCCCCCTCTCCTCTCCTCACTCTCTCTCCGGTCGTCGCCGTCGTTGAGGTGGGCACGGAAGCTATGGATGGGCGTCGCACAACACCAGAGGGTGCAGGCCGAGAAGCGCTACCGAGCTTCCGCGTGGTGCTCGCCATGACAGCGGTGCGGAACTTCATGTCTGACAGTAGCGCGTGCGTCTACCGCTGCTAGAATGACCACGACTCGTCGGCGGTGTTGAAGATCCCATCGCCGAGCGCGTGCACGTGTGGGTGATGGAGTTCTTGCGCACGGCGGGCATGTCGCACATCGTTGAGGGGCCGTGGGAGCTGGTCTGTTCGTCGGCACCCGGTCCACCCACTGCTGCCGCATCCTAAACTTGCGGAACAGCAGCAAGCAGCAAGAAGCAAGCAGCAAGCAGCAAGAAGAAGCAAGTAGGAAGGGGATGCACGGCAAACAACAACACATTCACCAGAGCACAGAGGACGACCAGGCAGTGGAGAGGTGCCGCCTGCTTGCCCCATGGCCAACGCCGCCCACACCTTACTGTGCCGCCCGCTGACGGAGAGGAAGAACTAGATGAGAAGAAGAAAAAGAAAGGAGAACGGAGAACGGAGAACGTGACGGAAAAAGTCACGATGATGGCATGACCTCAATTTTATAAAATTGCAGTGGCACATAATCGATATCGTGAATAGTAATGATATTTTTTTAATACGAAGAATTTGCACTGGCATGAATCAAATTAACCCTACATATAATGAATGCTATTGTACTGGCGTGTAAAAAATTCTCGTCCGTCGTTAACATATTTCAAGTGTCTCAATGTAGAACAATGTCAGTTGAAGCAGGTGACTGATTGATGAACGGGACGGATAGCTAGGAGAAACAGTTTTTAGCACACGGGTGTAGTACACCCGTGTGCTTGTATGCCATCTAAATAGTCATAAAAATATGAAAAAAATTTGACAAGATAGATTAATATGATTTATATCACTCCACAAACATATAAGTTTAAATTCAACTTCAACAAGTTGTAGCAAAAAAAAACAAACAAAACTAAAACTAAGTATACGTATATTCATAATTGTTTTTGTTATTTTTGCTACAACTTGTAGAAGTTGAATTTAAACTTGCATGTTGGTAGAGTGGTATAACTCATATTAAACTATCTTGTTAATTTTTTTCATAATTTTTTATGACTATTTAGATGTCATACAAACAACGGTTGTAATTACCCTGTGTGCTAAAAATTGCTTCCGGATAGCTAGGTTTCGTCATCCATGCAGAGAGAATTGAGAAAAATCAGAGACGAGAACAAACACAAAGCCAGTTGTGAAGCATGTTATATACTCCCTTCTTCCCATAGTACTCCCTCCATCCCTAAATATCTAACGTCGTTGATTTTTTTATACACGTTTGACCATTCGTTTTATTCAAAAATTTTTAAAATATGTAAAGTTAGATATATGCATAAAAGTATACTTAACAATAAATAAAATGATATAAAAATAATTAGTAATTATGTAATTTTTTTAATAAAACAAATGGTCAAACGTGCATTAAAAAGTCAACGGCGTCAAATATTTAGGGACGGAGTAAGTACGAATCTTCTTTATAAGTTATTTAGCATATATTAAACTTTGAGAAGAATAAATATAATACTCTTTATTAACTATTATTTGGTTAGGAGTGAGTGAATAGTTAGGATATAAATGGGAAAATTTTGAATAATAAATTATTTATGAAACAAATAATACCCCTCCGTATATTAATAGGTTACGTAACTTACTTTTGACACCCATTTCACCACCTGTTTTATTCAAAAATTTTGTGCAAATACTTAAAAGTAGCTGATAGTTAAAAATAAATTTAGTAATAGATTAAATAAATGATAATTATATAAGTTTTATACCGTGACAATTATTTTAGAATATAGTTTAAATTCAGTTTTGGGACGGGACTAATACTTATATATATATGGAGTGACTTGCACCGGTGAGTCTGCTCGCGTCAAAGCTACACAGTAGAGATGCAGCGCCTCGTCTTGCTCCTCCTCTTCTTCTCGCTTCTCGCCCATGAAGACTCCGCCGTCGCCGTCGTGGGGTGTAGCCGACGGTGCGGCGGCGGCGGCTTGGTCGTCCCTTACCCTTTCGGCTTCTCCGGCAGCTGCCCCATCATCCTGTCCTGTAGCAACGTCGACGGCAACGCCACGGCGGCGCTCCTCCTCCACGGCAGCAACGCCGACACGACGAATGGCTCGTACACCGTCGTCGACGGCTCGTTCAACTCGACCGCCTCCACCTTTGCCGTCTCCCTCCCGCCGTCGTGCGCGCGCACCGTCTCCGACGCGAGGCGGTGGCTCACGGGCGCCAACTACGGCGTCTCGTCGCGCTCCGGCCTGTTCCTCCGCGGCTGCCGGAGCGCCACGAACGCCAGCTGCGACGTCCCCGTCGAGGCCATGCTCCGCACGACGAATTGTGGCGGCGGCGGCGGCAATGGAACCACGTCGTCCTCCTCCCTGACGTGCATCGCGTCGCTCTCGCCGGATCCGACGGCGACGCAGCGGGGGGAAGGCCTGTTCGTGAGGTGGAAGAAGGCCGAGGAGGCCAGGTGCGGCAACCTGCTGACGTCGGTGTACTCGGAGGCGCGGGACGGGGTGTTCTCGCTGGAGTTCGCGGCGGCGGAGATGGGGTGGTGGGTCACCGGGAGCTGCAGCAATCATACCGATGGCGGCGGCGTCGGCGAAGCCGGGCGGTGCGCGGCGGACGCGACGTGCTTCGACGTGCAGACCCCAGGCGGAACTTCGGCCCACCGGTGCTCGTGTAAAGACGGGATGGCCGGCGACGGGTGTTATCCTGGTAAATCCCAAATATTAATACTCCTTTAATTTATTATCTCCTGCAAAAAAGAATTTGTTTAATACAAAAAGGGTCAACATTGAGACATCAAGTTGCACACACGGACACACCGCGACGCACAGTCGCCCAACTTGCATTGCGTGAATAAGGGGATGTTTAGATAAAAAAAATGATGTTTAGTTGGAAAAATAAAAATTTTTGAATGTCAAATTAGACATTTGATCGGACGTTGGAAAGTGTTTTTAGATACAAATGAAAAAACGAATTTCACAGCTGGCCTAGAAACCGCGAGACGAATCTTTTAAGCCTAATTAATTTGTCATTAGCACATGTAGGTACTGTAGCACTTATGGCTAACTATGGACTAATTATGCTCAAAAGATTTGTCTAACGATTTCTCACATAACTGTGCAATTAGTTTTTCGTTTCATCTATGTTAAAGGCTCTTTTTAGGTGTCCAAAGATTCGATATGATATTTTTGAGGTAAATTTTTTGAGAACCAAACAAGGCCGGAAAAAAATTTAAAATTTAGGGGAATGTTGAGATATCCAACACACACCGCCGGAAAAAAGAACACAAATCTGGCTATAAGTGACAAGGCGGTGATTTTTGGGTTTTCTTTGAAAAAAAGCCAAACGACAGAAACAGAAAATAATTTGTAAATGAAACTTTTATGTGTATATTTTTATTGATCTAAAAGTTAAGACTGGAAAATAAACTTCATTGAAAAAACTTCAAATTTAAGGTTTAAAATTTGACAGAATTTGGGGAGGGGGTTTATTGAAGAATTCTAACTTTACGATTTGCTTCATGAGTTGGTGATTTCACCTCCTACTCTAGATCCGACAACTACTTCTTCATTTCATATGATTTTCATATGATTGTAAAGAATGATAGTGAAGTTAAAGTTTAAGTTTTTAGGTCAGGTCATGGAAGGGATGATAACAGTGTAGGGGAAAGGACAATGAGTCCCAGGGTTTATAGGGATGGTTGTGGGAAACATAGGTCTAGCGGTGTACAAAGGAACAAGCGGCCGCGTGGCGTGGCGACCTTTAAGCTGTGGGGTCGAGGAGTCGGTGGTGAGCCGATGATGACGGTGAGAGCAAAGTAAACGAGTGGTTAAGTAGACAGTGACGGTGATATCTCCGATGGATGAGAAGAGATAATGTTGAGTATCGTGGCATCATAGATCTTAAAGGGAGTTGTATAAAAAGTACGTCGGATTAAAAGAAACTGTTTTGTGAAACATGATATATGTCTTCCCATAAATAATGACACTTTTGACTATATAACACATATGACTTCACAGATATTTAAGCTCAAATTCATCTTTATAAGCTATAAAATATAATCTGAAAACATGTAGAAGTCGAATTTTAATTTGCATGTTTAATTGTTTATAGAAATATATCTATCACATATTAATCCATCTCATCAATTTTTTTTAAAAAATTATAATCATGTAGATTATATAGAAAAATGATTGGATATTTAAACAAGCGATGGGAAAAATTTCCCAAATGTACTCCAGTTTCTTCTTCTACAGCTGCAGAAGGCCGGCAGCGGAAAGTAACGGTGATAGCCGTCGCCACAGCCGGTTCAGTGGCTTTCTTGCTCTCCCTCGCTCTCTCGGTTTGGTGGCGCTCGCGCCGCCGGCAAAGGCAAAGGCGGCGGAGTGTCAAGCCGGCGGCGAAACAACTACCCAAAGATGAAAGGTTGTTCCGCGGGAAACGCGTCGAAGACGAGCTCGAGCTAGAGGCTGCCGGACCCCGGCGGTTCCAGTACAGTGAGCTCCCCGCGGCCACGGCGAACTTCGCTGCCGACAGGAGGCTTGGGAGCGGCGGCTTCGGCTCCGTGTACCGCGGGATCCTGAGCGACGGCGGCGTGAACCGCGACGTGGCCGTGAAGAGGGTGTCCGAGACGTCCCGGCAGGGGTGGAAGGAGTTCGCCGCCGAGGTGAGGATCATCAGCCGGCTCCGCCACCGCAACCTCGCGCCGCTCGTCGGCTGGTGCCACGACGGCGACGGCGAGCTCCTCCTCGCGTACGAGCTGATGCCCAACGGTAGCCTCGACGCCCACATCTACAGTGATCCGGAGAACGTCCTGCCATGGCCGGCCAGGTACGACGTCGTGCTCGGCGTCGGCGCCGCGCTGCTGTACCTGCACCACGAGGCGGAGCAGCGCGTCGTCCACCGCGACATCAAGCCGAGCAACGTGATGCTGGACGCGTCGTTCAACGCCAGGCTCGGCGACTTCGGCCTCGCCAGGCTCGTCGACGAGGGCCGGCGCTCGCACACCACGGGCATCGCCGGCACGATGGGGTACATCGACGCGGAGTGCTTCCTCGCCGGGAGGGCCAGCGTCGAGTCCGACGTGTACAGCTTTGGCGTCGTCCTCCTCGAGGTCGCCTCCGGCCGGCGTCCGGCGGTGGTCACGGACGGTGGCGACGACGCGATCCACCTCGTGCAGTGGGTCTGGGACAAGCACGGCGGCAGGGCGGCGCGCATCCTCGACGCCGCCGACGCGCGGCTGAACGGCAAGTTCGACGGCGCGGAGATGGAGCGCGTGCTGGTCGTCGGGCTCTGGTGCACGCACCCCGAACGCGCCATGAGGCCGTCCGTCAGGCAGGCCGTCGGCGTGCTGCGGTTCGAGGCGCCGCTGCCGAGCCTCCCGGCGAAGATGCCGGTGGCGACTTACGGCCCGCCCGTTGCCACGGTGCCGGCGGTTGGGCGAAGCGACGGCTCTGCAGGCGCTACAGTCTCCATGGCCGCCGGATCAGCGTCAGCTACGTCCAGCTTAGCTTGTTCAGGTTGATGGAAACAGATCAAATCGGCGCCATCCGTTATATTTTAACTTGCTAAATAATTGTACATTGCAACGTGTTATTGTTATTGAAAATAGCAAAATTAAGTCTTATTGAAATATTTTTAATTGATTGAAACAAGATTCTATGTGTGTTATAATGTATTTAAAAAATAAAAATAAAATCTTTCATCTAAAAACAAAAAAACACCATGCTTAGGTCAGATAAACGACCATCATCAGATTGAAGTAAATCTCATCGGGGTGATTGTGTAGAGAAAAAAATCAATATAAAAAATAAACTATGATAAAAAAATCTAAAATCTACTCTAAAATTAAGTTTCAAATTTTAATTTTTTAGTTATAAGCATAATCCAAAACGAAAAAAATAGAGCTGAACATCTGCGTACAGGGAGCAACGGAAGCGTTGACTTATGTCCCCCTGGAAGGGTCAATAAACCGTGCTTAGGCCTGCTTGATTAAGTAATCAGCTGTCGATCTAGCTAGCTAGTTCTGCTTGATCCTTGATATATCAGAGATACAGAGTCGGTATGTTGTTCGATGCCAAAATTCGATCGTTTTTCCCTTAGAAACATCAGAGGTTAGCTACTTTTTGATTTTCCATTAAAGCGAGCAAGAAGTCTGTGAAAAAAGTTCAGATTTTTACAGAGGAAAGAAAAGACAATAACTGTGATGACTGTTAACTGTTCTGTTTTCAGGCTGATTCCATTGGTGCCGGCCCAAGGACTCATCAGTGACAGTCAGTCACATAGCCCTATGAGCTTTCAGCTGCAGGAAACACATTGCAAATTTGTTACCTCCAGTCGATCCTGAAGTTCCCCACTGACCAAACAATTGTTCAGCATTCTTGTCATTCAGAAAATCAGACGTCAGGCATGATGATTGATGGCTACTTAAGTACAACCATCTGTGTTGATGTATACTGTCTCCGTCCCATAATAATCTTATTTTTCGTTTTTTCGTGTCCAACATTTGACCATTCGTCTTATTTAAAATTTTTTTATTAATATTTTTATTATTACTAGATGATAAAACATGAATAATACTTTATGCGTGACTAATTTTTTTAAGTTTTGTATAAATTTTTCAAATAAAACGAATAAACAACCTTTATAACGGAAAAACGAAAAATAAGGTCATTATGGGACGGAGGTAGAATATATTTATAGTTCTTCGTATGAATCTACATCCGTTTTCAGTTTAGGGGTCTCAAAGTAGGAATTGACTGCAGGTGATTCCAACAGGCTAAGACAGCATCTTGATTGTCCTATTATTATCCCTTAGTCCATCACGGATGCCATGCTTATTGTTTAACCTCGTGGAATAAATTTTTAATTGCTGGTTCTGGTTAAAGTTTTGATATTTTAAGTAGCTACCAAACCGTTTTTTATTCGAAACCAAGTAAATTTTGCTCGTTGAGCATGAACCTGCTACTGATTAAATTTTGCTCTTAAAAATTACAAAACTCATAAGCCAACGTGCACAACACGCTCCGCCGAGTTTGCACTCCTACAAATTGCTTTGATCGTTACTACCGCATCTCATATTACGTGCTGTTAATTCCCTACTATATTTTAATAAAACATGTTTTAAGCTTAATAAATCAATGTGAAAAAAGCAACAATTTATTCGGCAAAACTTATAACACCACGTGTTATCGCAACTTAAAAATACACCGCTCAGCTCGATCTTAATAAGGGTTCTATAAGACTGTAACTCATCCTACTTGCCTAAACATCAGACAAACTTTGTAATTTTCAGAGAAATTTAACAGAAATCTTACTGATTTTTTAGGATAATATTGTAAGTTTCTGCGTTTTTTTTTAATAAAAAAGGCTGCATCGTATGCATCCAATCCATCTCCCGGTCTCCTGGACCAACCCTCTCTTCCTGTAGGCGCCGCGGATTCCAGCGAAACCGGTTGGTTTCCTTTCCCTCCGGATTAATTCGCACCCGCCACGTCAGCATCAAATCCACTCCGCGAGCACCCAAAACGCCAACACCAACCCATCTACCTCTTCCCCTTCCCTCGCTTCCGCCACCAACCCCTTCTAGAACCTTCTAGAACCCGCCCCAGAACCCTACCCTGTCCTACCCCCATCCCATGGCGTCCTCCCTCCTCTCCCGGGCCGCCGCCGCCTGCCTCCGCGGCGCCGGCTCGCGCCACATACTGTCGCCGTCCTCCTCCTCCTGCTCCCTCCTCCTCAAGGAAACCCTCCTTCCTCTACTCATCATCATCTCCACCACCGCCTCCCTCCTCGCGGTCGTACTTCCGGCGCCGCCGCTCCCGCTGCTCGCCTCGATCTCTCCGGCCTGACGGTGGTTTGTGATTTTTCTGTGTGCGTGTGCAGGGTGGGAGGGTCGGATGGGCGCGCGCCGCCGAGTTCGGGTGCGGGGCGTCGGTTCCGGCGGCGCTGGGGGGAGTCGGGTCGTTCGGGATCGCGGCGCGCTGCAACGCGACCTCGTCGTCGGCCGTGTCGGAGGCCGCCAGCGCGCTGCCGAGGACGGAGCCCGTGGTGTCGGCCGAGTGGCTGCACGCCAACCTCAGGGACCCAGATGTGAAGGTAGCGTTGCTCGGTGATGGGACTGTGGCGATCTTCACTTCACCTGTGTGAATTGCTGCATAAACTGTAGAGAAAATTGCTAGTTACTGGCGTTCTACCGCGCAGGCAGTTTGATTAGTGTTCATAGCTGTGTAAATCAGCGACTGGTTGATGAGTTTTTATGTTAGCTACCTAGATTGATGGTTGAGGAAAGGCATGAGTTTGTTATGTTAGCTATGTAGATTAATTCTGCAGAGTACATTACTTTCGGTAAGGCATTGGCTTTCCGTTGACTGCTTCGGCTTTTACAACAGATGCTGCATTTGCATTAATGTTCTTTGTCGTTGGCCTTATGATACAGTTTTAGTATGATAAAGGACTCTAGTATAGTAATACTACAACTGTATTCACTGTATAGGTTTTTTCTTGTTAAAACTCTCTCTCTTTTTTTTTGGCTGGGTTAAAAACTAAAAAAAAAAAAAACTCTCTTCCTATAGTATACTATATCTCATCAAGCCATCCACTTATTTTTGTCAAGGTACTTGATGCCTCTTGGTATATGCCTGCTGAACAACGGAATCCTCTTCAGGAGTACCAGGTAGTGATTACGCACCATGCTGAGGTTTTGCAATTTGGGAATTCTTACCACCTGCTGTGATGCCATTGGTTGTATCTTATTGTTTTTGTGCTCTAATAATTACTGGTTCCTTGTCACCTTAATTTTCCTGTATACATCAGTTCGTTTGAAACTATAGTAGCAGATGTTCTGATGCCTTCAGATGTGCTTCAATATTGTTTCCAGGTGGCTCATATTCCTGGTGCTCTATTCTTTGATGTTGATGGAATATCTGACAGAACATCCAGCGTAAGTTCAACTCACTAGCTTATTTTTTCAATTGCTACTAGCTAATCATGTGTTCTTTGTATGGCACAATATCCTACTTTTCTCTCGATAGTAGATTGTGAATGGCCATAATATTGGTTTGTGCTATGCAATAGGCAGGCGAAGCAAACATCAATCCATAATGATAACTAACATTTATAGAGGCAGACATCTTAAGGGCCACTCATACAGATCAACAACAATAGCTTTAGCCAGCACCAGAAAGTAAAAGGTTGAAACTGGCACAGTTAAACAGTCCAACAGATCATAGCACAGTTAATTCAGAGTTTCAGACTGATAGGCTCCTTTTGCGTGTGTCGTGATCTAGTGGTCCCCGTCGCATTCCCCTTATTGGTGTAAAAAAGTGTTACTATCTCCATCCCCAAAAAAGTTCACTTTTATACATGAATTTGGACATACATTATGTCCAGATTCATGTACAAAAGTTTAAGTCTTTATGTGGGACGAAGTACTAAGTTGCTCAAGTTTGAATTTTTTCAGTTGCACATGAAACTTCATATTGTACTAGTTGGTGCAGTGGTACACTGGCACTTAAATGTTCTTTGCCTTTATCCTTGCCTGTGTCTAGTATAGACTTATAGTCCATAAAAAGTAACATGGGGAGTTAACATGTTTTTTTCCTCCTTAGAGATGCCTTTTATTGAATTGAGGTGGATATATTCTGTTCTTGTTAAGGTGATTAACGATTCAACGTTATGCTCTTATGACTGCAGGATGTGATTTCTTTATGTTGGTTGTTGTTGAGCTGATTAAATGTTATTCTCCATGCTTATGTTTCATTGAATGTATTCTCCTTTGATTCAGTTGCCGCACATGCTGCCTTCTGAAAAGGCATTTTCTGCTGCTGTATCTTCGCTTGGAATCTACAACAAAGATGGGATAGTAGTTTATGATGGAAAGGGACTATTTAGTGCTGCTCGTGTTTGGTGGTAAGTTTCTTCTTTGCAAAACTAAGTGAAAACATCAAGAGAATAAGCCAGACAGAAAAATCAGACAATTTTTTCACTTATTAAATGATCATAAGCCCTCCTTACTAGTGTTTGAAATATGTTCCTTTGTTGTTACTTTTGATAATTGAATTAAATTTCCTATGTGATGCCTGCTTCCTTGATATCAGGATGTTTCGTGTTTTTGGACATGATAAAGTTTGGGTGTTGGATGGTGGTTTGCCCCAATGGCGTGCTTCTGGGTATGATGTTGAATCAAGTGCCTCTAGTGATGCCATATTAAAAGCCAGTGCTGCTCGTGAAGCAATTGAGAAAGTTTATCAGGGGCAGTTGGTAAGTGGCATTAAACCTCCTTTTTGTTTGTTCTAGCATTTGAACCTTACTCCTGTATGTATTTGTCAACCTCTGAGTTGTGTGGTACTCATGCTAGTAGCTACTGGAAAGGGTGCTTAACTTGACCGTAAGTTATTCACAAGTTTATTTATCTTGTAGGTTGGTCCCTCCACATTCGGAGCAAAGTTGCAACCTCATCTTATTTGGAATCTTGATCAGGTAAGAGGTGCTCAGGCCTGAAAGTCTGGCCCATACATTTTCTTCACCGTTTATGGAATGCATTCTTCATGTTTGATACAACTAATACATGATTTTTTTGTCAGGTTAAAGAGAACATTGATGCCAAGACACATCAGCTTATAGACGCTCGAGGAAAGCCTAGGTATATCTACTATTGTAATTCTGGAAAGACAGATCATATACCATACATTATGGTGTATATGAAGCCATTACCTTTATGCTTGCGGCTCTATTGGGTTATGGTGTATTTTAAAATTGGCAGTCCCAATTTGCTAGTTTGGAGACAAAAGAAAAAAAAAATCCAGGAACCATTCATTGTTCAAAGTAATGAACTAAATTCTACATGACAGCAAACCTTGTGGCCAGACCATGTTCTTCCCTAGGCCTAGTAGGTACATCGATTTGGATAATGTCCATAGTATCACTAGCATCTGTCAATAAGTTTCTTTGCCAACAATTGTGCTGTTTAGTTTTTGCCCTTTTATTTTGTTTTTCTAGTTCAATCATGATTACCTTGTCACCAACCTAGTAGGCATTTACTGTTATTGAATTTCATCTTTTGAACTCCTTTTCCTTTTCCATTTCAATAATTGCAGTAGTTCTGCTACATTACGTCATAAAAATGCGAACACTTCATTGAACTATATCTTGTGTGATGTCAGTCATTGGTCTTTAATACTAACATGAAGTTTCTCTTCAGATTTGATGGTGCAGTTCCAGAGCCACGCAAAGGAATAAGAAGTGGACATGTGCCTGGGAGCAAATGTGTTCCTTTCCCTCAGGTTGAGATATGCAATTACACAAGCAGCTTGTACTCCTCTTTTGAACAGAAATTTTACAATTAATTTTACCCTGTTATTCTTTGATTGTCTATGGTTGCATTTGATGGTATTAATTAATTTTTCATAGTACTTTCTGTTTTTAATCTTGATCCATTCCAAGTATTTTTGCCGAGTCTTAGTTGTTTTTCTGCAGTTGCTTGACAGTTCACAAAAGCTGCTACCTCCAGAAGAGCTCCGTAAACGGTTTGAACAAGAAGGTAATATTTTTTATCCACATAAAAGTTCCTTCTGTCTGCTGACAATGCCCTGTTTAGCCATGTTGCAAATATCTTGGTTTCAATCCTACTCCCCGTTCTGAAAGCATGCCTATATTTTAACAACAAACCTAATGTTCTAGCCTTCTGGGTCTTTTCAAACGTCAATGTGACCTCTTATTTATATTTTTGTACAAATTGATGGTTGAGTTCAGTAATTAACTAATGCCAGTGATAACCACCTTGCTTATATGATTGTAATGACAAGATATGGCTTTTGGTAGTGCTTGTTACGAACATCTTTTCTCGTTGGTATTTTATATATATCTGTGGTAGTAAGTATGAAATATAAAGATTATGGTAACAACTATGGCATTCTTGGTAATTAATCACTACTCTATTGTGATTTTCAAGCAGGTATATCACTTGATCAACCCCTCGTGACCTCATGCGGTACTGGTGTGACAGCGTGTATATTAGCTCTGGTAAGACTACATGGAACATAGAGCTCGCACGATTCCTTTTTCAATTGTTACAGCACGTCGCATAACCTAAGCTTTCTTCTTAGGGCCTCCACCGCCTCGGCAAAACCGATGTTCCTGTATATGATGCATCATGGACTGAATGGGGAGCCCATCCTGACACTCCAGTTGCCACTGCTGCTTAGTACCAGCTAGTCTTCTATGGAAGGAAGAAAGCGAAGGAAATTGAAGAGGTCAGCTATACATGTGAATTATTATGAGCTGTTAATCTACCTTTCTGAAGTCCCTTTTATATGGTGGGACATTAATAAATGAGAACAATATGCTGAAAGTGTCTCTTTATGCCGTTGTGTTGTGGTGTTCTGTAACTCATGTTCATCACCAGTCAAAAATGAACAGCCGACTGCAGTAAAAAAAAACGTAGCATAATTCTCCACTGAAATTTATCGATATAAATCCATTTCTGCAGTTAATCTGATACAAAGTGTCATATCAGCGAGGAAGGTGTGTCGGCCATTCTGGACGACAGAGTTGTGCCTGTGCTGCCGCTGCTACCCGTCACAACCGAGGACGTATTGTAGCCGGAATCATCGCCCGGCGGCAGGAACGTCGCCACCGGCATCCTCGCCGGGAGGCTCGGCGGCGGCGCCTCGCCCCTCAGCACGCCGGCGGCCTGCCTGATCGCCGGCCGCAGGCTCCGGTCGGGGTGCGCGCACCAGAGCCCCACCACCATGACGCGCTCCATCTCTCCGCCGTCGAACTCGCCGCCGAGCCGCCGGTCGGCGGCGTCGAGGACCCTCCCCTCGCCGTACAGGCCCCAGACCCACTGGGCAATGTGGACGACCACGCCGTCGTCGTCCCCCCCGTCCGGCGGCGGCGGCGCCACCACCGGCCGCCGGCCGCAGGCGATCTCGAGGAGGACGACGCCGAGGCTGTAGACGTCGGACTCGGCGCTGGCGCCGCCGGTGACCATGCACTCCGGGTCCATGTACCCCATCGTGCCGGCGAGCACCGTGGTGTGGGAGCCCCGGCCGTGGTCGACGAGCCTCGCGAGGCCGAAGTCGCCGAGCTTGGCGTGGAAGGCGGCGTCGAGCATGATGTTGCTGGGCTTGACGTCGCGGTGCACCACGCACTGCTCCCACTCCTCGTGCAGGTACAGCAGCGCCGAGCAGGTCCCAAGCACGATCTCGTGCCTACAAATTAATGGAGTATTTGTCCGTCACGCGCCATGGCTAAAACTCGAAGCTTTCAGGGAGCGATGGTAGCTAGCAAGCTTGTACCTGAGTGGCCATGAGAGCACGTCGCCGTTGGCGTTGTAGAGATGCCGGTCGAGGCTGGCGTTGGGCATGAGCTCGTAGACGAGGAGCAGCTCGCCGCCGCCGTGGCACCAGCCGATGAGCTGCACCAGGTTGCGGTGGCGGAGCCGGCTGATGATCCGCACCTCCGACGCGTACTCCTTCCTCCCCTGCTTCGACCTCTTGGAGACCCGTTTAATGGCGACGTGTTGGTTCATCTCCTCGAGGAATCCTCTGTACACCGACCCGAACCCGCCTTCCCCGAGCTTGTGCTCGTCGGAGAAGTTGTCCGTGGCGATGGCGAGCTCGCCGAAGCGGAATCGCTTCGGTCCGGTCCCCTTCTCGAAGTCGTCTTCCATGGCCGCCGCCTCCTCGTCGAAGAAGTCTCCCTCGTCCATGTCCATCTCGTGCTCCTCACTCATCCAGCCGGCGAGCTTCCGGCGCCGGCGCAAGAGGAGGCGGACTGAGAAACCGAGGACCACCAAGAACGAGACGGCGCCGACGGACAGGCCGGCGACGAGCCCTGTCGACACAGCGGGAGGAGGAGCAGGCGGCGCCGGAGACGGCAGCGGTGGCGGCGGCATCGTGATGTCGAACGGCCAGAGGTTGTACCTGACGTAGCAGCTGGGCCCCTTAATGGCGCCGCCGCTGTTGTTGGGGAAGATCCGGGTGAGCTTGGCGACGAAGCGGCTGAGGCAGGTGCTGCACTCGCTCGCCGCCAGGTCCCTCGTGCACTGAGCCAGCCCGTATATCGCCGACGAGCCGAGCCGCCGGTCGGCGTACTCCCGGCTGCCGCTGCTCAGCCGCAGCGCGGTGTCGCCGGCCCTCCAGGCGAGCTTCCACATCAGCTGCCACCGCGCGGAGTCCATGGTGGTCATGTTCTCGACGTAGGTGGCGGCGGGCTCGTACAGGGCGACCCGGGCGTCGGCGCCATAGGTGAGCTCGGAGAAGGTCTCGTTGGAGTAGCGGAGGAGACAGGCGTCGTAGTTGGCGCGCACCGTCCGGCTCCCCGGGCACGCCTGCGTGATCCCGGCGGGCGCTCCGGCGAGGCACTCCTCGCACTGCGCCGCGTTGTGGTCGGCGTAGCACATGAGGAGGCCGAACACCTGGTCGGCGCCGTCCCCGACCGAGGTGGCGTTGAACCAGCCGCCGGTGGCGGCGGCGGTGGAGAGCGTGGAGAGGAGCTGCCCGAGGTTCTTCTTGTACTGGCTGTCGCCGGTGTAGTTGCCGGTGGTCGAGCAGGCCTTCGCAACCGGAAGCACCACCACCACCTTGTCGCCCTGGCCGGCCGCCGCCGCCGCGCACAGCGAGCCGACGACGGCGACGATGACGACGATATAGTCACTTCCGGCGTACATCGCCATTGCTACTGTCCTATGAAAGTTGCTGATCTTCTTTGCTAGCTGATGAAGTAGTGTTGAATTTGAATTCATTTTTTGTTGAAATACTTCACTGATTATATCAGTGAGTGCACATGCAATACACTTAAATTTAAATTCTTTGATCACAAGTTAATAAAGTGATGGAGACATCTGAGGCTCTAAGTGATCACTTCCGACACATAGGAGTATCCAATATCTAATAGGGGAGGCTCTTTGATAATTCAGAGTAAGCATATGTTTCTTATGTAAAATAAAAAAGGTTTCAGAAAGCTGGATGGCAGTTAAGTCTATCTTGTTGGAGACTTGCTGGTAGAATTGCTGAGAAACTCTCATTTTTAATTAGATCCTACTAGAGTGTCCAAACTTGCCCTGCCTATTTTTGTCTTGCAAACCAATGCATCACTATAAATTCAAATAGATGTTTTACAGTGCTCTCTGTAGTAGAAATAATCTGTGCTGTTTATTTTTTTTAATCCAATGTATATAGATCTATTTATACTATTATATGAACTACTGGCAATAGAATATTGTTTTTTTCGAAACGACAATTTTTTTTATTATTCATATCGTTGTGTGAAAGGCTGTGAGCTGAACATGGCCTGTCAGTTTGGTATCACAGAAATAGTATGCTGGGAGATAGAAACGCCAATCCTATTTCAATGTAAGATTAGATTCTGATGGACAGAGTAAGTTGATTGTTGTTGAATTTTTTGTTCCAATGTTCCTGTCGAGTAATAAATCAGGTGGTCATACTTGTAAAAGATTTGGTAATGATTTTAGAAAGGATACCTTTGGGAAATTTGACTTGTGTTAAGAATGATTCCAGTTGATCGAGCTAAGAAACTATTTCCTTTTTGTTCCCCTTGAGGGATAAACAGATTAATATCAGTACTGCATCTTTCGAGCCTTAATGGAATCATCGAAACTTTTAGTATCTTCGGGACATGATAAAATCATTGAAACTAATTTAGATTGTCTATTTTCTCTATATAATGATCTACCATTTGGCCTACACGGCACGACACGATTGGTGTTAAGCCCGTGCCGGCCTGACCTGACAGCATATGCCTAGGCTGATGCCTTGGCCCAGCATGGCCTGTTTCAATGAGCAGTGAAGAAAAATAGTTAAGGACTAAAAATAGATTTAATTTAGCCATATAAGTCGTAGCCAAAGGGAGAGATATGTACAATAGACTTATTCTACATATAAGACAGAAAAAGAGAGGAACATAGAATTATTTTAGCCATATAAGACATGACCTAAAAATATGAGTGATGAAAATTAGACTTATTTAGTGAAAAAACACGATGGACCATCTTGCCTTCGGGTCGGTTTGACATGACCTAAGTTTTATTGGGTCATGCCTGGCTCGTTGGTGCATCCCATGGGTGGGCTAGGCTCAGCCCAACGCGTAGGTCGTGCTGTGCCGGCTTGATGGATTTCGGCATAGGCCCGATAGTGGCTAGGCTGGGCCGGGTCAGATGGCCTATCTAGCCATCTATATCAACTGCTGGTATTAGAGTTTTTTTTTAATTTCGATAGTAGAGCTTTTTAACTTATTGATTGAGATTTTTTTACCAATGATAATATTTGTAGTATGATTCTACCAGCAGAGGCAATCGTTAACCAAACTCTTAATTTCAACGTTCCCCACACGTGTTGAACACAAAGTGTCAAAATAAAACGTGTTCAGCACTACAAACCAACATGCAATTACTAATCCATTTACGCAGTTAGGCCATGTTTAAGTTCCTGGATAAAAAAATTATGTTGTCACATCGAATGTTTAGATACGTGCATGTAGTATAAAATATAGGCAAAAAAATCAATTACATAGATTACGTGTAAATTGCGAGACGAATCTTTTAAGCCTAATTACATCATAACTTAATAATATGATGCTATGGTAGACATTTGCTAATGATAGATTAATTAGGCTTAATAAGTTTGTCCCGGATATTTCTAACAGAATTTATAATTGTTTTGTTATTAAACTATGTTTGATACTTCAAATGTGTGTCAGTATATCCGACGTGACAACCAAACCCAAAATTTTTGGCTAACTAAACATAGCCTTAATCTGATAGAACGAAAAGCATCATCGCTCAGATGTCATTTCAGCAAGGAAGATGTCTCGGTCGCCATGGACGACGGCGTCGACGGAGACGACCGAGTAGTACTAGTGCCCGAGCTGCTGCTGCTGTTCCCTGACACGTCATAAGATGACGTATAGTTGAAAGCATCAGCCGGCGGCAGGAACGTCGCCACCGGCATCCTCGCCGGGAGGCTCGGCGGCGGCGCCTCACCCCTCAGCACGCCGACGGCCTGTCTGATCGTCGGCCGCAGGCTCCGGTCAGGGTGCGCGCACCAGAGCCCCACCACCATGACGCGCTCCATCTCCGTGGCGTCGAGCTCGCCGGTGAGCCGCTGGTCGGCGCCGTCGAGAAGCGCCCCCTTGCCGTACAAGCCCCAGACCCAGTGAGCAATGTGGATCCTGTCGTCGTCTACCTCGGACGGCTGGTGGTGCTGCGCGATGATTGGCGGCCGGCCGCAGGCGATCTCGAGGAGGACGACGCCGAAGCTGTACACGTCGGACTCGGCGTTGGCCCTGCCGGTGACCATGCACTCCGGGTCCATGTACCCCATCGTGCCGGCGAGCACCGTGGTGTGGGAGCCCCGGCCGTGGTCGACGAGCCTCGCGAGGCCGAAGTCGCCGAGCTTGGCGTTGAAGGCGGCGTCGAGCATGATGTTGCTGGGCTTGATGTCGCGGTGCACCACGCACTGCTCCCACTCCTCGTGCAGGTACAGCAGCGCCGACCCGATCCCGAGCACGACCTCGTGCCTGCGGATCAGTGGAACGCACTCGCCGTCAAACGCCGCCATGGCTGGCCGGCTAGCTAGAGCTCGAAGCTTCTTGGAGAGTGCTGGTGAGAGATGCCTGCTTGTACGTACCTGAGCGGCCATGGGAGCACGTCGGCCTTGGTGTTGTAGAGGTGGGTGTCGAGGCTGGCGTTGGGCATGAGCTCGTAGACGAGGAGCAGCTCGCCGCCGCCGTGGCACCAGCCGATGAGCTGCACTAGGTTCCGGTGGCGGAGCCGGCTGATGATCCGCACCTCCGACGCGTACTCCTTCCTCCCCTGCTTCGACCTCTTGGAGACCCGTTTAATGGCGACGTGTTGGTTCATCTCCTTGAGGAATCCTCTGTACACTGACCCGAACCCGCCTTCCCCGAGCTTGTGCTCGTCGGAGAAGTTGTCCGTGGCGATGGCGAGCTCGCGGTAGCGAAACCGCTTTGGTCCGGTCCCGTTCTCGAAGTCGTCCGCGACATCGTCGAAGTAGTCACCTTCGTCCATCTCCTTCTCCCTCGTCCGGCCGGCGAGCTTCCGCCGCCGGCGCAAGAGGAGGCATGCTGAGAAACCAAGAACCGCCAGCAGCGAGACGGCGCCGACGGTCAGTCCGGCCACGAGTACTGTCGACACCGTGGGAGGAGGAGGAGGAGGAGGTGAAGGCGGTGCCGGAGCCGGAGAAGACGGAGGCAGTGGTGATGGCGGCGGCAGTGTGATGTCGATCGGCCAAAGCTGGTACCTGAGGTAGCAGCTGTACCCCTTAATGGCGCCGCCGCTGTTGTTGGGGAAGATGCCGGTGAGTTCGCCGACGTACGCAGACAGGCACCTCCGGCACTCGCTCGCCGCCAGGTCCCTCGTGCACTGCGCCATCCCGTACAGCCGCGACGTGCCGAGACACGAGTCGACGTACGGCACGCTGTCGTTGTGCAGCCGGAGCTTGGTGTCGCCGGCCCTCTCCGCGAGCTTGCTCGTCAGCGCCCGCCGCGTGCCGTCCATGCTGGCCATGTTCTCGACGTAGCGGGAGGTGAACACGTAGAAGGATATGTTCACGTCGGCGCCGTAGGTGACGTCGGCGGCGGAGAAGAAGGACGCGTCGGAGTAGCGGAGGAGGCAGGCGTCGCAGTTGGCGTTCGCCCACCGGCTTCCGGGGCACTTCTGCAAGATCCCGGCGGCCGCTCCGGCGAGGCATTCCTGGCACTGCGTCGCGTTGCGGTCGGCGTAGCACATGAGGAGGCCGAACACCTGGTCGGCGCCGTTCCCGACCGAGGTGGTGTTGAACCAGCCGCCGGCGATGGCGCCGCCGGTGAGGGTGGAGAAGAGCTGGTCAAGGTTCTTCTTGTACTGGCTGTCGCCGGTGTAGTTGCTGGTGGTCGAGCAGGACGGCGCGAACGGAAGCACAACCTTCTTGTCCTGACCGACTGCTGCGTCGCAGAGCGAGACGAAGACGGCGGCGACGACGACCACGACGAGATAGCGAGAAGCCATGGCCGGTGAAGCCGTTGCTAGGACTATGAAGATGCTAAAGTTGATTGCTAGATAATGAAGGTATTAGGCACAAGCTTTCAAGTGATAAATTTGATTAAACAAAGTTAAGATTCATAGTACTGGATGACAATTAAGGCTATCTAGTTGGACTTGCAAGTAAAATTTATTTAGAAAACTATCATGTTCAATTAGGTCATGTTAGTGACCAAATCAAAAGTCATCTAGATGATGTACCTTGCCATCCTTGTCTGCTTCCAATGCTCCATCACTAGCTATGAATCCAATGAAACCAAATTTCCATTATTTTTATGAACGCCAAATTTGTAATTATTCATAAAACCAGGCATTCCATGCCATCCAGAGGAGGACAGAGCAAGTTTCAATCAAGTTTCAGTCACTACAAGATTTTTTTGACACACCACTTTTTTTTGGTCCTGATTGAAACTTGCTCTGTTCTTGTTCGACAAAAGCATGCATGATTTAGCTTTAAATAAAACATAATAAGAGAATAAAGAGCTCATTTCAGAGGTTTGCATGGATGTATTAAGAACTTCTGAAGAAGTATAAACTGTTAGTGAAAAAACCACTCCAGATGAAGGTTTCTCAGTCTAGAAGCTCTGTGTGGTATAATATGTCAACTCTGATTTTCTTAGGTATAATTACCCTGCAATTTGTGTGAAATTTTGTGACAAAGGTTTCTGCTACGTCATGACTGAGCTGATCATATGCAGTCTGACAAGGACTGAACATGGCCTCTCTGATTTGGCATCACATAGCTCAACATGCTGGAAGACAAAACCCACATCTTCTTTTAATGTTCAGATACCGTTAGATTGATTGTATTTCGTTTATCTGTCTTTTGTTCTGGAGCAATTTCATCATTTTTAAGGAGGTACTAAAAGGTACAACTGTTTTCTATGTAAATTGTGTTACCTCTTGGTACATCTTTATGGATAAAAAAAAACTCTTTGTATCGTGGGTGTTAGTTCCTTTAGATAACATAGATAAACCATAATGGAAATAATGGTTTAATAGAGGACTTTTAAAAAATTCGTCGGGTTAAAGCTGACCCCGACAAACAGGAGTAGCTCCGAACCTATCCAGAGATAAATCTGATGGTCAAGTCCAGTGTACACTTGGACGAGGTCTATGCTTGTCCAATCAACCAGAAATATCTAGTAAATATTTAAAACAAGAGTACCTGAGGGATAATAAAAAACATTTCTTTTGACTTGAGGGGTATGCAAATTCATCTAATTACTGTAATCTTCAAACCAGAGTAACATCAGTGGAACTTAGTACTTCACATATGACGAAGGGTGAAAGAGATGGTGAGACTAATACGTGACTAACCTTAGAGTGATGAACATATTATTATATACCTGCAGTGAGTAGTTCGCATGCAGTGTCCAGTTCACCAGAAAAGTTTAAAATCATCAATAAACAAAAGCATAATGCACTTATGCCTCCGCATAAAGATAATTGTCTTTAAGAAGACACAGAAATGACTTCGGATCATGCCAAAAGTAATCGGAATGATGTGCATGCTCATGCTCTTATCACTTTATATTCACTGTCGCTGTAAATATATTTTCATGTCTAGGTCAGATTAATTTATTGGTCAACTTTCTATGAAGGAAAGAAAGTGACTCTGTTTACTCAAGTACTCCTTAGTACTCGCAGGAGGTAATTAGAACCATTAGATTATTATTCAAGAGACAAGAAAAGCGACTGAAATTCAGTCACCTAAAATGTGTTCACATTCATCCACATAAATACAAGTATGGTGAGGTACTAAAAATTTTAGTGTAAAATTTTGGCTCCTCGGCCGTGCCACCCGCTCCCGCCGTATCCGCCTCGGCTGGGCGCAGATCGAGGAGAGAAAAAGAGAGGAAGAGAAAGAAAAAAATAGGATAAGATATCAGACAGAGCAGAGGAGAAGACAAAAAATTTGATGTGATGAAGAGGAAAAAAATTACATCCGGTCCACTTAAAGGAGCCGCATGCAAAAATTGTTTTTTACATACGGCTCCTTAGGTGGACCGCATGCGAAAATATTTATTAAAAAAATAATTTAAAAATGTAAGAACTTCAAATTAAATTATATGATATTAAATGAACTTATATAAAAAAGTTTTCAAAAACAAAGTTGTAGAACTCGTTGAGATCTATTCATTTCTTCATCCGAGTTTGATTGAACTATATAAAATTTGAATTTTAAAATAAAAAAATTCAAATAATTTTTCAGGTAATAAATATTTTCAAATGAAAAAGTTGTCAAAAATAAAGTTGTATAACTTATCAAGATCTATAACTTTTGTATTGGTCATTTTTCTATATGACTTTGTTTGAACACTTTGAATATAAATTTCAAATTGTGACAACTTCAAACAATATTTTCAAATACTAAATGATTTCATCTGAAAAAGTCATCAATAACAAAGTTGTATAACTCGTCAAGATCTATAACTTCTATTTTGATCATTTCTTCATCTGATAAAATGATTTGTAAAATTGTTCACAAGATGTATATCTATTATATATATCTCATTACACCACTTTAAAATACGTTCTATAAACATGCGAACAGACGATGTTAGAACTAAACGTGCAAATGTAATAAATGGATTTTAAATATCATAAAACACCCTATAACTAGCTAGTTGTGAACGATGCGATCATGCGTGCACTCCTCTTCCTCGCTATAGAAGTAACAACCACACTTGTCACATTGTCACATGTAAATTTATTCGTATAATGTTTCGACTTGTAGTGTTTGATAAGATTTTTCTTGTGCCTTGCTTTAGTCGAATCCTTATTATTTGACTTAAAAGCATTCACAGCACAAAGTCTTGTCGTTGGTCTTCATCGAGCCGGCGAGATATTAACTCGTGTTGCTCATCTGACATGTTGGCTAATAGTAGCTTTTTCTAATATGGATGGATGAAATTGTAACATCAAACCAAATTTATTTGTAATTTATAGAAGCGTGTGTCACTTATTTATATATGTTAACGAAGCGTGTGTCACTTATTTATATATTTTTTTCATTAAAAAATATGAAAAAATTTAATAAGATAGTTTAATATGAGTTATATCACTCCACCAACATGCAAGCTTTAAATTCATCTTCTACAAGTTGTAGCAAAAATAACAAAAACAATTATAAATATGCGTATAGTTTGTCTTAGTTTTATTTGTTTATTTTTTCTATAACTTGTAGAAATTAGATTTAAACTTGCATATTTATGGAGTGATATAACTCATGTTAATATGTCTTGTCAATTTTTTTCATATTTTTTAATAACTATTCGTATGCTAAAAACTGTTTCCCTTCGTCCCCTACGTTACTAACTTGGCGGTAGTAGCCAAAGCTTGGAACAATCCAAGTCGGCAATGGGCAAGTTAGCCATGGCTGTGCTGGGCACAGCGGCGAGAAGCTGCCGTCGGCGACGCTGTACACGCCAATGTCCCGGGGACCCTCCGGGTGGAGCAGCGCGTAGTCCTCTCCGTTATCTGTGTAGTAGATACGGTTGGGCAGCACGCCGTCGCCGGCGGCCGGCACCCAGAAGGGCTGGTTGCACCCGATGAACAGCGCGTGGCCGCCGTCGCCGAGCGTCGCCGTCTCCTCCAGCCGCTGCGCCGCGAGGTCGACCCGGTACAGTTTGATCCACACCGTCTCGAACATGTGCGTCATGGCGCCGTCCG
The DNA here is from genome assembly GCF_000231095.2 of Oryza brachyantha. Lineage (NCBI taxonomy): Eukaryota > Viridiplantae > Streptophyta > Magnoliopsida > Poales > Poaceae > Oryza > Oryza brachyantha. The sequence continues at coordinate 15,510,450 of NC_023174.2, read as the reverse complement.
CCCCGCGCACGGGCTCCATCATCTTCCACACCTGCAGCCACCCGCCGCCGCCGCCGGGGGCGCGGACGAGGTATTTGGTCTCGGTGTGGATGATGCCGTATATCTGGTTGGCCAGAACGATCGTCCGGCGCACGGCGGAGGGCCCGCCGGAGAAGTCGTAGGCGTGGATGCCGGCTTGGTGCGTGAGTGCGTAGAACATGCCGTCGCCGTCGTTGTAGAAGACGTCGGTGTAGAAGTCTGAGTCCGGCAGCCGGACCCAGGCCCAGCGCTCGTCGATGCCCAGCCGCGCGAAGGAGAGCTCGTACCTGGGCCGGTGGAGCAGAACGACGGTGCAGCAGCCGGCGGCGGCGTCCGATGACGGGTCGGACGACAGGAACGCGCGATGGTGGAGGTACCCGGCGAGCTCACCGGCCTTCGCCTCGGTGGGTGGATTGTCGTGGCGCTGCGCCATGGTCCAATTGTACTGGACGATCTCGTAGTCGTAGTCGGCGCTCTGGCAGCGCCTCACGTGCTCGATGGTGTCCACCGGCGGGAGCGAGTCGATCTGCTGGCCGGTGACGGGGTTGACGAGGCGCACCTCGGCGGAGTCGGCGTCGGCCGTGATGATCCAGCCGTGGGAGCTTCCCAGCCACAGCCTCTTGCGGATGGGGGGCTCAGCATGCAGGGAAACCTCGTGCGTGCTGCCGCCGGCGAGGTCGAAAATGGTGGCGACGGCGCGGTCGTCGTCGTCGTCATCGCCACCGCCTGAGGCCGCAGCCGCTTAGACTAGGCACGGCGGCGGAGGGCGGCGCGAGAACAGCGGGTGTCGCTCGCCGACGGACGCGGCGGCGGCGCGCCAGGAGCGGCAGACGGCGCCGCAGCGGACGATGTCAGCTGGGTCGTTGAAGGTGTGGAAGACGGTGGCGAGGAGGTCGAAGAGCATGTCCGACCAGATCGCCGGCGACATGACACTCAGCTCGCGCGAGATTGGACACGACATGAACCTGATCTTGGCCGGTAATTAGCTCATGCATATATGAGTCATCAACTCATCATTCCGACTCGGTAACTGACTGTACGATTGTGCCATACGAACCGGACTTGTGCTCCCGCATGCAGTGTTTTTGTCTTAAGCGTTTTTCCTCTCTCTCTGAGGATATACTACTAGCCTACGAGGTACCATCGTTCTCTTCGGAAAATTGAATTTGATAACTCCTATTATTTAAGATATTAAGAGGTACTAAATTTTACCCAGAAAACAGCGGTAGCTCATGGCACCTCATTAAGAATAGAAAAAAAATGCTCTTTTATCTTGTCTGAGATTTGCGTATGGTGTGGGAAACTAGTATTTGTGGACTTTGAGTTAGGATGTTGGGATAATTAAATGAAATCATGTATGCCTTTCATATCTGAAATTGGGAATAATCTCATTTGATTATCCTTTTGGATAATCTCATTTGATTGTAAGCATGTCATTGTTCATCCGGAAACATTGGGACTATTCTTAACAACACCATATTGGATTTATCCATTTATTTGAACCGTGCGGCCAGTGTCGATACCAATGTCCATCATGGCTAGACTAACAAAGAACTACAAATTGTCTATTTAATGGAGATTTCACTAAAAATGAAAAGCTAATATTAATGCTTGTGCACCAATGGAAAAATAATCTAATAATCAATTCTAGGGAGTTCTAAATCACATCCTCTGTATAAAAGAAATGCTAATATATTTCTATTGTGATTGATTATTTAATCACTTTCACTTTCTGTTGAGCATCATCTATCAGTTTGCTCTGTTTCTCAAATAATGCGCGCAATTGACATGAGCAGGATGTGATATTCAAGTTTGCCAAGCCTACATGAACTTCATATTATCCTAAGTACCTTTTGCATTTCATAGATAGTAAGATACACTAATAGAGAGAGAGAGAGTAAAAGCGGTTTCACAATACATGCATTCATGCATCCCCGTGTATGCAATTGAAAGGAATTATGCATGACTAAACCAATCACTCTTTCATGTATAATAGATGAGTTACATATTTTTGTTTCGCTATATATATGAGGAAGCCATGCATACACCACAACTCACTTATCATTGTTTATGTTTGTTGTTGCATTTTGAAATAGAATTAGAATTAGCAACATGTCGGATGAGGAGCATGAAGCTTATCTTCTGGCCTAAATGAGAGTTAATAACGATGACACAATTTTGTGTTGGGAATGCTTTAAGTCGAATTACAAGGATGCAACTAAAGAAATATTCAAGACAAATCTTGCTAGCCACAACAAGTCATATCATGCTAAGAACAAATTCATTTGTGGCAAGTGTGGCTGTTCCTTCTATAGCGAAGGAGAGAAAGGGACACACGACCGTATTGTGCACACGTAGTAAGTTAAGGCATACGATGACATGTACGATATAATTTGTGTGTTGTATTTGCGTTAGGATTTTCATTTTCCTCACTTTGATTCTTTGGTTTGTTCGATGTTTATCTTGTTTTGGAGCTCAACTAATGGGTGAAATGAGGTAATAATTCGAAGACTTTGGTGATTCTTGCTTTACGAGGATTTCAACTGAAGCTCGATCAATTGATCAACCGATCATTCTTCATTTATATGTGTTAGGTTAAAGTTATTGTTAAACTTCATAGTCTTAGTTGTTTACCTATGACGTGATTTTGGTGATTCTTGCTCGCAAGGATTTTAACCGAATCTCAAGCTATTAGCATAGTATTTTTTTTTCTTGATTATTGATGTGTTGAACTAGTTGTTGATCTTGATGGACTAAATTATATCCTAAATTACATATTTGTACTCGTGCTCTGTGTGTAGTGGTAAATTAATGTCAATGATTTGTTTATTTGATTCTTAGTCGAACAATTTAGTATTTTAAAATAGGTTTAGTTTGATATTTGAAGGTACTTTCTAAACAATGATAATATTGCCCTTGTACTACATCGAACAAAATATGTACACATATGTGCTACAAGACGAGGATTAAACTACATGTAATTAACTCACTTGATGAGTGAGAAGTCCAAATATAAAAAAAGATACTTATAACCTTATGACTCTTTATGGGTTTTAATTTTTCAATCTTTATTAGCTGAGGATGCACGGTAACTAGTAACAGGGAGGGGCAAATCAATATATTATGTCCCACCTAATCGAAACTTAGTTTCTTCGCTAAGTTCAGATCACGTGATGTTTCCAAACTGAATTGAGTTTTTTTACTGTTGTTAAAAAATATCTCAAGACACACTGTTTAGTGTAAAACTTATTGTACCTCGAATATTAAAGTAATAATTTTTAAGTATAATAAAATAGCTCAATTTTTTGGTATTTCAATGTACAACGTAACTTAGGATATCATATTTCTTATTAAAAAATAGTAGTACTTGATATATTTTTTAAAGATCATAAAAAAAATCTAAAATATTATATTAAAATTCTTAGTACTTTGACATACTATACTTTTAAAGGATCGTTGATAAAAAAGCCCGACTAAATTACTTTGTTCGTTCGATATTTCATAGACAGATATTGAACGAGTCGGAATCTAATGCATGACCAGCCGAACTGCACGCATATACGGACGTAATCTAATCAAGAGCGACCGACCCGACGAGGTTTCCATGATGGACCAGCCGATTGCCACGTCGCCGGCGATCTGGTCGGACATGCTCTTCGACCTCCTCGCACCGTCTTCCACACCTTCCGCGATCCCGCCGACCTCATCCGCTGCAGCGCCGTCTGCAGCTCCTGGCCGCCGCCGCCGCGTCCGTCCGCGACCGCCACCCTCTCCTGTCCGCCCGCCCGCCCGCCGTCGCCGTGCCTGGTGTACACCAATGTGATGTCTCGGGAGAGGGCGAAGGCGACCGGCCCCGCGCCGCCCTGCCGGTTAAGCCCCCGATCCGCAACAGGTCCTGGCTGGGCAGCTCCCACGGCTGGATCCGACGCCGAGCTGCGCCTCGTCAACCCCGTCACCGGCCAGCAGATCGACTCGCAACCGTCGGTGGACACCATCGAGCACGTGAGGCGCTGCCAGAGCGCCGACTACGACTACGTGAGGCGCAGCGGACGGCGGCAACTGCGTCTTCGTTCTGCTCCACACGCCGCGGCATCAGCTCTCGTTCGGGCGGGTGGGCGTCGACGAGCGCTGGGCCTGGGTCCGCCTGCCCGACTCGGACTTCTACACCGACGTCGTCTACAACGACGGCGACGGCATGTTCTGTTCTACGCTCTGACGCACCAAGCCGGCATCCACGCCTACGACTTCTCCGGCCGACGGCCCGCCGCCGTGCGCCGGACGGTCGTTCTGGCCAACCAGATATATGGCATCACCGGCACCGAGACCAAGTACCTTGTCCGCGCCACAGGCGACTGCGGCGGGTGGCTGCAGGTGTGGAGGAATCTAGTGCCTGTGCGCGCGGGCGCGGCAGCCAGCCCACGACGGCACGATGACCTGGATCAAGCTGTTCGGCGTCGACCTCGCGGCGCAGAGGCTGGAGGAGACGGCGACGCTGGGCGACGGCGGTGACAGCCACGCTCTATTCATCGGGTGCAACCAGCCCTTCTGGCTGCCCGCCGGCGCCGGCGTACTTCCCAACCATGTTTATTACACAGATAACGAAGAGGATTACGCGCTGCTCTACCCGGAGGCGCCCAGGGACATCGGCGTGCATAGTGTCGCCGACGGCAGCTTCTCGCCGGTGTGCCCAACGAAGCCATGGCCATTACCAACTTGGATTGTTCCTAGCCTTGGCTACTACGTACCGTCAAGTTAGTTATAACAACTAAATAAAGGAAGCAATTAGCTATGATCTTTGATTGTAATCTACTCTTTTGCTACTTCGGTCGACAAACACTGATTTTATCTCACAATTGTCCCTGTTTACTGGGACTGCTACTATAAGTTCCATTCATCCGAATTCTTTAATCTGCTTTCATCCAACTCTGGTTTATACTTTGATAACTTGCGTTAAGTCGAGTTAGCTTGTTGGTCCTGTTTGTAAGCAAAATTCCTTGCGTAGTAAAGTGTAAACAGTAACACGAATGCCCAACCAACCAAGAGGTCACATGCTCAGAGCAATACATCGCTCATTCACGAGACGGGTAAAGATCAAAAGGTTAGGTTTCTGGCCTACTTCACATTCACAATAACATGGAAAGAAGAAAGATTTTCCCAGGATTCAGTGTAAGCAAACTTCAGTAGCGTAGCTTAATTCGACAGCACGCAATGACACATGGCTTCCAAACTCTTTTATGTTTTCTCCTCCACCTCACAAAAATAGTGCCCAGGAGCTCTCTGCCCTTCCACATTCTCTCTTTGCCTCTCAAAACTGCAGATTTCTGCCAAAAGAAACGCTGCACTTTCAGAGCGGACATGGTGGAACTTCGAGCGTTGTTCCAGCCTGAATCTGGCCCCATCCGATGAGGCGCCAATGCTTCTCGACACGACGGCTGAGGGCAACCTTCTCACCCTTGCTTGTGCAGACTGGGGCAGTCAGCTGGAGCTTGGCAAGATCGTTCTTGACAGCAACCACACGGGCGCCAGTCGACATAGATCCGATGTTAAGCATCAGGATTTCACCCTTGGTGAGCTTGGAAACCTTGCCAGCCTTCTCAGTACCTTTTGTCCTCACACCCAACAGCCTCCGAAGAAGGAAGAAGTTGATCTGCATGGAAGGTCCAAATGTAAGTATTGTTTCAGTCTCACTTAAGTCCTAAAGAAACAAAGAGTTGGCAAACCTCAAGCTCCACATAGACATCAGGAAGTGACCCAACTTCACCGAGAACCTGACCGACCAGTCTATCAGCACGTGTCAAAGTTGGATCCATTGTTGTTCCCACACCAATAAGACCTCCAGGCACAGCAAATTGGAGTTCATTCTGCTCAGCATAGAGCGAAACAATCCTTGAATAGATCGGGGTACATTTAATGTTGCCGCTTTCATCCTTCATTACAATGCCAGGGCGAACTTCAATATTCTGGTTCACCCTCAAAACCCCCTGTAAAGAAGCATTACCATTCAATTCATACCTAACCCAAAGAAAATACTAGTGATCAAAAATCTAATTATATGTTAGCATGAGGGAATGCATACCCTGAGGATGCTGCCACCAGCTACACCACCCCTAATTTCATCAACCTCAGAACCAGGCTTGTTGACATCAAAGGAGCGAATAACAATCATGTTTGGAGGGGAAGTAAAGTTCCTTTCAGGAATGGGGATCTTCTTCACAATGTATTCACATATCACATCAATGTTATACTTAAGCTGAGCAGATATTGGCACCACCGGAGCACCTTCAGCTATGGTACCCTGCAGAGAAAAAAATCACCGGTAAACAAAAAGACAGACGGATGTACCCATCAACAAGATAATAGTGAACAGGACCTGAATGAATTTCTGGATCGCTTCATGCTGATTCATTGCTGCACTTTCCTGGATAAGATCAATCTTGTTCTGAAGAATGATGATATGTTGGAGACGCATGATTTCAACAGCAGCAAGATGCTCAGATGTCTGGGGTTGTGGGCAGCTTTCATTGGCAGCTATCAAAAGCAGTGCTCCATCCATGATAGCAGCTCCATTAAGCATTGTAGCCATAAGAATGTCATGCCCCTGTTAAGAGGAAATAGGTATTGTTAATGCATATGTAATATTCTCATTATTGACTTCAAAAAATAAAACCAGTATGCAATTGCCCATAAAATAGGTTGAGATGGCATCACTTTATTATTTTTTTTTCATCTTATCATTCACTCATGTATTCTAGTGGAAAAATATTTGAATATAAAAACTGATGCAAGTGCAACCACACAATTATAATTGAAGGAACAAAAATGTTTTAAACTGAACATACAGACTAGTGCAAAGCCATGAATTACATAAAGCAAAATCATTAAGCATTCAGGTAGACAGCAGATGATCAGAGGTGCGTTACATGTCTAGGGAGTAGAAAAGATCATTCATCCGCAACAATGAGTAAGAGGTTTCATCATACCGGGCAATCAACAAAAGAAACATGTCTCAGTAGCTTCATCCTAGTGTTTTCAAACCCAGGCACATCACAGTGAGGGCTATCTTCTTTTCCGCTTCCATAAGCCCTTTGTATAATAGGAATAAAGTCAACAAACAGTGTAGAGCACACATGCATAAGAGCTTGGCATCAAAGCAGATATCCTATGTAGATCAATGGAAGATAATTATAAATTATTTTTCTAGAGAATCAATCATTTGAGATTTTAATCATATCTTCTGCTCCCTATGTTTCACTTTTGGTTTATCATAAGTCAAACATCTTCAAGTTTGACAAAGTTTATAGAAAAATGTACTAATACCCAAAACACCATATTAGTTTAATTAAATCCACCATTGAATATATTTTTATACTCCCTCCATTTCAAAATATAGGGTGTATTTTGATTCGTTAGGACAAAGATTATTTTATTAATATATCACTTGTGTGACAAAAGTATAATCATAAGTACTTCCGAATACGGATCTGATAATATCAATTGTGATAAAAGTTATATCCTAATAAAGTAATCTTTGATGAAACCCTTGTCCTAACAAAGCAAAATATGCCCTATATTTTGAAATGGTGGAGTAGTATACTTATTTTGTGTTAGAAATATTGCTATATTTTTCTATAAACTTGGTCAAAGCTAAAGAGATTTGACTTAGGACAAATCCAAGGTAACTTATAATATGAAATGGAGGTATTACCAAATATTAACTGGAAAACAAATTGTATATAGAGAAGTGTTTTTAACATGGCAATACAAATGGAAGTTCATTGCATTGGAATTACTGTGTCATTTAATGGTTTATTTGCATACTTGTAGCACATTGGTCGTGGGCATTTCTCGTCTTCACATTTGTAGATTTTTGCATTAGCATAACCAAGCTTTATAGTAATGTTACGCTCCAGCTCATTCTTGAAGCGAACTGTCTACAAATCACAAGGACATCAGAATTAAAATAAATAAACAAATTACATATGACGGACATATATAATAAAAAAGATTGACGAGTGCAAGAACCATCATTTGGAACCAGTCTAGCCCTAGCACGAACTACAACTGTACGTGCCAGCAATATTCTTCCCCATGCCGTTATCTATACTCTATTAAAAGAAGGCAATGATGGTGGTAGTGAATTTTCCACCCCACCAACTCTATTTTTTTACCAACTACTCCTTGATGTACTTTCATATTGCAAAATAGTCCTACATATTATGATTTATCTTATTTCATCATCAATTACAAGTTTGTTATGCAAAGACATCTACATGGATGAATTGTTCTAAAAACCTCAATAAATTTGTTTCAAACAATACTAGCATGCGTATAATTCATATTTTTCCATAGCAAAGCATAGGTATTTAGCTATTATTATATGAATTCCTAGATACAACTCTTCTGAAATCTATGCTCTACAGTGTATTTTCAGCATACATTTTAAAGTTCACTGCATTTTACTCAAGTATGTACAAAAAGGTACATTGAAGCATCGTGTGGCAGAAGGATAAGAAAAACTCACAAGTTACTAACAAATGTGAGATATAATTGTCAACTATACACAGAGTTCAGATTCAATAAATTGGAAAGAAGTGTAATAATGAAATATATGAACTATACCTGAACTCCAGATATAGCTTTCACAACAGTGGATTTTCCATGAGCCACATGCCCTATGGTGCCTGAGATGTTACACAATGAAAAAGAACATCATGCCAATGCAGGAGGTTCACAAATCAGATCACATTGTGATGTCCCAAGTCAACATAAAACCAGAGACATGCGTCTCCATTAGCTATAAATAGCATTGTCATTTTTTAAAAAAGAAAAAACCCAGAATACTTGATGCCACCGTGCACAATCTGGCCAAAGAATGAATCTTACCTAACAAGTCAACAAGTACAAATAGCAACAGAGTGCCAATGTATTATTAAGTGAGGCTTCAGTACAATTCTAGTGGCCTTAGACAGGCACATCCAGACAAAGGAAACAGTTCCAACATCTAATGAGCAAACTATAACCAGCTAAATGCTAAAGAAGAAAAACCTAAGCTTTCTTTCAGAATCATGATATTTACTTTGTACACAAGAAAACACACAGAAAAAATCAGAGACAAGCTCAGTATAATGCACCATAGAACAGTAAAGCATTGTTAAAAGCATTGCATCAATACCTATATTGATTGTCGCCTGGCGTGAGATAACTTCAGGCGATAACGGGTGGAGCTTTGTCACATCAAGCTTGCTTAAGTCCTGCTCCATAAGTCCTCGGCGAGACATGTCTGAAACTGCAAAATGATAAAAAGCAAGGTCACCTACTGTCTTGTTCACTGTCTAAATACCAATTGCAGGTAAACTGAAAACACACTATCTCCAGCCATGTATAGTTAACTATACATTGGATTTGAATTACTTTTAACAGCACATAACCATTACTACTACCTCCAGTCACTAATACATGATGTTTTGGGCAATCAAATGAACTCTCTATTGCCTAAAATTGTTTGTCCTAACAACAAATATTAAAGACTGGAGGGAGTATTAAGCAATATGCTTGTACAGAGGCTAAAGAACCTAGTTTTTTTCTTTCAAAAGCCAGGAAAACCTTGCCCATAGAAGCTGGATGGGAGTACTAAACAGAAACAATAAATAGAAGAAGAACTGAGCCCGGTAAGCATGTGATATCTCCAGTGCTACTTGCGTCTTCATCAGGAAGGATATCCATACGTTAGACATGCTACTTCTATACCTTCAAGTGCAAGAACAACTCCACGTCTACTTGTTTCAGAGGTTTACATGGTGATTTCTGCTCAAAACTTCAACTAGTAGAATTCTGCAGGTTAACATTCAAATGGACTAATGATGAATTTGGCTACTACTGCAGCAGCTTAATTTCCGTACAACGAATCAATCAGTCCCGCATACATATGTGGCAACAAAATTGGGTGACATACGATGAGACAACAAAAATGGTGGAGGGGTAAGACGAGAATGAATGAGCCCACCGTCGAAGATGCACTCGGGTTGACCGGCGGTGGACGAAGAACTCGGGGAGGCAGCGGCGGATCGAGGACGGGGAATGGGACACCAGGCGGTGGCAGCTCCGGGTCCGGGCCCGGCTCGGGGAGGGGGAGGAGGATTCGAGGCTGTGGCAGGTTCGGGTCCTGCTCGGAGAGGCGGCTGCGGATCGGAGAGAGGGAGAGGCGGCGGTAGGCGGCGGCGGCGGCGGCGGATCGAGGAGGGGAGGAGAAGACGGCGACGGGTCGAGTGGTAGGGCGGCGGAGTGGGATTGGGCGACGGGTAGGGTTTGGATTATTTATATGAACGGGGAAGGTGGATTTGGATCGCTGGATCTTCATCCAATGGATACACTCAATTTATAAACGGACGTTGTCCTAAAGTATTCTACTAATTTAAACATTTATAGCTTGATCAGTAGGGATTAAGGTGGAGAAAAAAAGATTAATGTATTAAATCATGAATGAATAGAGATATGAGGTATTTTCTCCGTTTTAAAATGTAAGTATATGATGTTTGAATCTTGTAACAGAATATAAGTATTTGTAGTTTATAGTAATATTGTCGTATCAATCACTTTTTATTTTTAAAATTACTTTCATTTTACACCCAGCTATTCTCTCACCCTTATCATTCATTATTTATTAAGAGGGTATCATAGTTTTTTCTTCTTAAACTTAATCCACGTTAAATAACCTACCAATGTTCATATTTTGGGAGGAGAGGAAGAAGGTGTGGATAAATCAGTAAGAGTTTTATTTTGAATCACACCCTCTTTTCATTCCTACCTATGCTTATAAGCCAAATTTTTTTAAAAAAAACTCAACTTTAAATGTAGATTTAATTTTAGGATTTTTTTTCATCAAAGTTTATTTTCATATCTTGACTTTTAAATCACTAAAATTATATATATAAAAATTTTGTTCATAAATTTATTTTTTGTTTATAAATATGTTATTTGGCATCACGCCCATAGAATGTTCTGGTTACAGAGGTATGCCGAAAAAATAGTAAGAATCAAAATAAACATGATCTATACATCTTGACCTTGTGACAATACTAAATTTTAGCTTTGCAATAGATAATAAGGTTTATTTGAGCAATAAAATAGGCATGCCCTAAGATTGGAGGGTAAATCCTAGTATCTCACCACGGTCTTTTTAGTGCCTACGGTAACACCCCAATCGGAGTTGTAGAAGTTATAGAAGAGAGAAGAGTATGTACAGATGGGGAGAAAGCTAATGTCATATAGCACAAAGTAATATTTGTATCAGCGCCGCTATACGTACGACGGCATTGTACGGCTTTCAAGATGTTATCTTCGTGGCTTTTTCGTTGTATGTAATTGGCAAGATGCACATGACCATCCAAGCTAGGGTACGCCATTAGTGACGGATGGCCCTAAGAGATGAACACAAATACAGGAAATTGAGAAACAATTTTGGATGTGAATAATATTCGCCCCTATTCATAATCTAGTTTATTATTCCTTTTATCTTCTAGCATTGGTTATATGGTGAACATTCAATGAGAAAATCTGTGAACACAGTTGTGAGGAATGGAATGGAAAAGTCAAAGCTAAAATTTGGGTTTTCAGCCTTTTTCCATGGGAGGTGAGCAGGGGTCATGAATAAACAATTTTCGCTCGGCTGCAAAAATATTTAGTTTGTGTGCAGATGTTATGCCATTGTCTTCTTTCGGACGGCACGAGTAATTTTGTGTGCGTAAAGATATTTTTTAAAGTCAAATAAATCCAACTAAATTAGCATATACTAATAACTCGTCTCGTTTTACGCGACGATGATAAGATCAGCCCACAATCCGCTGATAAGGCAAATTCCACATGATGCAACAGCATCAAACTCTCCACAATCAGACAAAACTTTATAGTATAACAGAACATAGTTCACAGGGTAGTAATAGTATAGTAGTACACAACATAGGCTCTTACAACGGGGTCAAGTCTCCACAACTCTTGATGGCTTACAAAGCTTCATCAACTTTGCCGCAGATTGTTCTCACTCACTTCTTATCTTATACTTACTTAGTACAACAGCTCACTATCACTGCTGATGCTTGCTAATCCTTCCTGAGAGATTCTACCTCAAGAAAGAACAACTTAAGAAACTCCAACGAAGCAGTTATTCGCAAGCGTAAGTGCAGAGCCATCTCATTTGCAGCAGAGAACACAATGCTGCTAGTAAGAACTTCTATCATATATTTCATCAGATACCAGCACATCTGGAGGAGGGTACAGGCCTTATGCCACAGGTGGACGCGGCACAGAGTGGCGTTGGTTAAGAGATCTACTTATGGCCCTGATGGTGTTTGGGGTTGTCCTGCAGCAGCCCCCAATAAGGACAGCCCCATCTTTGCACCATTCGTTTACATAAGAAACAAAATCACCATCCGACACACCAGTTGATTCCTGCACAGCAAAATGTAGCATATGTTTAGAGTTCTAGAGCAACCTCAAGTATACTGTTAAAGATTATATTAGGTGGGCATTTTATAGATCAGCTTTTATGTTAACAAAAAAGAGGTCTTTATTTTCCATGTCTTCGAGTAGTGGCATGGTTTTTCTTGCACTTCAGAACACAGATATTCAGAAAGCACAATGTATTTGATGTTCAGAAGAATGTTTCTATCAAATCTGAGATGAACTTACCACCCACTCCTTTTTCTCAGCATCATATCTTTCTCCGCTATTGGGGTATATCAGGATTGGCTTATCTGTGACCTGTCATAATGCAAACTAGTCAAGTGAAGAGATATGCAGTTTGCTCAATCAGCATAGTTTATATAATTTGTGCGAGGACAAACAAGCAGTTAACATCATTCTTTCACCAGGACATAGGATACTGAGCTTAAACACATTTCAGTAACTAAAAGGAACTTAAGTACATACCTTTCGAATGGAGAGTATCAGGCCATGGATAAATCTTGGAGGTGTGCAATTTATTCCAACTGCACCAACCTTTGAACACCCATTAGCAATAGTAGCACACTCAATTAACGAGTCTCCACTTACAATGTGAACTCCGTCTTTTGAATTAAACGAGAACCATGAAGGGATACTAATGTTACATTCCTCGAGAAGCTCAACATAAGCCTAAAGACCAGCAAGCGAACCAATAGATATTATTTTGTAAGAACACATTGCTGAATGTGAGGTAAAAGATAGTACCTGATGTAAGTAGTAATGAATAACATACCTGAGCTTCCAATTTGTTGGGGATTGTTTCAAAAGCGATCAAATCAGGACCTGCTTCTGCGAGAACCTCAAGCCTTCGCCTATGAAAATCTTTCAGAAATTCTAGTGTGCCAGCTTCACCATAATCCCCACTAGTAACACCAGAGAAACAGTGATTAGACAGAAGCAATACAGGAAACTATTTGATCCGTTAAGTAGTTAAGTACCTGTATTCAGAGCCATCAGCAAGATAGGCCCCATAACTTCCTATGGAAGCGGCAACCAGGATAGGATGTTGCATGGGACGATCTGAATGCTCCTTCAGAAACATCTCACGCGCTTCACATGCAATCTCAACACTCTTTGAGAGTAAGTCTTCACTTTGTTCTTTTGAGAATCCCTTGGACTCGAAGCCTTGAATTGTAGCCTGCAATGTCAAATATTAACATTAGAACTGTTCATCGAAGAATACTATAGAGACTGGAAAATGTGTGGAAGTATATAATGGACCTGGTAGGATGCTGTGATTATGATATTTGCACCTGCTTCTAGGTAGTCTAAATGGACCTGTTACATCACAGACATAAGGAGAATAGTATGGTGTCATAATCTGTAAACAGCTATTTGCATGCGAAATAATTGGTAAAATAAAAAAATATTACACTACATTATCAGGGTATCTATGGAAGGGGAAAAAATGGAGTGTTAGCAGCTCCTTAGACCAGAAACTGAGAAAAATGTCCTCACATTATTTCACATAACAGCATCAAGTGACTTTGACATGCCAATCCACAATTATCATCTGAAAGGACATAAAGCAGACAAAGTAGGGCCAGAAAACATGGCCCATCATAAAACTTGGACCAGCAAGGCCAAGCCCCAGATCTGAGCTCAGGCCATGGCAACAAGTAAAGACTTCAATAATATACTTCCGAAAAAGAACCCAATTCTATCCGAAAATGCCAGAATAAGTTCACCAACTGGCATATACTCCATCAACAAATGTTGTGGGCATTTTATTCAGCAGCTTGGCCTTCACTTTATTCTACAGCACTAAACACTTCAGAGAAAGACAGCTCAAGCACCTAGCCAGCATGCTTGACTTGTATTTCAAGTCAATCCTTCAAAACCTCCTTGAACTCACAAAATCAGACAGTCCACAGAAGTAGAAGCACAGCAAATTACTGATTTTTACTAGTTTATTAAAAGAAATGGTAAAGAATTTTAGTGTAAAAGAAGTGGTGAAGGAATCCTTGTTTGATATTTCCCTGTCCATGATGTAGCACTACCTTATTCTATTGCAGACGTGGGGACATTTCAAATATTCTTTTTACTAGTAAACAAGATATTTCCTACCAGTTCCAATACTTCAGGGTCAAGAAAAAAAACTATTTTTCCTAGTAGTAAACTAGTGACCTATCGATTTCATAGTCCTGAGTCCTGAAAATGGTTCAATCGAGTTGGTTGGTTGTTTCCGATTCTTAAAAAAGAAAAAGTTCTCTTTTTTTTTCTTTCCTCGGTAACCACGCTCGTATCAAGAATCAAGATGAACACATCGCCGCTGTTTTAATGCTCGAGCTCCACAAATTCCTCAGCGAGGAGGAGACAAAGTGGCAAGCAGAAAGAAATCATAGCAAACGTAGCAGGAAACAGAGGAGATCGCGGCCAGATTGCGAGGCGTGGAGAGTCACCTTGCGGACGAGGTGCGGGGAGGAGAGGAGGCACTTGGCGCTCCAGAGCGGGTCGTTGAGGTCGGCGCCGTTGGCCTCCAGCTCCGTCGCCAGCCCGCCGTCCATCACCAGCCTCCCGCCGCCGGCCTCCACCCACCGCCGCAACGCCGCCGCCGTCGCCCCTCCCTCCTGCTCCGCCACCCCGCCGGCGCTCTTCCCCACCATCTCGCCCCCCTGCTCCGCTGCCGCCTACGCTCGTGAAGAAGTAGCAGGTCTTCCGCGAGCTCGGATTTGGGTTTGCGCGAGACAGTGGGGTGGATTTATAGGAGGAGAGAGCGGCGGCGAAGGGGTTGGATTGGATTGGAGGAAGACGACGACGACGGCAGCCGGGAGAGAGGAGAGAGGAGGAAAAAGGGCGCCTTTTTTTTGTGCTGCTGTTGTTGGGTTCGGCTGCTGACACGACCAGAGGGAGGGAGGGTTTATGCCTATCCCCCTATCTGATCATCTTGCCGTAATGATGTATTAATGTGTGTATTATCTCTTTGTTCTATTTTATTTTAAATTACATATGCATATCTAATTAATTGATATTCTAAGTGTTTTACGGGTTTTACAATAAGATAAAGTCAAACGAGGATAGTTATAATTGGTTCATACCGAAAGGTATATGGAGAAATTCTACGAGAGATGGTTGCAGTTGGTTGAGACAACAAAGTTGACAAAGAAGTTGTTGTATTTTGAAATAAGATTTAAGTATTGTTACATTTCTTGCTATAGAGGGAGTGGTATTCTATATTTATGTGAAAATTTTGTGCTTATATTGAACGACGTCTATAGTTTTCAAAGAAAAGAGAGACTAAGTTCTATGGAAAAGAAACGGGCAGTAAATTTTGGCTATATACGAATTTCGACTTAGCTAAGAGTACTTGTGCATATAGATTTACCATAGGTTTGAAATTCATCAAACCTATTTCATTTTGTATATTAGGTTGACGACGTCTGATTTCAAATTTCTGTAAGAATAAATTCTGTTTGATGTGAGCTTAGTCATTACACAAGATGGGTTGGTAACCGGTGAAAGAAATTATAGAATTACAAATTGCGAGGATTGAACTAGAGCCCTCCATGTGTGGCACTGAAAGCTGCTTATCATCATACTAGGTTTGGATGGGTTCTTTGTGGCTGCCAACTACCACACTTTTGGAGTTTCTCCAGCCTGTATCTGTCATTTCCATTGAGGTGATGTAGGCAAGTTTATTATCCTACAGTCATGTTCTTGCCATGTTTCTAAAAAACAGTTTTTTTCTTACATACCTAAATATTCACTGGCATATAAAACCATATAAAAGATTTTCGATGAAGTTTACTGACATTGAAAACTTGCATACTATTGATCAATTTGTCACGGTGGTCATGCATATCTATGTCACTGTGTCACTGCACTACAATTCGCTTTTCTTCGGCAAAAAAACAAAAAAAAATTGATATCTTTTGACAATAACAGGAGCAATAAAGCCCTATTTAAAGGATGGGTTGCTATTTTTTACAAAAAAAAATAAAGTCAAGTTGTTTTATATGAAATTCATGCGTCCTTGATGAAGAACACACATGACAGAGCAAGAAAAGTGACAGCATGACAGGTTCATCGTACCTGGCCATGTTTCTGATTCTTGAACAAGTTCAGAAGCTGCTAGCATTCTGCAAAAGTGCAAGTAGCTTGGAGGAAGCACCGAAAATGATGCGCACGTTGAAGTAATTAAGATCAAAGCAATCAGGGGTATGTTGGTTTGATTCTAAATTAATTAAGATCAAAGTAAACAAATCACCGTAGTGTTTTGGAAGGCTTGCTTCAGAACAGAATACCTCTTTCCAAAAAGTTGCCGAATTTTTGGCAAAGTACAAGTATTAAGGAGTACTACTAGTACTTGTTAGGAAGGAGTTTCAAATTGGTACTGCATGGAATTGATTGAGATTTTTTTTCATAGGAATTTAACTAGTCCTTACTTGATTTGATATGATTGAGAGATGTAGTGTCACACGTTATGTGCCATTTACGGCAGCGGTGGATGATCAGGTTAGGTCACCTTCCTACTTAACCATTGCATGTTATCTTAAGTTGTCTTTGTCCTAAAATGTTATTTTCGTTCTATAATAAATACATTTTAGAATTTAAATTTGTACCTAAAGAGTGTATTTGTAGAGTACTAGTTGAACCATCAATCACCTATTTAAATCTCTATCTATTTTACTCTCATCTATCTCTCACTTTATATTATTTTCTTATTTAATGATGAATATTTAAATTATTTTTATACCTATTTTATGTCTGCAGTGTTAGAAATGCACTTATACCGAGAATTGGGGATGGAGGGAGTATAAGAGAATTTGGTTTTGCATCTCAACAATATTTTAGGACGAAGATAGCAGCATACAGATTGACATGCTTAAGGTGAGTTTGAGAGTGAAGAAGAAGAAGAAGAAGAAGAAGAAGAAGAAGAAGAAGAAGAAGAAGAAGAAGAAGAAGAAGAAGAAGAAGAAGAAGAAGAAGGTCATTAGTTGTTGACAGAGTAGGGCATTTTTCCTGTGACTACATGTAATTTCCAGAAAGAAAGGAGGAGAGACGTGCATGATGAGAAAACAGCAGCAATCACCATAACACCTGTGATTGCATCACTTTGGCTGGTTGCTTCAGGAAGGCAGAAACGTCGTCTGCTCCTGCATTCCAGCAGCAGGGGTGATTAAGAGTATGATTGATTTGTTAAAAGTGAGAGGCTAAGTCTTTGTTAAACCAATCCCCTGTGCATTAGCAAGCAAAAGCGTATAGCCAGCTTAACTTTGGTTGCTTTAGCACAAAGTGATGAAGCCTAAATGCGTTTCCTAGCTCGGTCTAAAACTACATTATCTTCAGCATCATATCTGCCGTTTCTCAACAATAATATATGCAACATCCGAATTGATGGATTGTTCTTATCGCCAGCTTAATCTTTTAGATGATCGTCGCATGCATGATCGTCCACTGGCAGCTGCTTTGGCGACCCAATCTTGATGGGCATGCAATGGTGTTTAAGAAAAGGTTCAGTTTAGCTGCAAGAATCCATCCAAAGATGAACCAAATTAAGTACGGTTAATGATACTCCCTGGAGCTCTTTTACTATTATTGAAAAAGTATCTTAAAATACCACACATTTTACTAAAATTTGTACCTAAAAAGTGCTGTATCTTGAGGGTACCAAAAATTTATACTAAATTCTTGATACCTAAGATACTTTTAAAGGACGGTAAAAAAGCCATGTCCCTGGCTACAAATTAGAGTTTGGACAGACGTCTGTCCAAACAATGATCTGATTAATAACCCTGAATAAAAAAAGGAATCAACGTGATAAACAAAAGGGGAACAAATTCGCCAGCATTTTTGGAGAAGGAATAAGATTTGTAAGTACTTATGGAGAAGGGATATGGTCATATCAAAGAAAAAGAATATGCTGTATATATCATATTGCCTTCGGAATTTTAAACATACTGAAAGTATTTCAATATGTTATCTTGTAATAAAAGAATTAATAATATGCATGGCCACTTGTGTCCAAAGTTTGTAAAGTTATATTTAACTTTCTTTATAGGGGGCGATTGTTTTTTTTATGCCAAACTGTATATTTGTAAACAGAAAATAATTTCCAAATAAAACTTTTATATACACTTTTAGCAATCTAAAAGGCAGTGCTGAAAAATAAAATTCAATGAGAAACCCAAGATCAACTTTCACGTTGAAGGTTAAAATTTTAAATTTTAGCTTATAAACATAAACATAAATAAAAAGGTGAAGATGATAGACTTTGAAAAATAGGCCACCATCCTTTGGCTTTTTCAATATGTCAATTCTGGCTAATAAGCCCCACACGCATATTTCTGTCTCTAATGTGCGCATATGTCGTTTCTAATGTGGATCCAACTTCGTTTCGAGCAGAAACTTTATACTTTATCCATCTTAAAATAATTATATTTTTTATTTCAAATTTAAACTAGAAAATAGACTTATTTTGGGGCCGGCAAAGAAAATACATAGAATCTTTTATCCCTATCTTTTCACTTATATGTTTACTAATAAGCAAAATTTAAATTATCAACAATAAATATGAAGTTGATTTTGAGGTTTTTAATATAAAAGGTTAACAAGTATAGGTTATTCGATATAGAAAATGTTTAGGTAGCACATGTGGAAGTTTACAGATGTGGAAGTTTACAGATGGGTCTACGATTCTGATTGGTGACATTTTGCTTCTGTATGCGACATTTTGTGCCACATTTCTCTAAATTGTTTGAATCATTAGTCCCCGATATCTCTGCTACTTTTACCCACCATTTGTTTTTTTTCAACCCCCACCATGTGAAAATTACAGTTGTGATGTCGGCTCATGGCTGCATATCCATTCTGCTCCAGTTGACATGCACCAACACTGGGGCAGGATAGCTGCTTATATTTTGCTGCTGCACTTAAAGAAAGACTACTAGCACTGATCTGATTCATCTAATGTATGCATGTAAGAAAATGCAAGGCAAGCGGGGAGTAAATTCATGGGCACAAGAATATATAGTTTTATCAAAGAAAAATAAGATATATACATCACGCCGCCTCAGAAAACATGCTGCAAGTATTTGTATTTGAATAGCTTATCTCGTAAAGGAACGTATGAGCAGCTTGCGTCCATATAGAACTTTGCATTCTGAGCTATACGCTTTGGTCTATACACTGTACACTACCCATGCCTACGCCCATGGCCTATGCTGCCAAAAAGTTACTAGTGCCATACTAGACAAGAGCAAGAGTAGGGAGATAAGAGGGAGATTACCACCTCTACCCGTTCTACTTTGATTCACCTACTGTCATCCAGTTGAGATGTTGGATCAGGCACCTGGCTGAAATCATCTTGTCACCCACTTGAACCTCAAGATTCTTTCATGAGGTAAGCATCTGTCATGTTTCTCCATCATCCTGGAAATGAAACAGATGTTGAGGTATGACCGCATGAGACCTTTGTGTCAAAAGATGCAACACTTTTGCTTGTTAGTTCTTTGGCTTGGAGCTTCTATGATCTTCACATCGTCCATCTCACTGTCGGAGCTGTCGAAACATATCTCTGGCTCTTGCTGTTTATGCGTGTTCTCTTCATTGGTTTTCCATGTGCCAGTGGATAAAAATATAATGTCGTCTTCATTTTGTGAGCTAACAGGATCTGCTTTTGTGGTATCTTCTTCATCATCCTTCACGCTATCTGACAATGTAGCTTCTTCTGAAAGAACACAGCCTGTGAGCTTCTCAGCACTTCTGCAGATGCTAGAAGTTGCTTCTCCTGATGCTGCAGCCTCCTTGATGTATTCGTTACTTATGATTGTGTCTCCACCCTCTACTATCATTTCTGAACTATCAGGAGATGCTGCTGCTTCTGATTCTCCACCCCTTATGGCATCTTCTTCTTCTTCGTTATCGGATCGGTCAGATGCCCCTGCCTCTGACAAAGCATCATCCAGCCTGGCACTTTCAAGTTCTTCAAGCAGTAGTTCTCGTATTCTCTGTCTTAGCTCAGAAGCATCTTCAGGCTCGAACCAACTACGACTAAACTGTATAACAATTACAACCTCGGTGTTAAAATTTTAAAAACAACTGAAATCTAAACATATGAAGTGCTACAAGGAACAAGTACAGAAAAGTGATGCAGCCACTAACCATGCCAAGATTATCTCTTGTGAATCTTTCTGGTGCCTCTCTTATAAATCGTTCAATATAATAAAGCATGAAGATACCACAGTCATACTCGTTCCTCTGCTGTGGAACCTGGCAGGAGTAAAGATTCTGTAAAAGTTGAAATTAAGTGCAAAAATATCCAAGTGTTTGATGCAGGCTTGCAACATAACTGTAATCTGAACAACTATTCGACACAAAAGTTCAACTTGCAAGCAGCCTGACAAGCACAACAGAACTGTACCGTAACCTTCTATTAGGGTGTTAATTGATTAATACTATTTGTACATCACATGTCTAACAAGGGCTCACCTGAACTTTCTCCTTCTGTATATGACTTGGGAGATCCTCCCATATTGTCTCTGAAATTGAAATGCCAGGAGGATTTTTCCCTAGATGGCACCATTCTTCTTTAAGGTATCTATAACATGTAGAGTTGACAACATCAGAATTATGAAAGGAGGTCACTTGAGCTAGAACTTAGTATAAGAGCAGGTACAATAGCAGGCTATAAGCCAGCTATAAGCATATTTTAAAGATATAAGAGGGGAGAGAGAAGAGGAGTGGGCTACTAATTTGTAGCCAGCTACACGGGTTCCAAGACTAAATGTGTATATGACATGCGGGACCATGTATTGATGTTTTGTAGCTAACTATTATATGCATTGGCTATTAGATTGGCTATAGATAAATTGGACTAGTAGTTGACTATACTATTGAACTTGCTCTAAGATAAGTTATCCACAAAATAGGGGTAGCATAAAAGCAGAATTTTTGACACTCGCATTGAAGAAAAATAAATGATCAGTTGTCAGTAGTGAGATCAGTCACACACCTCCCAACTGTGTCAAAGATCTTAGCACTTGAATGCAGCTGTAGGGAGTCCAGATGAAGTATGATCGGCCCTGAATTACTTGCTTTGGAAGGAATGCAGATGATTATCAAGCTCCAATGTGCCCTGATTAAATGCAAGCAATTCATCATAAATTTAAGCATTACTGTTAATAACTACATAAAGTGTGGCATTAAAGGCATTCTAGTGGTAACATATAATGCTGGGGTTTATCCGTATGAGCAGCAACTTACGTTCCATGGATTGGCAAGATGATATATGATGTGTGATATATATTGGCACCTTTCCACCATCTTCTCAATTTCACAAACTTGCCCTAGAACCAACAACCAATTGAAACACATATATAATATTTCAGTGCGACATTATCATGTGAAGATAATACAACACTGAGAAGCAAAATGAGATAACGAATCACAGAAGGCATATAACAGTACATATATGAGAAGGCAAAGAAAAAACTGAGATAGAATCTGGGTACTAATATGTTGGCGCAACTACAATACAGAAGTGGTACTACAATGTTGGCGCAACTAAATTACAGAAGTGGTATTCTTCATACTGCTTCTGATGAGGAGGAAGAGATGAAGGTTTATACTCCAAACTAATACAAAAGAAACACTCATGGCAACCACACTTCAATTATCCTTCCTTTTTTGCATCATAAGAAACACATTCGGAAGAAAACATAGAGTTAATGAGACACAATAGTACCTTCCCCAACAAAGCTTCTTCAAGCTTGCTATAGAAATATGTGTTAAATATGTAGAATTTGCCTCTGCAATCATCATTACACAGTTTGGTCCTCTTGATGTACCTGTCAGAGCATTATGTTGAAAACAGTAAACTAACCATATTTATATAGAGTGCAATAAAATCCGAATTCAGGAGTCCTAATTGTATGCAGCACTCATATTTTTTGTGCAGCTAGAATGATTAAGGATGCATATCATTTTAAATATCTTGACTTTGTTTTGTATATTTAAATGTCAAATGGCAACAAGACTTTGAGCATCAAGACAAATCATGCGGAATTAAGATATTAGAATGGTACAAAGCTCCAACTTAAAAGATAGCAAGGTATATTCTTACTGAATGTAGAAGTTTATCACTGGCGATGACAAATATACCCCAGGATCAAGACATTTAATATCTGAGCTGCTGAGCTCTACAGCTTCTGGATCATCTCTGTTCACATAATAACATTAACAACATAAGAAAAACAACAATACTATGAAATCAAAACTTTCAAAAAGAATGCAAGACGTTCACCTTGATGGGTAGTAAATTTTGGCCTCGTTCCTGAAACATGGTTCTTGAGTTACACAAATCGAAATCTTAGCTTGAAAGTACACAACAACACCATTTCATAGAGACACATACCATCTGTCATGCATCACACAGTCTACTTGTCCTTCCACTTGTCCCTCAGGCTGCACATCTTCATCATCCAAGAGAACCACGTCCTGAACCTGATAGGTCAAATAATTTAATTTATGAAAATTTAAACTTGAATGTGGTATTAAGATAAAACTACTACTGAGCTACTAGTACATAATAATAGTAAGTATATGGTTTTCACTCGTACAGTGACTTAATCCCTGAGCAAAGAATTTATTAGAATGGAAAAACTATTAAATATTAAATGAATGTATATTGCAACAACAGACATCACCAACCACTCAGTTATCATACAGTTGGTGAAGTCTGGCAAACATAATGTGGTCAGTTATGCACACCATGGAAAAGAAATAAATATTTGTTGTTTGATTTGAACTTTTAGCTATTGATACAAAATGAATATACAGTGTTCAAGCATTCAATGGATCAGTAGGGAAATATAGTAGTTTGTATGGACCAAAAACCTTCAGAAAAAATAGGATCATAGTTCTATAGATGCTTTATCACTTATCAGCATACCCACCTTTTTAAGATCAGGAAGACACGCCTGATGTTTTTCTTTCCTCCTGCACAGAAGAATTGAAGAGGACTTTTGCCTTGAGCGAACAATCTAGCACATAATTAACATGACAATGCATCATGCTGATATATGAAAAAGCGATATGAGATACCAGCAATATTTTCTCACACTAGAGAAGATTCCACCAGAAATTAGATTCCAATATATCAATTCAATGGTGTATATCAATCAATCAATATCAAATGGGAGTAACAAAGTTACTAGTGGTTCTAAAATACTTTTATCATTATGTAAGACCAAAAAGTTAATAATTTCCATATACTGGACTAGAGAAGCATAAGAGATGGCATTGTTTTTCTTTTTCTCTAAATAGAATCATGCATAGCAATGCTACTAAACATAATAATGTTGCTGAACACAGAATAGTACATGTATGAACTCTACATCGATCAAAGATATATGACTGTTACAGATCTCATTGAAAGGAATAAAGGTTCTTGAGATCTCTGTCTTCAAAACTCTATAACAATAACATGTATAGCAATGCTACAAAACAGAATGAACCCATCATAGCAAATACATAATGTTTCAAAAATATTTCCTTACTAATAGGGGGTTTCCAAAAAAGACGTCAAAAAAAAATCACTGTCATCTATGATTGAACAGAAGCGACTAGGAATTTCTCTAATATCTGTGCATTTTCATCATGTAACATGAGGAGAAATTAAAGCAAGCATACTTATTAGTTTGGTTACTTACATGTAATTTTAGGGTAAAATTATTGACAACATGCAGCTCAGGTTGAACAAGGAATCTAAACAGCTTAGCAGAGATTGATGCATACCTCTTAGTAGAATCTCTGAAATTGTACATTTTACTTGGTTGGGGTTTTTCATTATCAGCTTTCTCATCTGGATCAATGGCATGGACTCTCAGTTTATGCCCAGATAAAGTTGATGGACACGGTTTGGTCGAGTACATCTTATCCACTGAAATGGGTTTGCGCTGTCCAATTTGTCTTAAACTTCTGCGTGTTTCAATACCTAGCTGCATTGGAAAATATCTCATCCTGATTACCAAGGCATATCTGTAGAACTGTGCTCCCCTACCCCCACAAAAAAGACAAGAAAAAAAAACAAAATGATGCTACCACGTTACTGTATACCTGACCATAGTTCTCCTTTGTAGAACAAAGGGGCACTGATTTTCCATAGAACCTGCGAGATGCATTTTCCCCAAGCTGATCTTCAGTATCTGCAAACCCGCATAGGTGTATAAAACATCGTTAACAGTAGATTGGAATGTACCTTTTGTCTTGAGAGGATACAAGATGATAACAAGAAATGGAAATGATCTCTCATTGCCATGATTATTATCCCTAAATTAAACATATATGCAAAAATGAATATTGTCGATGTCCTTAAACTCTGTTTATTTGTAGTTTCATGCACCCTTCGATAAGAAGAGCAGCGTGGATTTTATTTCACTGTACGGCAAACAGCCAATCATGATAATGTTTACCATGGTCATAAGTTTTTTTCCCCAAAAACTGCAGTCCGTATTATCTTGATGGGGCATATAGTTTAATAGTAAAGGATAACCAATAAAGTGGAACAGAGCCGAAAGCCCTGTCAGTCCCTTCCTCCTCTGACTAACCGAATGCATTTTCCACGATAAATTCACTCTTCATATAGCAGATGAACAGAAAGCCCCTGATCATTCTGCTGGCATTGCTGTATAAGCCTAGAAAACAGCACCGGCACTGAGCATGAAGATCATACCGAAACTAAAAACGTCGTGTGCGGCAGAATGACGACCATCTCCATCCTACAAAAAAAAATGCAATGTTTAGAGACCTAACCAATAAACATAATCCAGAAATGCACGCTAATATTTTACACGGATGCCACTAATTGCTCCTCAAATGTGGGGTGGTGATCAAACACCCCAATCCGATGGGGGAAATAACAAAATCGACAGCGGAGTCCACTCCAGCCCGACCACACGCGCGCGACGCTACCTTGGCGGCGGCAGGGTCGATCCCGCGGCCGCGGCGGCTGCTGCTGCTCCCCTCCCCGCCGTCGCGGAGCATCCGCTCGAACGGGCGGCGCAGGCGTCCGGCGGAAGCGATCGCCGGCCGCATCTCCCCGTTCCCCTTCCGCACCATCACCTCCGCCTCCTCCTCCTCCGTCCTCGCCGCCCGCCGCGAGGTCGAGACGAAGCTGACCTCCACGTCGTCATCATCACGGCCGCCGCGGCGGCGGGGGGAGGGTGCGGTCGCCAACATCTCCGGCCAGTCGATCTTGATCGGGCGTCCCATCGCCGCCGCCGCCGCCGCCGGCGGCGATCGGCGATGGAGGGCGAGGAGATTGGGGGTTTTGGGGGGGTGGAAACCGAAGGGGTTGGGAAGAAGAAGGAAAAAATTGGGGGAGGTCGCGTTGCCGCCCGATTCACCTGCTCTCGCCTACAAAAAGCGGTAGCAGCTTCCGCCGCAAGATTGGTTTTGGAATTTGGGCGCCCATCCTGGGAAAGCAAAACCCTTTTTTTTTCCTTTTTTGCAAACGTAAAATAATTTACAAGTATTTTTTTTATATATTCGTTTAATGCTATAGTAACGTAAAAGTAGAAATTAAAATTAAATTATATGAAGAAACATAAAATTAAATTCAAGATTGAGTTCTAAAATCTTAATTTTATCTTATATAAGCAGGTGCAACTACCAAACGGTAATGGTCTTGGATTACCGGCATGTCCATATCTACACATATTTGATCAAATTTAATCTGATATGTATGGTACTATGATATACAAATTATGTTCTTGCATTTCCTTCCTTAAACGAACTCGCCACTTCAAACGCAAAATTTTGGTTTTCAAAACTTAATTTTGGGATAATTTAAAGTGGTTTATTTTCCAGGATTTTCTTTTTATCTTTTTAAATCGCTAGGCTAAGTAAAATAAAGTGAAGGATTTCGCTTGAACTACAAAGGCTGAAAATAATGTCATCGTGAAAATAGAAGTAGAGCCCATCGTTTTGTCTATTTGCAGCTATCCCAAAAACAGAGCCTTTTTTGTTCAAGTATTTTATAATTGATTTATATGCTTAATATCCGCGCATTGAAAATACCAAGTATACGGGGAAAGTAATTATACGGTATATTTTTTGTTGGGCTCCCATTCGCTTCTTGGGCCAACTTCGTGGAAATACAGTCCAGGCCCAACACACCTGCGAATTCTCGCTCGGGCCCAATTATTCTGGCCTACCGACAACGGCAGTCAGAGAGTTCTAGGGAAGGGTTTGTTTGGTTTATGAGAGGATAGAGTATTTATTGGATATGGTTATTTAATTTTTGGTTTAATTTGCATAGATGAGATGACTCATCTCAATAACATAGATGAGATAAGTTTATATATATGTTCAATAAAATATAATCATTCAGGATCTGATTTAGTTGTAATTAATATAACTGTGTAATCATATCACACATTGGATAAAAGGTTTATATGGGAAAATCATTTAAAGTTTGCTAACAGAAAATTATGCCCACCGCAATCAATCAAGATAGGCCGCATCATCAGGACCAAAACATAGATGGCTATATCGGCTAGATCAGAAAGATTTACTCCTCTAGCATATTACTCCTTCCGTTTCATAATATAAAATGTTTAACTTTTTTACTTATAATGTTTAACCATTTATTTTATTCAAAAAAATATGAAAATATCTTTTATTTTGCTTGTGACTTACTTTATTATCAAAAAAAACTTTAAATATGACTTGTCATTTTTTACATTTGTACCATTTTTTTAATAAGACGAGTGGTCAAACATTATAACAAAAAAAGTCACACATCTTATATTATAAAATGGAGGTAGTATTTTTTAGTGGCCACCATACACCCAGCGATCATCCTACGTCAAGCCCTATTGGTCCAACCAAACACACTCGAAAAGATATTTCTATATGTACTAAATTTTTGGCGTAAAATTTTAGTAATAGCATCTAGAGATACTAGTATGTTACCAGTCTAGCTGACGGTAAAAGGTTTTTTTTTTAAAAAAAAAGAGCAACTTATCAAATCCTTGCTTCGATGCAAATATCTCAAAGCAAAGGAGCTGTAACAAATAATCTCTTCCACCTAGGAAAAAAAGAAAAAAGAAAAATAAAGACAATCTCCTAAAGATTGCTGCTTTTGTTGGTAACAGGAATACAGGATCCAAAACACAATAGCGGTTAGCTGCCTAATTAAGGATAGTGCACACTGCAAGAAAGAATAACACAAGATTTGAACAGTGGATCCTATGCGCCACGGGGTCTGAAGAAGCAGAAGCACCCGAGCCTCGTCCCGTCCGGCGCCATGCCGCCGCCGCCCTTGGTAGTGTCCAGGTCCTCCAGGAGCCGCACCACCTCCTCCATCTCCGGCCGGACGTCCGGGTTGGCGTCCCAGCATTTCGTCATGATGCTCGCCATTGCGCTCGGGCAGCGTTTCGGCATCTCCGGCCGCAGATTCTGACCGAATACAACACAAATGAACACAAATGATTCTAGTAAAGAGTAATTTTGTTATTCTGACCAAGACCAACCCAACAAAATACATAAAGGATCATAAGATGGCAATGCAATGCAGTCAATGCAGGGTACAAGAGGGTACAAGAGAACTTGTATGATACAAGAGTAATTTTGTTGCAGTACAGAAGTAGAGTTCAGATGAGATTAAACAAGTTTGCTTAAATATTGTTTTGAGAATAAGTTTGCTTAATGATACCTGATGGACAACAGCAGATGAGAGGTCTGCAAAGCTGAGGTCTGCGTGGGGTCCATAGGGCATGTCACAACAGTAGATTTCCCATAAGCAGATGCCGAAGCTGTAAACATCGCACTTTCTGTTGTATGGCTTTCCAGCAAGCACCTGAATATGATGGAGTTTCAAAATTAAGAATGGATGAATGGTTTCAAATGCAATAAACATGATGTTGAAATTTTAACATGGAGAAAGGAATTTACAAAATACAGGTGGGATAGTGCAAAATCTGGATGTGCATTCTCGAGGAGAAGTCTGAACAGCGATGGGGCAGTGCATATACCTCTGGGGCCATGTAACCAAGTGTTCCAGTCGTGCCTGTCAGATCCTTGGGATCCTGAGCCTCAACGACACGAGCAACACCAAAATCAGCAATCTTAAGGTTCAGCTGTGGGTCGAGCAACATGTTGTCAGTTTTGACATCGCGATGCAAAATCTTTTTTGAGTGCAGGAAGCTCAGCCTGCAACAAGACAATAGAATGAACGAATGAATGCTTAATAAGCATCGGATTCAGAAGATAGAAAAGCACTTAGACAAACTTGATGAATTACCCTTTGGCCAAATCCAATGCAAGCCGAACCACTTCTCTGTATGGAAGTTTCTTATTTTTCCTAAACTGCTTTATGAGGTGTTGTTTCAATGTACCACCAGTGAGATATTCTACCACAACACAGCAAGCTCTCTCAGGCAGAGCAGTGCGTGCACCCTTTTTGGAACTGTGGTCTGGAATGTTTTCTGGGATATTAAGATTTGATGTGCCCATTGATGCACCGATGAACTGCAAAGAAACAAAATTGCATTTTCAAATACCTTTGCCATGGACCGAAACAGCGAAAGTGCACGAATGAATGCAAAGAAGAAAATAACAGAGATGGTCACCTTTGTGATATTCGGGTGGTCGAGCTCATGCCAAACAGTAACTACTTCCTTGAGTGATGTTCTAAAATGAGCTATTTGGGCTTCCGATGAATAGCCATCTGCGCCCCAATCCAACAGTTTTACTATATATCCACCCCAAAAAAAAAGCAATATTAGCTACTTCGTCCAGTCACAATAACATGCCTTCTTCGACATCATCAAGAGGCGATCAATGTTTTATTTTGTAATTAATATGTAACACATGACAAAGTTAAAATAATATTGTGCAAGTAACTTCCGATCCAAATCCATGCACATTGCTCCCATCCATCCAATACAAAGATATTTATATAAATATACAGGGATGATAGCCAACGTAATTTCAGGAAGCAATTTTCTCTTGGACGTTCGTAGTAAACTGTGCTAACCTGTTTTGTTGGTCTATACGTACGCTCCAATCTACACCGATGAGGAAGCGATTCTACGTCCAATTTAAGGATGTTGTTCGTCGCAGAATTGATTAAAATCAATATATACCGATGAGGAAACGATTCTACGTCCAATTTAAGGATGTTATTCGTCTCGCAGAATTGATTAAAATAAGGGAATCATGGTAATGACATATTTGAAACAATAAATAATTTATGAAACTTTTATATACGTATTCTTAACGATCTAATAAACAAGGTTGGAAAATAAGCTTCGATAAAAAGATAAAATCACCTCTAAATTTAAAGTTAAAGTTGAAAATTTAAATTTTGACTCGTAAGTATAAGCAAAGCAGAAGCGAAAAAATGAGACCGGAAATTACTACTTTGTCTCTGATTAGAATATATTATATTAGTAATATATGGCATCACCGCGTGAGTATAAAAAGGAAACAATCGCAATCTGAAATACACTAAACAAGGAGCAAATCGACGGAGGTGTAAATCGATAGGATCAGCTCAACAAAGTATATGTCCAGTATGCATGCAGAGAGGTTTAGTTAAATTAGGGTTTAACAAGATCAGCAGTCTAGCAGGCCGGCGGCGAGGGGATAGAGATCAGATCGTATCATAGAGATCGATCGATCGACATGGCCGACGATACATATATACCTGCGACGTCCTGGCCGTAGTACTTCCCGCGGAAGAGCGTGCCGTGGTCGCCGTGCTCCACGACGTGGTCGATCTCCAGCTTGGAGAGGTCTATCTCCCACGCCGCCTTGGGCCTGTCGCCGCCGTCGCCGTCGTGCTCCCAGCCTCCGCCGCCGCTGTTGAGCCGGCGGAACCTGTCGGCCATCACCCTGCCCTCGATCTCCAGGTCCAGGATCTGGAGGTCCACCTCGTCGGCGCGCACGTAGCCCTCCACCTCACGCACCTCCTCGGCGCCGCCACCGTACACGCGGCCCAGCGCCGCCGCCGCGGCCTCCTCCTCCTCCAGCTCCGGCACCACGGTGCTGCTAGACGCCATCGCGTGCGTGCGTACGTACGTACGTGCCGGTGCCGCGCGCGCGCGAGACGAGAGCCGACGAGCCTACCCTGCAAGCACGTAGGTCCGAATAGCGGCGTCGCGGGGTGGGGGGTGGGGGGGAGTAGGTTAGGGTTTCTGGGGAGGTGTCCAGATATAGCGGGAACGAGCTCGCGCGGGATTCGCGGGGTCCGCCGCGCCGCGAGCACGTACGGCGGGAGGGAGGAAGAAGCGGAGGCGGCGGTTACGGCGGCGTGGTGGGGCTTAGGGCAGTTGGGCCCGGAGTGCCACGTACATGCGGCCCGTTTTATATCTCCAGGATGGGATTGCACAAATTAATTTTTCTATCAAATAATAGAAATATATTTTTGTTTGAAGAATTTGCAAAACTAGGCCATACATATATATATATATATATATAAATAATATAAACATTCACTGGTTAGACGCGACAAATGTTTATAGAACTCTCGTAGAGCTACATGTAAAATTGTCCCTCCTCTCCACCTACTCATCAAGTCATGAGTGGAAATACTTTGCAGGCAGCCCGCTTAACACCTAATAGTGGGTTTTATGGGTGTTACTTGAAAATGTGGCCAACACTGTCGTCCATCGAACGTTTGCTACAATCGGATATATTGTCCAACTAGTGAGTATTTTATATATATCGCCCAATAGTTAAACATTGAGGTATAGTTTTGTAATTTGTTCAAAGAAAACTATTTCTGGTAAAGTTTTAATGAAAAAATATATAAAAAATAATTCGCACAAATTCAGCTGCCTCGTTTGTCAACTTTGCCGTGCCTGCCCATCCACTTTATAACGTTTCTTAATAAAACTCTCTGTTCGTGTCAAGGTTAATTCAATCTATACAGGTTTTCGGCTCCCATATCCACTTTTCCTAACCCACCTTTTGGAGCCAGAATTCTAACCGAACAGTTTAGCTCCACCTTAAAAAAGTCCAATCTTTTTTACCTGACGCTGTTGTTTTTGATCTACATTTAGCAATTAGTCTTAATAAAAGAAATTTACATAATTATTAATTTATTTTTTGCGATCTACTTTATTATTATAGAAACTTTAAACATGACTTATAATTTTTTATATTTACATAAAAATTTTGAACGTAACGAGACCAGCGGAAGTACGGAAGGAGCAGGGTTCTATCCGTAGAACAGTTCAGACTCCAATCTATGAGTTAAATTTACAAGTTGGAGCCTACCAAGAAGGCTCTCATTACTAGGATTATTTCAAATTCTACATTTATTACTTGGCGAGGAATATCAAATGAGGTTTAAATTGTGTTCATGTCATTGTACAATGTGACACAGTAATATACACTGTACAGTAAGAAGTTGCAACAAGGGGTGGCTCGAGTTCATCAGATGTTTTACTCGCAAATGAACTCGTGTTGCTTATTTGCGTTGGTTTTGCGAACTACTGTTGCTTTATCTGCTTGCTTTCCTTCTGGACGGCGGCAGCATCAGTCAACTTTATGAAGCGTCTGTGAATTGAGAGCTATACAGGTGATGGATCTCCGGGTTTCTCAGTTTGTGTTGGTCTCCTGGACAGTTGGGACCATGTCAAGTTCAGATGAGAGATCAGCATAACAGCAACTATGCGTATGTGACATATGTCATCTTCTTATAAGTTTGAATGACGTTTAAGAAGAATGGTTGGCACTGTAAAAATATTTAATTACGATGAAACTACAGTAAGCATGTACTTCGTTGTGACAAAGGAGAGCAAACTGAGAACATGCCACCACATACCTTCACGGTGAAAAGGACACTAGAGTCAAAAACTTGCTGTCCAGCAGTAGCCTTCAGCCCTTCCACGTATCCAGCACGAGGCGCCTTCACAACATGCTGAGAAAAAGAGTAAAAGATAGTGAGTTTAACAGTTTTTTTTAAATAGAAACTACCATCAGCAAGCTCATTCAGACCTCCATCTTCATTGCTTCTATGACCATCACAGGCTGACCTTCCTCCACCCGTGCACCATCCTTAAGCAAAACCTTTACGACCAGACCTGCCATTGGTGCCAAAACACTCCCCTTTGGATGTGACCTCGCCTCAGAGGAAGCGCTAGGTTGAGAACTGTCGTCAGGTAACTGCTCAGCTCTCAACATCTGTCTGTAATGATGATGATGCTTCCCATGCCAGATGTGTATATGATTGCAATTGTCCTGAAAGCAGCAGATGAAGGAAATTTAGGGAGGGTGTTGCTTTCAGGAGTAACTTACGAATACACTCACTACCACCAGAGGGAAGCATCTTATTTACCTTTGAATAAAATGCTAGGGTTACATCTGTTTGCAGGCCACCAACATCAACCCGGAAGTCATGGTCACCTCTGCTATCTACTTTGACATCCAAACCAGAAGAGCCATCTTCAGACTGGCCACAGCCGAACACAATTAATAAGAATATTCATCAACAGGTCAAGCATAGTTAAATAGTGTAGTGTCCAATGCCAACAAGTACATTAATTGAAACTGCCACTATGTTGTGTGTGTGAGATCACCTCAATGAAGTAGGTGCCATCAGATCTATATGTGACCGACAGTTTAAGAAGATCATCACTCGACCCACCAAGTTCTCTATCCAACTCAAATTCCATTAGACGCTTGGCAAAGTGATGCATCCTGAAAGGTGGATGGGTGTACCACACAGAAAGTGTCTTATCACCTGCCAACAAAATTATGTCATTATCAGTCCATATAAGCAAAATGTTGCATGACATATCAAAAGGACAGGCACATAACGTACGAAGAGATACTTCAGAGGAAATGTGATCTTTCTGGCAAATGCAGGCAGCAGCCAAGATCGCACCAAGCTCTGCTGCTTCATGTGCTACACTCGAGGCTTGAGCAGAAGTACTCAAAAGATCATTTTGGTATCGTTCAATGAAGTGTGTCTCAACTAGGCCTTTTTCAAAGGCACTATGACCTGCAAGTTCTTGAAGGAAACCAACATTGGTCGGCAAACCTGCAATCTGTTTATCCATTAAACACAATATGATATAGACAGTGAACTATCAAAATAACCAGATCAAGATCTTTCGCTTCCAAAGTTCAATAAATGTTTTCTTCACAACTGATTAGGAGTAAATGCAATATAAAATCTCTTGACAATCTCCAAGGGGCTATTAGTAAGAATGAACCAAGGATTCATGGTGACATTTAGTAAGTGACAACAAAAAACAGAGGTATAGCAATTCTTAACATGCCCTGTTGATTTTTGCATGGCTAGTAAACAAATTCAGACCAGGCAAGAACTAAACTTTTAGAATCCATTATTATATATACATCTGGAAAGTCGGCCTGCACTTTGTGGAACTGCATCAACGCATATGAGACTAGTGGACTTAGAACCCAAAAAAATAGGAAGAGACAAGACATCCTGAGAAAAGTCTAATCAGGTCATGGGGGTTTATATACCTGAAAGTTTGACAAGCAGTTCTTTAGCTTGACTAACGCAGCATTGCGACTTTCACCCCAAACCACGAGTTTGGCTATCATGGGATCATAATGCATGCTGACAGTATCTCCTTCTTCAACTCCAGTTTCAACTCTTACTGATAAAGAATATGTCAATGACATACTGACATATGGCTGGCAATAGATTATGCTGCAGTGTATCCCCAAAATTTACCTGTTGTGGTAGAGGGAACTGGCCTGTAGTGGTGTAAGGTTCCTGTTGCAGGTAGAAATCCCCTTGGAACATTTTCTGCGTATATTCGGGCTTCAAATGCGTGTCCTGAATCAATGTATAGTGATAGTTAACCATATAACTATCTAAGAACGTTAGAAGAACTAACTGACATTCATCTAGACATCCAATTTATTAGTTCATGTATTAAGAGAAGCTTAATTTATCACCCATGTTGTTTATTAGAAGGTAAACAAAAGGAATTCAATCCTCTCCCAGAGAATGGCCAGTTTCTTCTTTAGTTCTTGTCTCTTTTGGGCACTACTGGCATTATGAGAAGTCAATAGCAATATGCATTATGCAAGTGTATTTTGCAAACTCATGTAGATTCTAAGATTACATAATAGTTATTTGGATGGTTAACCACCTAGAAGTGATTATTTGGCCCAACTATCCCTGTTATGTGGCCTAAATCAGCAATTAAACTTAACAGTAGAAGTATCCATTAACTGTATTGGACCTGCTTAATAGGTATAACAAGTGCAAGTAATGCTTAAATCACACCATGATGTGCTCCAATAGCAATGTAGATAATGAGCACACTGCTGTTAAATTAACTATTAGTGGTTGGATCCTTAAAAAATAACTGAAATACAACTAGATGAGACGGCTATGACATAATGCTAAAATGAAATGGAAATTCAAATAACAAAGAGATAAAACATAATACTAAGAAATTATCTGTAACGCTTTCTGGATGAGATCATGAATATCCTGACAAGTATTACCATTTAATGGAACCTGCTCCTGAGATAATGGTAGGCGCTCTCCATTTGCAACTCGTATTTGCCACTCAACAAGATCTTGGCCAACTATCATCTCTGTCACTGGGTGTTCAACCTTCAAATATAGATTTACCACATAAAGTATTTTCATACTTCAGATAACCGCATCCAGTTTATACTTAATAGGCTACCCATATACAAATAAAACAAAATCCTGTGTGTGTGTGTGTGGTTTTGAAAAATATTGATTTATTTTTCTGATACCTGAAAGTTTGGAGAGTGTTTCACAAGTTAATTAATTTTACTCATGGTGGTTTATCTCTTTTGTCATTCATTGCTCAAAAATACAACCGTCGCAGTTGACCTTACAAAACCTAAGCTCAAAGTCAATTGTTCAGATGACATTTAAAATATCAACCTAGTCTGTGATAGTGTAGCATACCAAAAAAATGCAAACATCTTATATCATCATCATAAATATAGTACCTGGAGTCGAGTATTCATTTCCATAAAATAGAAGTTTCCAGAAAGAGTATCCACAATAAATTCCACTGTTCCAGCACTGTAGTAACCAACTGCCTTCAACGTAAAGAATCTAATAAGTGACCATGTGCACAAGTTATAAACAACAGCAAGGAACAGAAACTGGAATTATGAAATCAGTATTAAATCACAGAATGCAATATTCAGTAGAATTGTCAAGCATGTCACCTTTGCAGCTGATACAGCAGCTTCACCAATATGAGAACGAAACTTAGCTGTCACATTTGGCTGCAAAGCATATATAGACAGAAAGCTGAAGTTTTTTATTTTACTCAATGCAAAACCTAGGACATTGACAAGTAATAAAGCCTTACAGCTGGAGCTTCCTCAATAATTTTCTGGTGCCTTCTTTGTAGACTGCAATCTCTCTCATAGAGGTGAATCACATTTCCATGTTGATCTCCAAATATCTTCACACATAGCAATGGTGTCACACAAAACAACAGAGAGCCACTGCAAGTATATGATTCAAAAATGACTATTGCCGTACTGAAATCCTTGAATATTACCTGGACTTCTATATGTCTGGGTTGAGTAATGTACTTTTCGACCAGCAGTGTGTTTATGCCAAATGATGCTGCAGCTTCTCGTTGAGCACTCAGTACAGAATCCACAAAGTCCTCAGGCCTTTGAACTATTCTCATCCCCTTAAGAAGGCAAAGATCAAAACAAAGCAGGATGAAGTGAGAAAAGACTAATGTGTACAAGAGACGTTATAAATGCACTAGTAAAATGGGTCATGCAGTAAACAAATACGTGAGAAGAGAGCATATAATTATATAGGAATGTGCTTCATATGGCCATAACGGTATATGCTCAAATCAACTACCCTGGGAGCTTCTCTCAATAAAATAGGAAATGAAAACAGATAACTAAGAAATAAAAAAAAACATATGCAGCTAAATGCGACAAACATGTCCAGTGTGCAGTATATTTCAGTTATACCTTGCCTCCTCCACCATGTGTGGGTTTGATCAAAACTGGATACCCAATCTTATCAGCTTCGAGTTTTAATAGCTCAATATCTTGTTCAGCCCCATGGTAACCTGGAACGAGTGGTACTCCAGCAGCACCCATAATCCTCTTAGAAGCACTAATTTTCACATAGCTTCCTTAGAACACATTGTCCCATAAAGGAGGAAACATACAAGCGCATCAAATGAAGAACATATTTACCTCTTATCACCCATGTCTCGGATAGCAGAAGGCGGTGGTCCAATGAATGTAAGCCCCTCAGCTTTACAAAGCTGTGCAAAATCTGCGCTCTCTGAAAGAAAACCATATCCTGGGTGGATAGCCTACAATAAATACATACAAACATATGTTTTTCAGAATTCAAAAGTATCCACATCGCCATCATGACACGCCTCAGACAAACATATGCAGCAATACAGAAGCAGGAGCCAAACAATGCAGTAGAAGATTTCTTTTTTTATTTATTTGAGAAAATGTATCTTTCAGGGCGCACAACAAATAATTCGGTGAAGAGGGCTGAAATGGCCAGAGCTGAACAATTCTGAATTTCTGATAGCTCTGTATTCTGCAACCATATAGGGTCCATACCAAAATGGCAAAATGTGATCCTATCATTCACTATTCCTTCGGTGCGACTCAGAAGCAAATCAAGTGACCGATCGGGAACGACAAAGCTTCACATAGTAGCTACCTACTGACTAATGCCACCTAGCATGAAGGCCAAGGCCACGGGATAGGTACAGTCACACTCACACAGAGACAGTGGCGCAGAGCAAAGGGAGATGGCTGCAATGCTAACTAATCAGCGCCGCTGCGGCAGGATTCAAGCAGCTAACCGAGCTGCGGTGGCGGGGGGTGGGGAAACAGGCGGACCTTGGCGCCGGTGCGGAGAGCGGCGTCGACGATGGCGGCGGCGTTGAGGTAGCTCTCCCTGGCGGGCGGCGGGCCGAGGCGCACGGCCTCGTCGGCGGCCCGCACGTGGAGCGCCCCGCGGTCGGCGTCGCTGTAGACGGCCACCGTGGGGATCCCGAGCCTCCGCGCCGTCCGCATCACCCTGCACGCGATCTCCCCCCTGTTCGCCACCAGCACCTTCTCCACCGCCGCCGCCTCCGCCTCGGAGGAGGAGGACGAGAGGAGCCGCGAGAGGAGGAGCAGGGGCCCCGGGGCGGCGCTCCAGCCGCGGCGGGGGCGGAGGAGGCGGGAGGCCATGGGGCGGGGCGCGAGGTGGAGGGAGCGGCGATGGGTTGGTGAGCCGCGTGTTCGACGAGCGAGAAGTGGTTTTATTTTGTTTTGGTTTTTGGTGGGAAGCGATGGGATAAGGGCGGTGACTGGTCGGGGAGGGGAGTGTGCAAGTCCCCGACGGCTCTTCCTCCTCCGGCGACGTCGGAGTTGGATGGGGGTGTACGGTTTGGCTGACTTGGCGTGGGCCCACCTGTCTGGGCTCGACATATACGCCTCGGGCGCGTTCTAAGCCGACCAAGCAACCGGTCTAATCAGCCGCACGTAAAACTCATGATTAACTGAGTATTAGTTTTTGTAAACTTGAAAAATGGTTAGTCTAATTTTTTTCAAACAACATTCATATAATTTTTTTAAAAAAATATACCATTTATTAGCTTGGGAAATGTGCGTACGAAAAAAGAGAGAGAAAATTTACGCTCGTTGGTCGGTTGCGGACGGCCCCTCGTGTCTACTAGAGCAAGTTCAAGTTCAATAGTATAGCCAACAGCTAGATACTACCTCCGTTCCATAATAACCTTATTTTTCGTTTTTCATGTCCAACGTTTGATCATTCGTCTTATTTAAAAAAATTATATAAAAAATTAAAAAAATTAGTCACGCATAAAACTATTCATGTTTTATCGGCCAGTAAGAATAAAAATATTAATCGCGAAAAAATTTCAAATAAGACGAAGAGTCAAAGTATCAAAAAAACTGAAAAATGATCTTATTTCGGGATGGAGACAGTATAAATTGTCTATGGCTAACTTAATAGCCAATTTATATAATAGTCATATACTATAAAACTAATATACGGTCTTACCTGTCATACACATATATATTGATGACACATATATATTGGAGTCCGTGTTGTATAGCTTGCATTTTTCTTTCCTCTCTTATCACATTAAAATATACTTATAGCTGGCTTATAGTCTACTATTATACCTGCTCTAAAGTACGCTGTAACTACTTGCATTCTAAAATAAGGTCATTTTTTACTATCTGGCTTGTCCTAAAATAAATTTATTTTTGAGGAGTTATTGTATTAGAGTTTGAGAAAACAAAAAAATAAATGCATTGGAAATAGATAAAGTAGAGGATAATTGTATTATGCTGGTCTCAATTGGGGGTTTTGAACTCCTTAAATGGCATGCTACATATACAAACATGGCACATATATTTTTTTATGAAAGAGAGGATCTGAGTTTTACGGAGATGAGTTTTATGGGGATAAACTTAGTGTATACAGTTATCTACAACATAAAACTGGATTGAAACATCTACTGACAACAATTCGTTTTATCACCACATATTTAATTAACTCCTACTGATTATTTAGATGCATAATTTAAGTGATATGTTAGCCTTTGAAATTATGAAGTGAAATTGTACATTGAGGACACTTGTTTCATGTATCCACTTAAATATATTTTTGATGATTTGGCTCTACGAAAACCCTATATCTCCTCAACCTTAATCCCTCCAAAAGCTTCAAGTTTCCTTGTACTGTTAGAGAGAGGGAGCATTTTGTTAAATTGTAGCGTACTAAACACAGTCTAATTTAGTCAATCCAATAAGAGGAAAAAGTATATTTCCCTCCCTCAACTATGTTGCAAGTTTAATTCATGTCCTTTAACCTCAAAACAGGCACATAAACTCCAGCAACTATTATAACCAGATGGAATTACCTTCCATCTCCATCAGAAACAACCCCACCTTATTCATATTCATATCCGGAAAAGTCATGTATTCACACCTGGACTGTTGAGAACCATCCGCTCTGAATTATATCCGTATTCATTTTTCTTCAGAGTGGACAAAAACTATTTGCTCTATTTTCATCCCCAGTGTGCCCCATAAACACCATGTTAGTCGAAACAAAGCCACCTTGCGATCCACAGAGGGAGATAAAATTCTTCGGTATTCATAGACGAGAGAGATTTTATACACAATTTTATGGTCGTGGGACAAAAACCAGACTCAACCAAAGGGTCGTTCCTAGCATTTCGGAGGCCTTAGGATGGAATAAATTTTGGGGTCCTTTGCTTCAACATTATTTTATATTAATGGCAAAGAAGAACATTAGGTGGATATTAGAGAATAAAGAATCTGGAACCAATTACCTTCAAACGTAGAAATTTTCAGCCGTACATATGAGAAGTGAATATCATATTTCAGGAATAGATGCAAAGATATAATTTAGATTAGTCATTAGTACTAGGATAAACTAAATGATGTCAAATTAATCATACATGAGGGATTGAGCCGAGAACCAGGCTGATTTGTTGATGTATAATAGCTGAACACCTTCTTTTGACAACAAGTAATGAGAATCTTGCGAACAAAGGAAAGCCAAGCTATAACAAGCTCCTGATTTAGGAAAGATGAGATAAGAAAGGAGGGGGGTTGGGGAGAAGTTATGAGGAAGTGACATATATACAACTTTGTTACGAGGGAATTTCAAGAGGATCCGTTACATAACAATGAAATTAAAGATAAATTTCTTGGGAATCTACCAAAATGAGCCCTCCTCCATTATTGGCATCGACACCCACGTTACAGGCTGCGTCTCGTGAAAGAGGAACGAGGAGATGGCGAGACGTTGAAAAGAATAAATCAAGAATTACAGGAGCGATCGGAGGAAAACCACACTCCTTGACTCGTATAGTCTGCCCTCCTAGGTTGATGAGCCTAGTATCTTTGGTTTGACTCGTTACTTATACAAATATATATATATATGGTTTGAGAGCCCCTTGGGCTGTTTTCGGCAAGAGAGGGACATAAGTTAACTTATGTGACACAGAAAATATAGTAATAGTCTAATAGATTAGTATATGCTTAATTAATTATTAACTATAAAAATATAAAATATATATTATGATTTTTGAAAACAACTTTTCTATAGAAAACTTTTATAAAAAATACACCGTTTAATGGTTCGGAAAACGTGGACGTAAAAAATAAGAGAATTAAGTTAAA
Organism: Oryza brachyantha; assembly: GCF_000231095.2. NCBI lineage: Eukaryota > Viridiplantae > Streptophyta > Magnoliopsida > Poales > Poaceae > Oryza > Oryza brachyantha. The sequence continues at coordinate 15,469,770 of NC_023174.2, read as the reverse complement.
TAGCCGGGGGGACAAACGCGGCCTTGGTTTCATGGACTCTAGGCCATCGCCTTTCTCGCTATGGCCCAGTAACGGCCTGCCTACAGCTGAGAGACGCACAAACGAACTTCTTCAAGAGAAGGGAAAAAAAATTCCATTTCAGTCGCAACACATACCCTAGCTAGGCCCAGGAGCCCAAGAGCGCAGCCCAGCGCACACCCCACCTGTCAGCGTGGACGATGCCACTGACAGCCGGGCCCCACCCGCGAAAAAATGGGGTTCCCGCCCATGGCCGCCCCTCCCCACGAAAACGCACACGAGAGACAAGGCGACCACGCGAGTCTCCTCGTGGGTGGCGATGGTATAATTAGGACGAGAGACTCTTCCGAAGAGAAGCGGATGCGGATGCGGAAGCCGTGTCCTGTCAGTGCAAAGCGAAGCCAAGGCCCAGTTCGGTACTAGTAAACCCTCCTCTGCTAGTGGAGCAGCAGCAGGAGGAGGAGGAGGCGGCGGATGCGGGAGATCCCCGCGGGGCCGCCGCCGGAGATGGACACCCCGGACAGGCCCCCACGCGCCGCAGACGCCGCCGCCGCCGTCGAGGTCCCTTTCGCTGGCTCCGACCGGTCGCTGCTCCCCGTGGCTGGTTTTAGAAGGGAGGGGTTTATGGGGGGTGGGGATTTGGGGGTCGGCGGCGGGGGAGGGGATGGGAGGGGAGCCGATTTGGGGCTCCCGGTTATCTTATTTTATTTTTTAGATTTTTTTTCTGATTTTTCTTTTGTGTGAGGAGGGGTGTTGGATTTGCTCGCTCGGCGGATTGGTGGTGGGGTTAGGGGTTTTGCTCATCCATCCATTGTTGAGCTTGACGCGTGCTGGATTTGAGGCGATGGGAGGGGGTTTTCTAGGTGGAGAGGTTTGAGGTTGCGGGGGGTTTGGTTCGTCTGCAACCACATGATCTCCTCAGCTGGTCACGAGCACTGGTCGCCGCTAGATAGGGATTGGGATTGAGAGCCAAGTCTCGATCCGGTTTTGCTTGTCCGAAACATCCGTTTCGTTTTCCTGCCAGAGCACCGGACACTTTGGTAAGAGATGCTAAGACATGGAGGGTTTTAGTTTGGGGGGAAACCAGTGCACTGTTTAGATCCGTGGCTCACAGCAATGCGGATTGATTTGGCTCGGCTGCTGCTGTGGGATGCTGCGAAATGGAGGGCCTGCGTAAGGGAACCACTGCCTAGATCTGTGCCTCACTGCAATGCCCGCCGATTTGATCGATTTCGGTTCGGTTGCAGTGTCTTGCACTTCCTGTTGTTATTCTGGAACGTTTCTGAACTTCCTGATAGACTCAATAGCTACTTGATCTAGGCTGGTCAAAGTACTTGATGGGTTCTCTAACAACAAAGCATTAAAATGTTTTTGTGGGCTATTTGAGTATGACTTTAAAAGCAACCAGATAGGGAAAATGATCAAATTGGTCTGTCCATTACTTATAAGAAACCACTTATTTTCCTACTAATCTTGCATTTGTTGGTGCTTGGTTTAGTATTGCCCAGAATGCTTTACTGCTTGCAGCTAGGCTTACCTTTATATGCATGAAACTGCTGTGAAATGAAGATCTTCTATTTCAAATGTTAAATAGAAGTGCCCATTCTACTTTCTAATTCGTTTTTCATACCTACAGGACTCTCCTGTCTTCAATTTCATCAATAGTCTATCTCCTATACCACCACCTAAGCCTTCAGACTCAGCACATAATGTTCAACTATTCAAGTCATCAGACTTGGCTCCTGTTTCGTCAATCTTTGCGTCACCACATGTCAATCCTGCGAAGGAATCTAAACTGCTGATTAGGTAAATTTATATTCTTTTCTAGCTGCTCATAATTTCGTCCATCTAAGCTTTACTTAATATGTCTATATGTATTTCCATATTAACCAGGGACGATTCTGTTCACCTTTCTCGAGAATCTCACTCTCCTAACAGTGTCAGAACTCGAATAGGGGCTACAAGCTCTATTAGAATGATCAGATGCAAAAACATTGTTTCAGAAAATTGCAGTATCACGTGTTACCTTAATGAATCAAATTCAAATAAATCATCTCAATCCATCCAGCTTTGTAGTGACAGTGCAGAAAGTGATAAGGATCAAAATACTGATGGTAAAAAGGATCCTACTAGGGAGCAAGACCACACAGATTTAGAATTTGTCCTACTTGATCAGAGTGGACCAGAAAAAATGGACTCATTACATTCAGGAAATAATGCTTGTGAAAACCAACTGTCTGAACAACACAAGGATGAACTTGGGTCATTTGATGGGGGTTACATGATTGCACATCAATCAAATAGTGATATGCTGAGATTAACTCCACCATTTGAGTCAGAAACACATTTAGTGAATGAGACACTAGGAGCAGATAATGTCTACTGTGAATCCTTGTTGACTGATGGTTCAAGTGGCTCTTACATCCAAAATTCTGCACCTGATCCTCACCTTTACTGGGCTGGTACAGTTGAAGGGTCTGCAACAGATTATACCCCCCAAATGATCCCTGGTGCTTGTCAAAGTCAGTTGCTGCCTAATGATCAAATCGGTAACAAGCTCAACGAGCCCAGCGATTACATGCCACTGGACCAAAATGTATGTATTCTTGCTACTATCCAAGATTGTATATATATTCACTTGCTGGTTTTGTTGATAAATGTAACAGTGTATGTACACGTAAAATGCTAAGAGATTGAAATTAAATGTCAATAGCAATTTAGCAAACAAAGGTCTTTTATTGATGCACTTTTTTCTATTATGCTGCACTCACTTTGATAATCTTATATTCATATTTTAACAATCTTGTTATTAGAATTCATAACTCTACTACACAACAATCCTTTTTTACATATAAATAAATCTATTCTTCATATATATATTTCCTGCCATTGAAATCTATTGCTAATCTGAATTGAAGTATCAATGTTTATCCTTATGGGCTGTGGTAATAAACTAAATAAATAATCTGTCTTGTTTTCGCAGGTGTCATCACAGAATTTGCGAGGCATGCGTAGGCGTTGCCTTTTCAATGAAAAGGCTGGGGCTGCTAATAAAGGTGTAAAGAACACCTCAGTTCGTCATTCTTCAAATTTAACGACCCCCAGACGCAGAACTAGTTCTAGCGATAACAACCTAAAGACTCTGAGAACCCCTCCATGTGCATTGCCTGGTATTGGCTTGCATTTGAATGCCCTTGCTGCAGTTCCAAAGGATAAAACAGCTCTTCGTAATGACACTGAATTTTCTTTAAATCAAGCCAGCAATGCTCCATCTGCTGTTGGTTCTTCTCCACCAACAGCCGATCCACATACTGTAAATGATGATTCTTCTCAGACAGCCGTGGTTGCATATGTTGATGAGTGTAGTCAGGGTAGCCCCAAGAAGAAAAGGTACTTTGTCTATGCCCATTCTTACAGGCCATCAGAACCATTTCCCTGGACAAATCATGAAATGCAATTGTACTTATGCAGACACAAGTTTGATAATGGTGATAGCACGTCATGCAAGCGTTGTAGCTGTAAGAAGTCAAAATGCTTGAAACTGTAAGTCGTCCTACACCTTTTCTTCTCAATTGTTTCCCCTAGTGTTATGCAACAAGCCAACAAGGTTAATTTACAATGATAATTTGTTAAGATTTTGGTTGTTCTAAGGTATCAAGCTATTTGATAGTGCTTGAAGTTTAGGGTGAACATATCCATGTTTTTTCCCTGTTTGCAAAGTAGGAGTTGCAAGATCAACTTATATGGTGTATCAGGCGCTCCAAGTTTTGGGTGGAGTGTTAATAGAAAGTAATTGCTTTGATGTACGCGTTAGGTTTCCTTACAGCATTATATCCTTAACTATTGCACATTCTTGAACTTGTTGATGTCAACATTTTGCTCCTGTGCTAGTTGTTGGGGCTGTGTACAGTGTACATCTCCATGGAATCTAGTTAACTATGTTAACATTTAAATAGTCTGCTGTCATGCCTCCAAAAAAGATGTTTGCAAGTAGCGTTGTAACAAAAAATTGAAAAAAATAGGAGTTTTGGAAAGGAACTAGAATCCTTTCAGAATATGGTAGGAGCTGTACCAATTCTTATAGAAGGATAAGAAAAGCTTTTGTCACGATGCACAAGATGACAGAGTTTTCAGTTGGATATAGTTTGTAAACCGAAATAGACCCGATCTAGCTGGTAGCATGGGAGAATGGGTAGTCTGAAGTGAAAAATCAAGAAAAACAATTTAATGCCCTGTTGCTCAATGTTTTGATTGATGAATCATTGAATTGATAGAACATGACATGATTTTAAATACCGCACAGTTGGGAAATGGTAATACCCACTATGCCTACTATAGCATTGTTGCAAAAGAAAGCGATAACTCTCTAGGTTTGTCAGTTTTCTTAATGTGGTTGAGACCCACCATTGTCTTGCTGCCATTCACACATGCACAACAAAATTGATGGTAATGAATTAATATGATGGGGACAATTCAATATGAGCAAGTTGCAGAGAGATGATGTTATGTGTGTGGAACAACACCATTTTGCTTGTTTTCCTAGGCATGGTTAAATACTAAAGAGTGCAATCACTTGAGTTTGTGTGGACCATTCTGCTGACATCACCAGTACGTTGGGCTTGATATTGATACATGAAATTTGATCTTGTGGATGACATGCACTTGCAGCATGTTAAGGTTCTCTTGGTTCCGGTATAGCAACCCTATTAAGCCAGCATTAGAAAATAAGAACTATTTAAGATGTTTTGGAATCTTTTTTTAGTATTGCTCATTTGAAAAGTTTTCACCTGTTATTTGTAAGATATTTCTGGAGAAGTTCCATCTTGTTGGAATGTGTTCTATCAAGCATCATCTCTAATATAATGTTCTTGTTAACATTTGTCATGCAGGTACTGCGAGTGTTTTCATGCTGGTGTCTTTTGTTCAGAACCTTGTTCATGTCAAGGTTGTCTGAATAAGCCTAGCAACATGGAAACAGTTCTATCTACCCGAGAGCAGATTGAATCTCGTAATCCACTTGCATTTGCTCCTAAAGTAATCCGCACTGAGCCTGGTCAGGAAATAGCTGTAAGAGCCACTCTGTTTATTTTACTTTCTTTCTACTACTTGCTACTGCTCATAGCATTCAATTATTTGTTTGTTTTTACTTTCTTTCTACTACTTGCTACTGCTCATATCATTCAATTATTTGTTTGTTTTACTTTCTTTCTACTACCTGCTACTGCTTATATCATTCAATTATTCATTCATTCATTTCATTTTGTAGGACGACTCTAACAAAACTCCTGCTTCTGCTCGTCACAAAAGAGGCTGCAATTGCAAGAAATCATCTTGCCTGAAAAAATACTGCGAATGTTATCAGGTCCTAGCTCTTAGATATGGTCATGATTTCATTGTTCCTTAGCCCCTCTGCATTAATCTCACTCTCACTTTTTTAATTAAGGGTGGTGTTGGATGCTCTGTGACTTGCCGATGTGAGGGCTGTAAGAATGCTTTTGGGAGGAGAGAGGGTAAGCTTCATCTTGACAGCCTCAATTTTATAAATATGCAAACTGCATTGAGTACTTAAGCGATAATAGTTGCACCTGTGCTATTTCACAATGTACCAATTTCAAAAAAGGGTTAGGGAGTTCTTTAGGTCAATAATAATTGCCTGAAAATTTCACTCACTATGTATTTTGGGAGTTCAAGTTTGATATTTCAACTTGTAATTAAATTTAATACAGGAGGGTACTATAAATCTTCTACTATTTTGCATGTTACTATTCTACATGAAAATGTATTTCCTAGGCAATATTTTGGTAGAGCTTTGGTCAATGTAGAAATTGGTGAAGTTGCTTAATTTTGGAGTTTGCATCAATGCCAACTTAAATTATACCCGCAAAAGACTAAATTATTCTTGGGTATGGTCTATCAAATACCCTAGAAGGGGAATCATCTCAAACTTCTGCCAGGTGGGTAAAAATAATAATAATAACCAATGTTAGTAGAGGAAGTTCACAATTTTTGTGTAGCATAATACTTCCTAAACTATATCATTTATAAGTATTACTTTTTTTCCATTGAAGGAGTTTCAATATTAAGCATGGAGGAAGCTAAGCGTGGATCCGAAGACAAGAATGGAGGTGTTAAAGAAGAAACCATTGATAATGATAAACAGCTTGTTATCTATCAAGATACTACCAATCTTACTCCTCCTGAGAGCGTACTGACAACACCTTTGGTTGTAGATTGCAGGTATGCCTCAGACATATGTTTTTATGAATTCAATCTCTTATGTATAGTGCTAAAATGTCAGTTTTTTTTCTTATAACTCTCTTCCTAGACCCTTGGTTCCTCTTCCACCTTTGAGCTCCAAGAAGCCACGATCATCTACGAAGCTAGGTGGATATTCGTCTCGACTTGAAGGACCCCTGAAGTCTGACATTCTACTCTCTCCATTTGAAAGCTATGCAGAAATGATGCTTGGGGATGGTACATCAAATACCCTAAAAGGGGAATCATCTCCTCAAACTTCTGTCAAGGTTGTGTCACCTAATAAAAAGAGGGTCTCTCCCCCTCGCATTGGTACTGGATTGTCTCCAATCTGCAAGAGCGGCAGAAAGTTGATTCTGAAGTCCATTCCTTCATTCCCTTCTCTTGGTGGCGACCTAACTAACGTGGATCCAAACGCTAGTTCGCTAGCTCCTTGAACACAGCAAAATTGAGTGCTTGAGGTAAAACATCTCTTTTTCCCATTGCCCTTTGTTCGATGACAATGTTATGTCCATTCTCTGCTCATCTAAGTAACCACCTATGCTCGTGTAGGCTATATCCTTGTTAATTTATGATTTCCACAGAGGACCAAGATCACCAATACCTCAGTCTGCATCACAGTTGGTTCTATCATCCTCTAGAGTTTGATGATGAACCAAGGGAGTTTTGTTTCGGCAGTTCTGTTCAGAGGCTGAAGTTATCCCATGCTTTCTCGAGAGTGCAAATGTGGAACGCTGAATAATAATCCAGTAAGTGTACACCTATGAAGCTGTTCAAATTACGCCCCTGGAGAGCCTCCTGTGATTGGGAGGTGTGCTAATAATCATTTCCAGACTCGTCGACGTTGTCATTGTTGAGTTGCCCATCCCTGTTCGTATGTACCATTTCATGATTTGTATGAAAGACATCTATCTTCTATGTACCACTTTTTATGGATGTCATCTATGTATTTGGGATCAAGCTGTTAAAACTTTTTATGTACTCCAAAACTTTATGTAATTGAGAACATGCAGTTATTTTTACTTATGAAACAATTCTGTTTAAAATCCAGTTGTATGTGTATGTGTCTGTCAATGAACTTGACCATATGGATCGAGAACTTGCTTGTGCGATATTTTTATCCTGTAGATATTATATCAAAACTGGAATTATGTGCAGAAGAGAATCTTCATGTTGTCTTCTCCATCTTAGGGCACGTATAACGGTGTTTATTAGCTGACTCTTAATGTCATGTATGTAAATTTGTTGATACAGAGAAAAACAATGAATGAGAGAGAAAACCAGTTGTTATGTATGATAATAGTTTAGAGTTGACTCTTAGTATTTGCATGAGATAGATTAAAAGTTAAGAATAGTAATAAAAAAATATTTTGTTGTATTAATGAGAAATCGTATTTTACTTTACATTTATAAAATAAGGTAGTGCTACTGACGTGAATAAGGTAAGAGTCTAGACTTTACCTTTAAGAAAAACTGGAGATCTGCAAATCTTAACTTCTGCGACATACATGCAATTTTCTCTTTAACATGTGGCTACGAAAATCCAAGTATGAATAGTTACTGACATTGTTGATCATGATCTTCATGATCTTGTTCCCTATTGCTTGTATTTGCTTGCAAAGTTTCGATACCGTGTGTGAGTGTGTCAACTCTGGAGTACGGAGCATGTGACTTCAACTGCAAAAGTGTTACACGTATTCAAAAAGAGGCCCAAGCCACCTGTAGTTGAAGTGTTGAACATAGCATGTGACTATCTGGAAATCCGTCGCAAGTTTTTTTTCGGTGAAAACATTTCAAATGTAACTATAATTATAACTATAATGTAATTATATTGTAATTTATTTGTAACTGTAATATAATTACATTGTAACTTATTCTCTTTATCCGAAAATGTAAATATCTCTAGGAGTTGAATCCTATACCAAAATCTAAGCATTTATAGTACAATTGACAATACCTTCTTGTTCAAAATTCTTTCCATTTTATACCACCTAACCTTTCATCCTCACCAATTTCTTATTTATTAAATGATACTATAGTCTTTTTTCTCAACTTAGTCTTTGCTAAACAACATATAAATATTTATATTTTGGGATGGAGTTAGTATATGCAAGATTGCAAGTATAAAAAACATGCAAATCTCGACATGATATAGATTTTGTCACTTCTCCCCGTACAAATCTCCATATAATCGAATAGTCAAGAAGTTAAAAGTTACTCTCTCCGTTTCACAATGTAAAACTTTTTAATCTTGTCTAGATTCATATGAACGCTAATAAATCTAGGCATATATATATATATAAATCATATACATTCATTAATTGATTAATTTAAGTAAAACTAAAAAGTCTTATAATATCAGACTGAGGCAGTACAATACAATTGCATTATAATTATGCTATAGATACAGTTACAGTATGATGCGAAAAACTTGTGACGGAAAAGTCTTGCCCTTCAAAAAAGAGGCCCCAAAGCCACCTGGAAAAACTCTTGCCGGAAAAGTTTACGGGCCTCGGCCCAATACGGCCCACGTCCACCGCATTGCCTGGTTGCCTTCTCCCGGCTCGGCTCGTCCCCTAGCCCAAGACGCCTCGGCTTGTCGGCTCGGCTCGGCTCGTCTTCCCCGTCTCGTCTTGGTGGCTTCGTCTCCGCGGAGTCACGCACCACCAAAGGGGAAACGGACGGACGGACGGAAGCGAACCAAACCACTCGTCGCCCCCCGCCCCCCGCCGCCGCCGCCGCCGCCGCCTCGAGCCCTCCTCGCGCGGCCGGCCGCCTGCTGCTATCCGCTCCCCCCGCTGGGATGGCGTCGAGTGGAGACCCCTCGGGAGTCGTCGGTAAGCCCTAGCGCCCCCCTCTCTCCCTGGATCGCTCTACCTTTCGATCGATCCGCTTTTTTCGAGGCCTTCGTCTGGATCTATCGGCGCGCCCCGTGCGCGCGGATGCTCTCCGCCGTCGCGGATCCACGGCGTCGGATCGGTATGTTCGCCACGCGGTTTCGCTCGCGCCGCATGCTTGGTTTAGCATCCCTAGCTGCTAATTCCGTATTCCACCCACGCATCCGTGGGGGAATGCCATGGGGGGCGCAGCACTGATTCTCTGGACCGTATCATGTCATGGGTGCACCTGATTTACCACTGGAGGAGAAGATGTGCTTTACATTAATGTTGCGCTGTTCGAATGAAAGCAACCACACATGAACCTGGTAATTGTACCAATAGGCACCTGTAATCCTTTCATGGAACAAGAGCATCGGATCCATCGTAAAGACTGGATTGGTTTCCAGTTTGTAGAAGTATGTATTAGTAGAGTATCTGTGTAGGTTTTTCGCTTTCTCCATGCAGTGTCATACATGTTTTCATTTGATAGACTAGCTTTGCCCAAACCGACGGCAGCCAACTAGCTACGATTTACGGTTCCTCCTTCGTTTAGGAGTCCAAGACTAGTGCTAGAGTTCAATACTTGGCCTAGACACATTTCCCTTCTGAGCGTTCATTTGGTTTTTGTTCTTATGTTGTCAAAGCATAACATGCTTTGTTAGCAGTTATCTTGTCCTTGTTTTTGGATGGCTGTTCAGTGCCTAGTGTAATCACTTGGACCCCATTTCATCTCGTGAATCCTCATGGGGATCAAGATTAATGGAATTGGTTCCATAATCCTCGATCTCACTTTCAAAACAAGCCCATAATGGTTATATTTGTCGGGGTAAGTTTGATATTTGGTAAACTATTCTTTTCACCCTATGTGTAACCAGGTGGAGAACAGTAGCCAGGTTCTGTGCTTGTAATGCTGTGTGAAGCAAGCAATTAACTAATATATAAATGTTGTTGCAGTGCCCAGGAACTTCAGATTGCTAGAAGAGCTTGAGAGAGGGGAGAAGGGCATTGGTGATGGATCAGTTAGCTATGGAATGGATGATGCGGATGATATCTACATGCGCTCTTGGACAGGCACAATTATTGGTCCCCATAATGTAAGATATTTACAATGCTTGCTCTCATACTCATTATTTGTGACTATTATGATCTGAGTTCTGTGCTTTCTTGTTGATATATATTTGATTTTGGCAGACTGTTCATGAGGGCCGAATTTACCAACTGAAGCTTTTCTGTGACAAGGACTATCCAGACAGGCCACCAACTGTAAAATTTCACTCGAGAGTCAACATGACATGTGTAAATCCTGAGAATGGAATGGTATAACTATGATACTAGGGATTCAATTCTGATTTATTTCTATATCTCGTATTCAATTATTTCAATTTCTATATCTCGTATTCAATTATTTCAATCTTATTTTTGGAGTTAATGTAGGTTGACCAAAGGAAGTTTGGTCTGTTGTCGAATTGGCGCCGTGAGTACACAATGGAGGCTATCTTGACACAACTTAAAAAAGAGATGGCAGCCTCGCACAACCGGAAATTAGTGCAGCCTCCAGAGGGGACATTCTTCTAAAAGCAAGCACCATTGATTTCGGCATACTATGGATGAGCCCTCGTAATTTCATTTCTATACATCCATAATATTTGAGCCGTTTGAATATTTAGTACAAATGATTGTAGCTGAACTTTGGCCAGTAGCTTTGTATGTGGTCCGTGTTGTCTCGTTTGTTTGGTTACTAGTTGCTAGTACGGCATTACCTCAGAGACAAACTAATGACTTGGGGGTAACTCTTGTGTAATATTGATGCTCTGCCTATCATTCTGAAGATTTGACTATCATTCTAAAGTGTTACTATGTTTGTTCTTTTATCTGACAACTTCTAGCGTTTGTTAGCAACCCAAAGTCATCTACTCCTAAACAAACAATGTCCAGTACAAATGGATGATGCAGGTGGAAGTGGAGAGGATAAAGAAAGTGCTAGAAGTTTCTAGACCCTGTAGAGGGGAGAATACCAAGCTACGGAATAGTACTAAGCTATTACAACCGATACTTATAATTTAACTTATTAGTAGCATAAAAACCTAAACTCAGCTAGTACTAAGCTAGTAGTTAAACCAGCTCAGGACTTGGTTTCTAGAACTCAATCCAGGAAATAAGTCTTAGCCCTGTGTTCATCCTTGCCATAATTAAACCATAAGGTATCTTCTTGTCCAAACTCACAAAGAATGAACATGAAATATAGATGACAACACCCTTAAAACAATATTGATGGCAGGAAATAGTGACAATATTCAATCTTTGGAGACTCGCCATAATTTCTCTTTACTAATCTCAACTTTCCGTTTCACCGCTTAGCTAAACAAGTAGTGGAAATGTGGAATAACATGAAGAGCCAAACCCTTGCCATTAACACCTACCTAAGATGGCATCAGTATCATAGGACAGACATGAAATCTTGAGTCCTTTACTTCTCTCTCTGACAAGTGGGCCCAATGGTCATGAGATACTCTTCTTGATCTCTAGGTAGGTGGAATTTAATAATTGGACTTACTCCTATTACCAGAAAACAAAAGTTATATTTTTACATAATCATTTCATAAAATCAAAGATTAGATAATTTTTTCTGTTAATCGGCCAAATCAGGAGAGATTCCAAAAGAGCCTCGAATGATCAAAATTATATAAAAGCATAATTATTCAAATACTGGTTTATTTATCATGAATTAATATATATGTTCATTTGAGGTCCCTTAAAAACTCCATTTAAATCTCAGCCATGCCACTTTTCACAATTTTCCCGCACAAAATACTTCCAGACCCATATACTTATAAGTCAAATTTAAAATTTTCAACCTTAAATTTTGGAGTTGATTTTGGGTTTTTTTCACAAAAATTTATTTTCAGCCTTAGCTTTTAAATCACTAAGAATACATACATAAAGTTTTTATTCATAAATTATTTTTTGTTGGTAAATGTCACGTTTTGGTCCTTTTGCATTAAAAAGCCAAACAACCACCCCTGCTGAAATCTTGGCAGCAACTTTGAAAAATAGAATCCATGTATCCAGATCTACCTCTTTAAAAAACCACTAGTTTTTATTCATGTTCGATACATGCACTTATAAACCCATATCAGAGGGAAAGTGAAGTTAGAGAATCTCAAAGGGCAGTTTGCTGCTCTCGAGACATTTAACTTTTTGCTACTCTTACGAATATTCATAACAGATTTGTCACTGGATCTACATATCATAGACTCATAAGGATCCATATGTCATAGACAACAGGTGACAAGTATATTTTGATCACTCATAAGAGTGGCAAAAAGTTAAATTTCCCGCTCCTCTTCAGCACCTTCTTCCTTCGCTGCCTCATTCCAAATGGGCTAGGCCTAACCATAAGCCCAACTCATTTACTACACGTTTGTTCTATTCCGTTTCGTTTCGTTTCGTTTGGCCTTTTAGCCTTTCTACAGGTAGAAAAAGTCTATTTAACCTTCCTCAGACTAATTGATGGTATTTTCTTTTTTTTTTTGAGAACTACTAATTGATAATTGATGGTATTTTCACGAGACAAGAATCAACTCGTTAATTAATTAATTCGCATCCCATCGGGGCTGGCTGGCTGGCTGGCTTGACCGAATCTTGAAGCCACTCTCCGCCGTCCGATCCGTCCCCCCCCCATCGCCTCGTCGTGCCCTCGAAGCCGTCTCGCCTCTCTCTCCTCCTCCGCCTCTCTCTCCTCCCGCCGTCGCGCCCGCCACGGCGAGTCCGCCGCCGCCGCCGATCGGGTGGGAGCAGCCGTCGCCCGATCCGATGGCTGCGGAGGAGCACGAGCACCCGGATGATCCTCCCAAGCCGCCCCCGCCCCCGCTGCTCGACCCGCCCGGATCGGACCCCGACGACCCCCTCCTCCTCCGCGCCGTCGTCCCTCCTCCTCCCCCGCCGCCGCCGCCGCCCCCCGCGCCTGCCCCCGTCCACCTCGGCCCCACCGCCGAGGCCGAGGCCGACGCCTTCCCTGCGGTGGCTCCCTTCGCCGTGCCCCCGGCCGTGGTGGAGGCGAACGGCAACTCCGAGAAGAAGAAGAAGTCGGTGCCCTTGTTTTTTTTTCTTTTCCAATTTACCTTTTTTCTGCAAAGCTTTGTTCTTTGCCTTCGATTTCCTCTTTTGGTTCGTTGCGTGCTGCTAACTCTTTTGCTATATGTGTTGTTTAGGAGGAAAGCGGATGAAGGGGAAGGGTGCAAGTCGTGCAGCTGCAAGAAATCCAAGTGCCTCAAACTGTAAGTTTTCTCTTCCTACCATAACGCATTGCCATGTTTGGCTTCTCATTGTTTGTGTTGTGTCTATTCCCTCCGTTCCATACTTCCATATATTATAACATTTTTTAAGTTTGCCTGAATTCATCCATGTATCAATGTATATGTTTTGTATATGTCTAGATTTATTAGCATACATATGAATCTAGACAAGATCAGAAAGTCTTATAACATGGAACGGAGGAAATATCGTTTTTGATTAGGTGCTAATTTGTTTTTCGGTTTCCATCTTTAACAACTCCTCTGTTGTTTTCATGTTATATTCTAGCTTCAGTGGTCACACTTTTGAGATCGTATGTATGATTGAGAAATGAGGAACAATACTTTTTTAATAATTTTAGTTTATCAATAACAAGGGTAGAAATTCCTTTCCACGGCGCTAACATGCAATTTAGTTTTTCATAGGGAGATATGTGAAAGGAGACTCGTCGTTTGTTTCAGTTTAAAATTTACTCTCATTTTGTTTCTGCCATATTCTGCTTTGAAGTTCAGCCTTAAACCACAACTCAATGGAGCTGGCTAATTTTGATTTTCCGTTTAACTGCCCATGAACTATATTAGTTCCATTAATAATTAATGTAATGCTTCACACCACTCACTGAGTTTGGGGAAGGGGGTATTTTTATGCATTGAGATGCATGTCAAGAAGCTGAACCCTGATGTTCTAGGCTGGTTTGCACACATCTGCATGCACCCCAATACCCCATCCCACCTCCTTCAGACCTAAATACGAACTCTAACCATCCAAGAGTTTGTGTGGAGAACCTTGGGTTATGTTTTCTTACTGCTAAGTAACCATTTCTTTCAGTTTGTAACTCTCACTTGCTTTATGTTGTGGCAGTTACTGTGTGTGTTTTGCTTCTGGATCAAGTTGTTCTGAATCATGTGGATGTGATCCATGTTACAACAAATCTATTCATGGTGTTGCACGAATTACACCAGTCTTGCCTTTTAGAGCTGTTCAAACATTAGAGGCTGGTCAAGATTCAACGGTATAGATTTTGCTCAAACATGATCGTATCATTTTGAATTATTTTCTGTTACTGTTTTCAGTGATCCTGATATGATTACTCTTTAGGAACAACTTATAAGATCCCCTATGGAGTTTGTTAGAAGAAAATGCACTTGCAAAAAGTCGGGCTGCCTTAAAAAATACTGCGACTGCTACCAGGTTTCATATCTAGCTCTATCCTATTGGTGTTAGTTTCTCATCTTGTGTCAACTCTTGACCATGGATATTGTTTTCTTCTGTTTGAAGGGAGGAGCAGGATGCTCCATCAACTGTAAATGTGATGATTGTAAGAATCCATATGGGAGAAAAGGTAATACAGTTGTGGTGCCAATCCGAGTTAATAAATTCAATTGTTTGACCCAGAATTGATTGGATATGCTGCAAAAGTTCTTTTTTAACTGTTTAGAGGGTTATTTGCACTGACCATAGCCTATAGGGGTTTATGGTTGATCTGCATGCTCGCTTTGAATGCTCTCGGAATTGAGTGGGGGGCAATATATGGTTGAAAGAGAAAAATACTGATTGTTATTTACTAATTGATGATTTTACAAAATCTGCACAGACAGAACTGTTCACCTTTTGCTGTCCAGACCCAGTAGCCAGTAGGGCTCATTGGTGAGGTGTTACTGAGAGAGCTGTATCATTTGTGGTAGTTAAGGTAGAAAATTATTCTGTTTTAAGTTACTTGAGATTACTGGTTAAGCATGACCTGTTTCTTTTTCCTGTCAGCCAAGTTCTGCTTGTCTCATTATAAGGCAAACTATCTTGATCATCATGGCAGAAGATGGAGCTTTCCATTCCTTGTTTGTCGCATTGTAGGCAAAATAACTTGACCATCATGGTAGAACAAGGAGCCTCCTGTTCCGTGATCAAGTTTAATTATTCTCCCCACACTTGCAAAATTACATTCTAGAACCAAACCACAACGTCTACACCTACTGCTTTGGTGAACCTGGCAGGCTGGTACACACAGACATAGGGAGTTCTGGACTTCTGCTCTTGTGGCTATGTATCTGTTTTAGTTAAATGCAGATGAATGTGTAAACCGATAAATATGCTAGATGTATTCACACCACCACTTTTTTTTTGTGAAAATCCTACAAGGAATATTTATAGAAACTACAAACTACGCAAAAATACACTGCAGTAATTAAGTCAGATTTTACCATACCGAAGTAAACTGCAGGTACATTATATAATAGTCTGATAGTAACAGCATGATGCTTGATTTCTCAGGGGACAATGTGTCACCACAAATAGAAATGGAAGCTATTGCATACTCATTCAACATATAAAGTTATCTTGTAGGATTCAGTTTATCCATGTATTGCTAGGATAGGTAATCCAGTCTTTTACTAGTGGCCACTGGTCAATACTCACTCTGGAATGATCCAATAAACTGGGACCTCCAAAATAGCATGTTTTCTGCTGCACGTTGAGTTCAAATAATATATTGTGTTGCAATTATTTTTTGATGACATTTATGGCCTCGCTGATGGGGATGCTTGATTTTTTTTGTATGAATTACAATATGTTCCTTAAATTTAAATATTCTTGTTCATATTCTGCAGTTGGTGTTATTTTAGATGGTACTAAAAATATTCTTGCTGGGCCGACACCAATTGAAAGGAATGGAGCAGAAGCTGATTCAAGTGACGATGAAGAAGATGATTATTATATGAACCGGCCACTCTCGCCTGTCTCCCCGTCTCCAGTATCCAGGGAGTCTTCATTCCAACAGGAAACTCTAGTTGGTGTCGAAGTCCAGACTATGAATGGGCATCTATACCCAAAACCGCTTACCCAAGTGCGGCCAGAATCATGGCAGATCACTAGAAGGCCTGCTGAGGAAGTGCGGGGAGAGGCATGGCGCTACTTGAGGAGGCCTAGTGAGGACGGAACATCTGATGTTATGGAAGGACATGCAGACCCCAAGTTTCAGAGAGACAATAAACCACCAGAGAACCATGTCCATGTGGATAGGTACAGCATCCCGCGGTGCATTGAGGTGATGAATGCCATGGCAGACCTCTCGCCGATTGAGAAGTCACTTGCACCGGACATCTTCTTGGATGCCAGCAACCGGGAGATTTTTCTTTCACTGACTGTAGATATTCGAACCATGTGGCTGAAGCGTAAGATGAAGAGCCTTGTGTAGAGATACCATGAAATTTTTCATCCGCATAAACTTGTCAACCATGTGATGTACTGTAGATATATCTAGTTTTCAAGAGTTTCTGAACCGATGTATCTAGTCCTAAATTATGGCACAGGCTATATTGCAGTCAGCAACAATAAATTCATCATGATCTTCAGGCTTCAGCTAGAAACTGATCTACTTATTGCTGCTGCCTCATTAGCTTAAAAATTGAGTAGATTTTTCTTTGTATTTGCAAATGACACCCTGTTATGGAATGCAAGAAGTTCGCAAGTACATTTTCTGTTATCTCCTAAACGTGTTCCTACTTGCAAGCATCAATCATGCCATTGCCATGCACACATTTTTCTTCATTAACTACAGTGTATAGTGTACTATATCCATGTGGCATTCTTAGTGAGCAGTCTTTCTCAATGCCATGGTGCTCTAAACTTCCAACTTGGATGCAAACTAAAGCTACTCATTGACCACACACATCCATGAGGTTGACACTTGACAGCCTGAGCTAGATGATGTGCCCCTGATCAAGAGCAGAACAATGCTGCAGCCAGCATGCTGGTGTGCAACAACAGCTCAGGTGACATGAACTACACAGTGCCAAGTGTGACACAGCTCCAATCAGGCTAAGATTGGGAGCCAAAGAGACAAACCTGGGAACATGAGAACATGTGAGCAATGTGGGGGGCGCCACTGATGAACACTGAACTGCCCCAGATGGAGTGCCGGCTCCTCACCAACCTAACCTTGATTGGTCTTGATCATCAATGCAAGCCATGGACCATGTACTACATCTGAACCAAAATCAGTGAGAAAATGGATGTCTATAGGCCATCACAAGTGCCTCGTGTTTGTCCTTAAGACAAACCGGTAAAAAAAAACACATCTGCATCAATATTACAATCCCTTTTTTTCAGTTTATGGCTGTGTTATTGCCGACACACTTCCTAAGCTTTTAGTTTCATTCATAATATTATTTTTGGAGAGCTCTTTGAAATCAACTTTTAAACTTTCTAATATTAATTCATTCGTTTGTACCCTCGATTAATTGTCAGAAACTCAGTTTCATCCGTCTTCCATCCGCTATAAGTTAAAGTTTTTTTTTTCCGGATTCTGTGAGGACCAGAACTGTTCCCTCTTGAATTACTGTATATTCCTGAAAATTACGCTGCGATCACTGATCGAGTGTGTGCCAAAAACGTTGTTGCACATTATAGACAAAAATGCGTTGACAAAAAGAATAGTCTTTTTCGATAACCCAGCAAATCCTTTTAGCACAATCATACATGATATGACAGCCCAACAATTCCAATTTTTTTATTTGGAGCCCATTGACGTTTGATCCATTGTGCTCTGTGCCGACATTTCAGTTTGGAGTACCACCAGAATTCCAGAAAGCAGGATCATCCATTTCCACTGTTTTCAACTTAGTTCTATAAGCCACTGATAAACATGTTTTTTTAAGAGTTTGTTTATCGTACTCTATATTCGGCATTAGCTTTCACGTCACTAACATATACTATATACTACCCCCTCCCATAATAACCTTATTTTTTATTTTTCCGTATCCAACGTTTGACCATTCGTTTTATTTGAAAAATTTATACAAAAACTTAAAAAAATTAGCTACGTATAAAATACTATTCATATTTTACCATCTAGTAACAATAAAAATATTAATCATAAAAATAATTCAAATAAGACGAATTGTCAAACGTCGGACACGGAAAAACGAAAAATGAGGTTATTATGGGACAGAGGTAGTATATAATTTTTACTGCATAAATTATTTTTTGGTTGCTGATAATCAATTGTATGGGGGAACGATGGAGGTAGGACAAAACTATTGGGAAAATAAAACTTCCATTTATCAAGCTCTGAAAAAGATTAGGCTACATGGGTTCCATTAGAGGATGCAAGAGGCAATTTACAAGGTGGCAGATGCTTGCCAAAGTGCAAGTAGAAGCAGGGTTTTCAGGGTCTAAAGGCACTGCATTACAATCACATATCCGGAACCCAGAAACTGTACTTGTCTAACACAATTGTGTGTTGTACATATGTATTAGTAATCAAAATTAAATCTTTTCCATTATAAAAAAAACATGATTAGTATACTGTCGAAGTACTGTCGGCTTGCTTAAAGCCTTAACTCGCCTGAATTTGTATGAAACTGCTAATGCATTGCATTACAGTGTCAAAAAATCAAGAATTCAGAGGATATACTTGTCGAGCGACAATGGTATGTCACTATGTTGCATATCTGTACTAGTTAAAGCTAAATCCTTGCCATTATAGATAGTCATCTTGTGGCTGTTCGAGTAAAAAAGAAAGAACATATTTACAAACTAAAAGTAAACTAAAAGTAATTTATAAATAGTATAAGCAAAAGGAAAAAATCCTTAAATAAGCATGATTAGTGGACTGAGGAATTAATTACTGTCGGCTTGTTTAAACTCTGAATTTTGCACTTTTGTTAATCTGATCTAGCTGAGTGCCTATTAGAAACACATAAATTTTACATAATTTTCGTAGAAAACAGTATATTTTTGGAACTTTTATTTACAATCCTCAGAAAACCGAAGAGGCTCTTTTCATTTCAACATCCTTCAAACTTTCATTTCATCTTCAGTAGGTCAGACAGAATGTCACATCGACACAGCTTACACCAAAAGAGAAGGTGAGAAAAATGTGCAATGGTTCATGGAAGTAAACAGCTTTTTGTGGGTCCCAGACGCCTGTGGGCTCCATCTGTACGGACTGAAGGTGGGGCCATGGGTCGGTGGGCCCAGCACAACACTGGAGTGTCACAAGCTGCAGCGAGCTCATTGTCAGTGAGTGGGCCCACCAGGCCATGCATGGAAAGCAGGGAAGAGGAACTGAACTGGATTTTGTGTTTCTGGCCGGCTTGTGCGCCACGCTTGCCCGGTTGCCCCCATCATGGCAGCTTGCTCCCTGTCCTCTTCACTTTTCCACCCCTTTTTTCTCTTTTTTTCATTGGCATTACATCTCAAGTATCAAGGTTACCAGTTTGTTTGATGAGAGAAAAAGGTTTAGTTGCCCTGATAAGCCATAAAAATAAATAAAAATAATTTGTAGACAGTTTTTGTATCTGTATTATCCAAGATTGAAAAAACAAGACCAAAAACAACCAAAATAAAAAAGTTCAGCTACTATTAAAGTATAAGTTTTAGAATTTACTTTTGATTACGTATGCCAACAAGTTGACGATAAAAGGAAAAATGTATTAACCAATTAACATAGATATACATAATGCAACGTTAACTAGAGTCACGTAAACCTCACAATAATATTATGCCATAATATATGGTTTGAGTTTATGCTCTATAATGAAAAATAGTTTAAATTGCCACTATCTAAATGAGGCTAATTATTAGCAACTGGTTCTCGGAGGAATGGCATAGAAGGATCTAAGAATACAAAACACACAAGTTGATAAATTCACATATAGTTTGTACAAGCGTGTACGTGTACATGTGAACAGTGAACATGGATAGCCAGGCTTTTTCATGTGCACATCACATCCCAAAAGGCCATGGATGGCAGCAAGATAATCAAGGAGATCACAAGCATGCATGCACCGGGTTGGAAAGGAAGATCCATGCCCAATTATCCACACATGCTTATCCCTTTCAGAAGAGGCACTAATAATTAAGAGAGCATGCATGCTTGCTTGCCACCACCATTTGTTACATATCTCTAGCTATAGCTATTTAATTTATACCTAACTTTTATTACTTGATCAAACATCAATATCTAAAATTAATTCCTCTTATATAGTCTTGAAGGAATAAACCATCTGACCTAGTATCGTCTGAGTTTGAGTGACTAACATTGAGCATCATACCTTCATGGCTTACATATCAGCGTCAGAGAGCAATACGTAAGAGAAGATTTATCTCTGTTAGGGTTGTAAACTTACATTATTTACATTATTTGTTCCTTCTATATCATATAAACCCTAATCACCTGGTTTGGATCATTAAAAAAAAGAGAAGTGGTACCTCTTACATCCTAAACGGTGGTTGTCTTTTGACACACACCTATGTAAATATCTGTATTATTAAAGATGATATATGCAATACATTGTTTTCTCCCTATATATAATTGCAAGCAAACATAAATGCCATGATATTTTAGGCCGGGTTAGCAAGTTTGAGGAAAGTTTAGGCAAAAGATTTTGTCCCTATGATAATTAGTCCCGACCTCCGTCCATATCCATTGCCGATCATCTAACATAAATTGGTGGTTGAATCCTAACTTGCTCATAAAACATTGGGATGCTAGATCCCAAGAGGGAGACACTAATTAAATGTGTGCTATATAGCTAGCTAGCTAGTTCACCTAACCACACATGCCTGCATCAATCTAATCACCCAAAATTTTGATGGGCTAGCCACATTTTAGATTAATGCGACTCTAATGCAACGAAGATCTGTTGGAGTTCTATAGTAAAGGAACTTGATAAAACTATGTTTAACTATAAGTCTTTTCAAATATTTTGATGGATACTATCTCTGTTTCATAATGTAAGATATTTGATTTTTTTATGGTAACGTTTTATCATTCGTCTTATTTAAAAATTTAGTACAAATATAAAAATGACAAGTCATGCTTAAAGTTTTTTTATAATAAAGTAAGTCACAAGCAAAATAAATGATATTTTCATAATTTCTTGAATAAGACAAATGATCAAATATTAAAAAAATTAAATATCTTACATTATAAAACATGACAAAGTGATCTATATATATGGACGTGCTAGGCTGAACTGGCTGTGGCTGCAACGTAGATTTTTTTCTCTCGTAGAATTTCTCACGGTTATATTTTTATTTTACTTTTAAATATATTTCAACAGATACTGCATCACTCTTCTATAAAAGGAGGCACATAGAGCTACCTTTGAGCACAGTTGCTTAAAAGTTGCAAATAGAGCCTTCAAATTGTCAGGTTAATGCATGGCCATCAAATATGCATCATTTGGTGTTGGAACACAAATAAAGGCTTAGAAGCTGCAAAAGTTAGCTGCCCAATTAATTGTTAATTAAGCTTGGGAGAGATCAGTGGACAGCCACAGCTATGCATGAATGATCATGGATGCTAGAAATGGGCTTTTTGAGTGTATCAGCATCAGTTGTGGGGGACTGTCCGGGCAATGTCTGACTCAGCAAGACCCCTCTTGTACTTGCACAGACTGCAAATGGTGTGATCTTGACAGCGAAAATTGTTGCTGATTATACTTCAGTTATGCAACTTAATTAGGATAATCGATTCTTAATCAGTTTTTTTCCAGGGCCTGTTTAGTTTGAACAGAAAGAGATATATCATCAAAAACTTTATGTGAAGAAAAGCATAACATTAATTAGGTGTTGTCACATTCAGAATGGCTGCTCATCCTTAATTAGTCTTCAGGAAAATAATATTTAGTCTTTAGGAAAACAAACGTTAACTACCCTGTTATGAAATTATGAATAAATGTTGTTTTTATCTTTGGGCTTTTTTACTTCATTGCTATTTTCTGCCTTACCAAATTCCGGTAATTTGTCCAGACAACAACCTAAAAACGTCATTACCAACACTACGTACCCAACCAAAATTTGGTAATCCAGTATCTTCCTCCCTCAAAATCCTACCAAAACTGCAAACGTTTCGAACTAAACACCACTCAACCTTACCATACGTTGCCAAAATTTTAAAGTGAAATTTTTTGGCATTATCAAATACACCGGTAAGTTTTATCTCCTGCGTGTTCTAGAATAAATATTGGCAAGTTTTTATTGCAAACAAAGTGAACACACCCGAAATACACACAATTCTTTTTTTTCACAAACACGCAAAAGAATTGTACGTTAGTAATACACACAGTTTACCTAGCCAGCAATGTACCACTTGAGCAGCCTATTTGTAAGTTGCTTCTTGGAGAGGTAATTGTATGTCATGATCTTGATAGGGCACCTAACAAACACTTAATTACCTAGCTACCTCTTGGCAGGGTCACCGACAGTCCCCAACTCAAGCAATCTTCACCCTACTTTTGCTCCTGATTAAGGTGAATTGCAGGAAGAGAAATATAATTAGCACTGCAGTTAATTTACAGATAAAAAACAGCTACATGTAAATTTTGCAGAATGACACCAATTATACATTTATGTATGAGTCAATAGACTCAATAAATTCAAAAATGGACACTTATTGTACATTTATGTATGAGTCAAAAAATTCAAAACGGACACTTATTATACATTTATGTATGAGTCAACAACTTGAAATTTGAACCCAATTTTTCCTTCAATCTTAATGGAATTAATTTGGCTATGGCCAGCCCAGCTGAAATTAAAGAAGTAAATAGCAAATATAGGACGGCTTTTCGTACAGAATCATTAACATGCGTGCTGCAATTTGTGTACTGATGAACACTGCAATTTGCACTGTTTTTACTTATCCTTTTCTTATTATACTTTTGGGATTTGCATGGACCCTAAAGTGTACCTATATCAAAAAGATCCATTCCCAGCAGGGAATGCATCCTTTTTTTTTGTTATATTGAAAGTTCATCCAACTAGCTTCTTGCTATTAAATAATTCACCAACCTTCAATTTAATTTGTGTGATTTCAGCAATTAAATTGCTCACCAAATCAAAGAATCTGGGAATAGTGTCTCTATCGTGTTATCATGCCTTGTGCTCTACTATAAACTTTTATTTGTGGGCGCAACACATTGTTAATCATTTGACAGTGTTTTTTCTATTACTGAAAATTTTTGACAGTGTTTAACCAGAGTGGCTATGGTTCCTTTTCTTTTCTTCTTTGTACAACCTAAGATATTTCTGTCAAGGTATTTTTTTAAATGGTATGATATGGAGTTATCGAGCTGAACTTGAGTCTAGAAAAACAAGCTGAACTATCTTGCTCGAGTCACTCTTGCTGTAGAATGCTAGAATAAGTGTTCAAAACCATCTATGTCCCTATTTGTAGGATTTTTGTCAATCGTAGCTTCTACCTAGTTCCTTTAGACATATAACACAAAAGTTCCTTCAAATTAAAAGGTGCAAAATTTCATTTCAGATACTAAGACTCGACAGTTCTATTATATATACTAGATTATCCTAATTAAGCTTTTATGTACACTTTCCAAACGGTTGAACGATACATTTTTGATAAAAAATTTCTATATATAAGTTTATTATTTCATATTATAGAGTATACTTTTAATTTATAGTAGTTAATTTTATCATTTATACTATTAATTAGCTATAAAAATAAATAATCTTTCATCACGAAAAGAGCACACCACTAGCCTAACGCTATGGTGGCCATCGTTTTTGCTTTTGATCATAATAGCAAAATGACATATTTACAAATAGAAAATAAATTATGAATAAAATATTTATATACGTGTTCTTACCGATCTGTAAGGAAAGACTGGAAAATAAATTGTGATGAAAAAACATCAAAATCAACTCCAAATTTATGTTTGAAAATTTAAATTTTGTCTTATAAGCATAAACATAAACGAAAAGATGAAGTTATTATCTATTTCCGTCATCCTAAAATAAGTTTATATTTTTAGTTTAAATTTTTTAAAAAATAAAATTATTATAAGACAGAATACTCACAGGTTGTTTCTTATGATCTCCAGTTTTCTGAACATGGCATACGTCTAGGCTTGGTGAGAGCTTATCTAGTTTCAACATTACGTCTGCTCCTGCTGTAAAGGCTGAATCTTAACATTGTCAGTAAGGAGTGTTGCACATGAGTGTTACTTAGAGACTCAACCAAAGCTACGACCTGTCCTAAAATAAAATTACGGTCAATCAGCAGTGTAGCTGGAAACTCTTGTTGCCTGTACTGTACCTTTTTTTTCGCTAGGTGATATCAGTAAAAATCCATAAAGTTCGGCGAGTACATACAAAAATACACTATCTAGCACGCTCCCAAAATTTTTTAGCTTCTCATGGTGCTTATAAGCTAAAATTTAAATTTTTAACTTTAAATTTTAGAGTTAATTTTAAGGTTTTTTTTCATCGAAGTTTATTTTCCAGCTTTGGTTTTTAGATCACATAGAATACGTATACAAAATTTTATTCATAAATTATTTTTTATTTACAGGTATGTCACAAACATGATTTACAGTAGTAAATAATTGAACTGAATCCCCCCCCCCCCCTCAGGAAACTGTGATTTCGTCATGATCTGTAACAACTGAAACAGGTTACAGGTAACCCTGACTTCTATTTCTTTGGTACAAAGATCCACACGTGCCAACCAGGATTGCTTTTTTTTTTAAAAGAAATTAACATCCGAACATGACAGTGAGTTCTTACCCATTTTTAAATTAGAATAAGATAATTGACTTAGTTTATCAGGGAAATTGAGCACGAAAGACTTACCATTGAATGGTTACAGTAGATTGTAGTGTTGTTTAGAGAACTTAATTTGATACTCCCTGTGTTCTCACAAGTAAGCATTTCTGATATCTGAATATTATATTAAAATATTAATATTTTTGTTAGTATTAATAACACAACTTATTTCATCAATCACTTATGATTCTATATTCTTTTCATTCGTATCCTTTCACTTTCATTAATTTTCCATTTATTAAAAAACACCATAGTCTTCTTCCTTAACGTTAATCTCTTCAAAACAATAAACAATATAGATATGCTTATATCTTAGGCAAATGGCAGCATACTACAGCATTAAATAAATCGAAATGCAGTGACAGGCTTAGTTAATTGAGCTTGACTGGAGAATATTTACTGACAAATGGCTGGGCACTACATATATTATTGACCAATGAAGTGATGAATTCCTGGACTATAAAAATATTAGCAATGTGGTAGGAGACTGAGGGAGAATAGAATAGAAGACACTTTTTTTGCTAGGAACAAAATAAAAAACAGTGAGTATAAAGGTAGACAACAACCATCAACTGTGCTGCCCAGTGAGGAGAAAAGAGGACAAATGACAGCAAGACCGATGTACTTAAATCTGCAAATATGCCTAGTGTGCTTTGTAAACCCTGATTATTCAATGTCTCTAGCTTTTCTGATTCTACCACCTTCATAGCTCTCATTCCTGCCTCCACTAATACCCATGCTTAAACTAATGCATGCTCTAAACAATGATTAGCACTGGTGGTTAGGTACACAATCTCTCTCACACAAACACTAACTACAGTCTGTAAATAGCTCCTTGCAATTGCCAGGAACCATGATGCTTATTGACTGATAGTCCTGAAAACAAAACAGTTTAAATCAGTCAGTGAAATCTTTTTGTTGAGAGAATGAGTAAATGTATCTATTATAAAGAAGATACAGTGCAATTAAGTTTAAAATGATATACTAACATTTGCTCCAGGTTAGATCTTTGAGAGACAAAACTTTACAAACCTTCTTAGAGATTAAGTTATCCCCTAAACTACATCTACTGTGTCACATTAAAATCATGTTTCAACTAATGGTCTATAAATCGGTTTTTGGGACCTTTAGGTTCATAATTAGTTAAGGGTACTTTAGAAAAATTAGCCCTGTTTCTTTCAGCTTGAGATTATTATAATCTAGATTATTGAGAGTAAGCTGAAAGAAACACTTATTGAAGTAGCTTATTATAATCTGATAAGCTCATTTAGGTAAGATTTTTCTATCTTATTGGCTGAAAAATTACCCACCATGCCACCCCACTCTCTCTTTAGACTTGCAAACCTAATAATCTATGTTCTAATAATCTAGAAAAGAAACAACTCACAGCTTATTCCACGATTATAACAATCTAGTTTATAATAATCTAACTCAATAATCTAGATAATAATAATCTTAAACCGAAAGAAACACACCCTAAACGGAGAAGATGAACCCTTTGCTGGGACAATCTGGTTATGCATCTCCCTAATATTTCGCAGTTTTAAGCTCTTTCTACCGTTCAATTCCCAACGTTCAGAAGTCTCAACAAATACTCGAAATTTCCTGCAAAATGCAAACTGACCACAACGGTAACAAATCGTATAAACCCCCAAGATTATCACTCTGAAAAAAAAATACAGATATGCCTCCAAAATTTCTCGACTGACAGTCTGACGCTCCATTAGTAATTTCTGGCCTGCTTTCCCCTCTTTAAAAAACAGTAAAAAGGTGAAAGTAACAAAGTAATTTCTGAGCACAACAAGCCCCACATCCACGGCTCCACATCACTGTTCATGTTCTAGCAAAATCAAATTATTCGTCCAAGAAAATGTAGCTGAATCGCTTTAATCTTTGTCCTTACTTTTCTATAAAAACTAGAAATAAATAAACAATCAATAATAGTACCCATCACTGCACCCCCCACCTCTCCTCCTCTTCTTCCCCACACTGATGCTCCCCCTCTGCTCCATAATCATTGCTTTGATCTGCCACAGGAGAGCTCCAGGGCCAGGACACACTCACTCTCACTCTCTTATCTCTTGGTGTGCTGGAAAAAAAATGATCTTGGGATGGCGTTAATGTGCTGTTCTGAGTGATGATGGCGTAGAGTGGTGCTTGGGATGAGGAGTGGTGGCTGGATCTCTCTTTCTTGGGTTTGCAGCTGCGCTTCAGGGAGGAAAGATCCACCCCAGATGTCCGGGCTCACCCCTCTTCTTCTCCTGTGATGAAGGTACGAGCATTTCGTTGATTTGGGGGCAAAATGCTGCGAGATTCAGGCAAAATGGTGCTGTGAGATGTGGTTGTGCTTGTCTAGGGCTTGAAAAGATGGGATTTTTTTCGCTGTTCTTTTAGCTGGACCTGCATTTATCTTGATTTCTTTCCATATAGCACTTCGGTATGTACATGCGCAATGGCCATTCCTTTCTTGCAAAAACTCTGGCTTTGATTTTGGTCAGTGTTGAATGCTCTTCTGGTTTCCCTCTTGTCATGCCAAGATTTTGCTTCCTGCCGCTTTAGGAAAGGAGATGTGACGATTTATCGCTTTTCTTGGTAATTTCTGGGACCCAAATGCCCATTTTGGCTGCGTAGATTGGGTGCAGATGAAGCTTTGATTTAGGAAACTGTTTAATTTCTTGTTTCCTCTAATATTTCTTACCATTACAGTCTCTCCCGTCAGTGGCGTTTCTGCTTGGTGTGATTCCCGGTCCATTTGCCCTAAAAATTGCCCTTTTAATACTCTACTATCTATGGTTCCTGTCGCTACGTTGTTTTGATCAGTATCAGTGCATAAAAATTGCTGCGATGTGGGAGCAGGTGTGGACTTGTTTGCTTCATTTTACTTTTCGTGATTTCAGGCATTGAGGGTTAGTTGGTTAATCTTTATTGTGTTAGTTGGGTTTTCTTTTCACTGCCCCTTTTAATCTACCATTCTTCCATTTGCTTGATGCTACGTTTCTTGAGGAAATGTGAGGTTCTACCCTTTCTTGAGGTTACGTTTCTGATTCTTTTCTTCTTCTCCTAGGAATTTGTTCTTTTTTGTTTCGTCCCTCCCTTACTTATTTTTTGGTAGTCTTCTGATAATTTCGCTCCAGCTTTGCTTTGTTCATCTTTTTTTTTTGGAGACTGCTTCTGAAATTAGGTATTTGGGTTGCATAATCTGGGTACATTTTTCTGATCTTCTAGACATTCTGCGGATTTTGTATTCCACTTGTTTTTTTTATGCTTCTTGTTCATCATTGCTTCCTATCAAAACCTTATCTCAGAAAATCCTAATTAATGCAGAAAATTTGCTGCTAATTTCAGAAGGACAGCAAGTAGACGGTTTCAGGTTGAGGCACGGGGTTTTTTTTGGAAGCAATCCATTGCATTAATATGTTGCTAATCTTAACATTTGACCGTTGTATACTTCTAAAATGTTCCCTTCCGTTGCAACTTTTATCTATAAAACCTGCTTGGTTTTGAAGGGTGATCTGTAGAAAAGGTGGAATAGAATAGGTCATGGTCCTCTGATCCATCTTGCTGTTTGGTTTCATTTTTATTCTTAACACCTAATGCCTGATAGCAAAGAGTTTTCTGGATAATGTGCTAATATTAGGTTTCTTTTGCTCTGCAGGTAGATTGCCGGTATTAGATTTTCATGTAGGTTGATAAGCTGCTTTGATCAGAAGAAGTTAAGGAGTGCAATTCTGTTGTCTTGATTGGATCTGATGGAGATGATGTCGCCAACGAATCCGATGCGGAAGTACTCATGGTGGTGGGATAGTCATATAAGCCCAAAGAACTCAAAATGGCTTCAAGAAAATCTCACAGGTAAACTTTCTTAGTTCATTATTGTTAATCTTATTAATTTCTTCATATTATGCATCAAAACCTAGCTATATTATTATTCTTCTCTACCAGTTTGTTCTTGCAGTAATTATGTTGCACAAAACCTAACCATATTGTGGATGCTTTTGTGTTAAATCTACCTGTTTTGCCTTTCAGTTATGTAATTGTCTAGACAGTGTAATTATTTTTCTTGGATGTAAGCCTGAGAGTGAGAGGCTTTAATGCTGAAGCAAAAATATTTCTTGCTAGCTGTAAAAAACTGTCACAGTTTTACATAAAAAAATGTCCCAGTCCTCACTCATGTCTCTTGTGAAAAATCAGCAGAATAAGTCCAATACCAGAATATCTAGAATATAGGATAGCAAGATACCCAAATGGACAGTTGTTGGAAATTTGGGATTGTACCAAATTTCTCCATGTGAAATATATTATGCTCCCAGGAGCTTTAATTGCCTGTTGGACGTTCTGGTTTTACCATGTAGCCATGGACATTATGTAGTAATGAATCAGTTAAGTGGAAATTGTAGTAGAGATGCTATCAGATAAGAAGTCACCACTTGTCACTTATCAGATGTTAAGCATTAAAAATATTTAGGAGATCAAACTCTTGTACAGTTCGAACTTCAAGATTAGATGGCCTGCCCCAAATTTTAAAGATTGTCTGTTTGCTGTGGTGACAGTTTTTCTTTTCAAGAATATGATGTCGAATTATTCCAATGGAGTCATGTGTATAAGGTTATTCAAGTAAGATGCACATCTGAATTGGATATTATATATGTTAAACTTCAAAGCATAGAAATACCAAATTTGATGTTATTAGCATACTTCGCGTGATGCTACACCTCTCCTTTTGCAAAATTTCTTTAAGTCTGAACTGAATGGCATTTTAACCAATGCTTAACCTTACAGATATGGACAGCAAAATCAAGCAGATGATCAAGATAATTGATGAGGATGCTGACTCATTTGCAAGAAGAGCAGAAATGTACTACAGAAGGCGTCCAGAGTTGATGTCTTTACTCGAGGAGTTATACCGTGCTTACCGAGCTTTAGCTGAAAGACACGATCATGCTGCTGGGGAACTCCGACATGCCCAACGGAAAATGGCAGAAGCGTTTCCTGATGAGTTTCAGTTAGACTTGGATGATGACTTGCCAGCTGAAACCTCATCTACAGAAACTGACGCTGATAGCCGTGACATGACACCATTTTTCCTCTCCTTCATCAATTCTGGTGATTCAAAAAAGCGAGCTAAAGGTAATGTTGTCATGTTGTACAAATCCACTTCCTGAAAATATACAATAACCCTAATATAAGTCAAATTAAACTAACATGCTACCATTGCAGATGACCAAGACCATGAGAAGCTGCAGAAAGAAATATCAAATTTGTCACAGGAAAATCAAGAACTCAAGAAAAAGATTTCTTCAGTGTTAGAAAAGAGCGAAAGGGCTGAATCTGAAGTTGTTTGCCTCAAGGAGGCCCTTGCACAGCAAGAAGCTGAGAAGGAAGCTGCGTTTTCACAATGCCAACAGTCCAGTGATCGATTACAGCTCCTCAAGTCTGAAATACAGCAAACCCAGGAGGAGTTCAAGAGACTGAAGGAGGAGATGCAAAATGGACTGCAAAATTTGAGCACTGCAGAGGAGCGTTGCCTTCTGCTTGAAAGAACTAACCAGAATTTGCATTTGGAGCTAGATAAGTTAAAGAATGACTCAAAAGAGAAGCATGGAGAACTCAATGAGAAGCATGTTGAGTTGGAAAAGCTTAGCATATCTATACAAGAAGAGCAACTCAAGAGCATGCAAGCAGAAATGACACGGCTATCACTGGAGAAGCAACTGGCACAAGCCAAGGAGAAACTAAGAATCTTGACTCTTGAAAAGAATGGTGAAGCAAGTAAGTTTAATGACATTGAAGCAAGCAAAGCTAGACTCCACAATGACCTGGAGAAGATTCGAGAAGAGAACCGTAAGCTGGAGGAGCAAAACAACTCTTCCACCTCAGCAATAATCCGTCTGCAGGATGAGGTAATTTCCTTGAAGAATGCCCAGCGGCTACTTGAGGAAGAGGTATCTAGGCATGTTGAGGAAAAGAAGGTGCTTCAATATGAGCTTTCACAGCTCAAAGATGACAAGGGTGACTCCGAGAGGAAACATTTTTCAATCAAGGAGCAAATACAGGTGGTGAATTTCAATGTGGAATCCCTCCAAGCCCTTGCACAAGAGGTAAGGGATGGGAATGTTGAGCTTAAAGAGATCATCAAACATCATGAGGGTGTGAAAGCCCTTTATGTTGAGAATCTGATGCAATTAGAGAGGACGTTGGAGAGAAATGCTCACTTGGAGAGATCTTTATCAGCTGCAAGCACTGAGGTTGAAGGATTACGAGAGAAGAAGGTAGCACTGGAAGAATCATGCAAGCACCTCAATTCCAGGATTAATGGCTTCCAGTCTGAGCGGTCCATGTTCATTGCACGGCTTGAGGGCATATCTCATACAATGGAGAATCTATCAGAGAAAAACGTGCTCTTGGAAACTTTGTTATCTGAAAATAATACTGAGCTTGAAATCCTCAGAAGGAAGCTGAAAGACTCCGAAGAATCCTCACAGGCACTCCGTAACCAGAATTCTGTACTTCGATCTGAAAAGAGAACCCTTGTGCATGAGGTATAATTCCCAGTATCTTTATTACTTGAATTTTTTTTATCATAAGTTAATATGAACTTGATCCTAGATGCTTCAATGTTGCCATAGGTTGATAGCATGAATGGCGCTCTACTCAATTTAGAGGCCCAGTATGCAGAGTTAGAAGGACATCACTTGGATCTTCAGCAGGACAAAAATAAGGCGCTTAATGAAGTGATAAAGCTACAGGAGATGTTAAGGCTTGAGAGAGAGGCGCACAAAGAACTGAACTACTCAGGCAAGACTCAGTTCAGTGCTATACAGAAGCAGTTGGGCCTACTGCTCGAGGAAGCGCGTTGTAAGGAGAACCAGCTTCAAGAGGAGGAGAATAAGATCATTGAAGCTCGGACAGAGATTTTTGTCTTGCAGAGGTGCTTAGTTGACATGGCAGAGGGAAACTCTAATGTCTCAGGACAACTGCAGAAGCAGAAAGAGGCATGCAAGGTCCAGGAGGAGAAATTAACCTTTCTGTCACAAAACAACCGTAATTTAACTGAAGGCATTGGTTCTGTGATGGAAGTACTACATTTGGATGATAAATATGGATCGCTTGATCTGATGAAGCTTGACGTAATCATGCAGCTCATCTTGCATGAGATCAAGTGCTTGCTGAATACTATTTCTGATGCTCAGGACGTGAAGCAAAACCAGATCCTTGAGAAGTCGCTCGTCGTCACACTTTTGGAGCACTTTGGACGAGAGGTGGCTGATCTAAGGTCAGAAAGGAGTGTCCTGAGGCAAGAGTGGCAAGCAAAGAGTGAGGAGCTTCTGCAGCTGCAAAATGAAAGGCATGACCTCCTAAAGATCAGCTGCGAGTTACGGAAGGAGATGGAGGCTCGTAATCGTAAGGTGGAGGAGATGAAAGGTGAGGCAAAATTCTTGGTCCGACAACTCTCAGAGCTGCAAGAGTCACGTCAGTCATTGCAAGCTGAAGTTATCAAGCTGATAGAAGAGAACTCCTCACTCTCAGGCAAGCTTTATGACTCCAGGGAGAAAGAGAAAACATTTGAAGATGATTTGAGTACTCTCCTTGGTGAAGCAATCAGTACAGATATCCTCGGTGTCATTTTCAAAAGCCTTCATGATGAAAGGACATCTCAGCTGCAGTCTTTGCATGAGGATTTCGGGTCTCTCCATGCAGCAGGCAATGAGCTTTATCAGGAGATCAAGCTGATGAACAAGAAACTTGGTGACCTGCAACTCGAGAACAACTATCTCGAGAAGGAGCTCAGTAAAACTATGAGCATCTGCGATAGCTCTGGTTCAGAAATCGGCGCTGGAAAGAGGCGCACGACACGAAGAGATACAAAGCTATTGAAATCTGGCAGGAAGAGCCAACAAGACAGCATTGTGAACATGGAACAGCGCAAGGAGGTCGACCATGCTGGGCTTGAGAAATCAAACGAAATGTTAAGGGAGAAGCTCCAGAAGCTGCAGAGCGAAGTCCAAGTGCTCAGGAGCAAAGAACAGCCAGTGATTGATGTCAAGTCCTGTGATGCTGAGATCACAAAGCTGCTGGCAAACATGCAGATGGCCACTGCCAATGCAGCTCTCTTCAAGAAGAAGGTTGTCGAGCTCATCGCGTCGTGCGAGAGCTTCGAGATAAGCGAAATGGTACAGAAGGAGGTTCTGAAGGAAGAGATCACCCGGAGGAACTCTTACGTGAACGCGCTGAAGGACAAATTGAGCGCTGTCGAGATCGAGAACAGTAGGCTTAAGGTTGATCTCAATGGTGACTTCACACTGTTGGGAGCCTTACAGACTGAAGTCAATGCCCTGGAGAAACAGACAATGTCACTGGCCAAGGATTGCTTACCATCAAATAAGCTCAGAGTGGAGGTATACATTGTTATCCCCATTTATCCTTGGATTCTCTGCATTTCTTATCATGTTGAAGCACTTTCTGATTTGTGTTCCTTTCCTATTGCAAAGAACATATCTATGTAGAGACTAGATATGTAGATACCAAAACTTAGCTAATGTAGAGACTATTACCAGGCCTTTAGCGACTACCATTTCTCTTCTTGTTGGAAGTATCATGGCAGTTTACTGATTCTCTTCATGAAACATAATGTTTTAACTGACTCTCTTCATGAAACATAATGGTGTTTTCCCTACTCATTTTGTTCAAAAGGAAAAAAAAATATTTTCCCTATGATGAACTTCAACTTAGAAATCCAGGTGTTTCTGTGAAAATCTTGTTTGCAGGATCTGGAATGCGCTTGAAAAACTCAGCACCGAAATATCTGCATGATTTTGTCGTACCACTGAAACTGTTCAGTCTTGCTGATCATGATATGCTTCAAATTTGGCAGGAATTTTCAGTGTCACCACAGCTCTCCAAGATAGCTGTGAAACCAAGCGAGGATCAAAACGCAACGAAGATGGTGAAGGACATGGAGCTGCAGAAGCTGCACGGGACCATCAAGGCGCTCCAGAAGGTGGTCATCGACACCGGCGTCGTCCTCGAGCAAGAACGGCTCGACTTCAACAGCAACCTCCAGGACGCCAGGAAGCAGATCGAGATGCTCAAGCTCAGGGACATGGCGGCCGACAGCGACGCCAGCGAGGTGACCTACGAGCGCATGCTCAAGGACATCCAGCTCGACCTCGTCCAGTCATCCACTCCTGGCCGGAGCAGAGCCGCCGCCGCCGCCTCGCACCGCCGCATGAGGAGGAACGCCGGGGCGCAGGCGCAGCCGGACGCCGACAAGACGCATGGGCTGTGGAGCGTGGTGAGGGCGAGCAGGCAGCAGCAGCACGACGAGGAGGATCTCCGGCCGCCGCAGAGCGAGGCGTCGGCGGAGAGGGGGAGGAGGTCGTGCTCGTCGGAGCTGACGGTGGTGAAGGACCTCAGTGTCGACAAGCAGGAGCTCCTCCCGAGGCCGGCGGCGGCCGTCGAGGCGCCGCACCGGGAGTGGAAGAAGAAGGTGATCGAGCGGCTCTCCGCCGACGCGCAGCGGCTCGTCGACCTCCGGTCGATCGTCGGGGAGCTCCGCGCCAGCGCGGAGGCGGCGCCGGAGCTGGAGGACGTGACGGCGCAGATGGTGGAGGCCGAGGGCGCCGTCGCGCAGCTGATCGACACCAACGGGAAGCTCCTCCGCAAGGCCGAGGAGTTCACGTCGGCCGACGTCGGCGGCGGCGATGGCGGCGACCTCCGCAGCCGGAGCCAGCGCAAGATCCTCGAGCGGGTGCGCAAGATGTCGGAGAAGATCGCGCGGCTGGAGCAGGAGACGCAGCGGTTCCAGCACGCGCTGCTCCGCCACGAGGAGGAGCGCGCCACCCGCCGCGCCGCCGCCGCGGCCGCCGCGGCGAGCTCCAAGGCCTCGTCCACCGTGCAGCGGAGGTCCTCGAGGGTGCAGCTGGTGGAGTACCTGTACGGCCGGCGGCGCGACAGCCGGCGGCAGCGTCGCGGTCCGTCGTGCTGCATGCGAGCCAAGGCCATCGACGACTAACTCCTCTCTCTCTCTCTCTCGCCGGCGGCCGCCGCGCCATGAAGAAGCAACGAGTTGATCAGAAAGAATTAAGCTTTTATTTTTCTTTCAATTACATCTTTTTAATCCGTTTTAATCTCGTGGAATTAAAAAAAATCCAAGTGTAATTGTGGCTTCGTTGTGGTGATCTCGTTTTATCATGTCGTCTAGGTAAATAATCTCGTGGACTAATCCTTAGTTTCGTTCAATTATGATATCATCAACTCAGGTAATCCGTAATCGTAATCATCGTTGTAAATGGTAGTAGTTGTCCATGACAGCTTCATCAAACTTGTTTCGTCACCGTTCTTGTTCAGCTTCTGAATTTCTCATGTTCTTCAGTCGTTCCTCAGTACATCTGAATTTTTTTTACTCAGATTTCACCGAAATTTTTGGTATTTTCTAGACGACTCGATCTTGTGACCTTTGTGTCACTATACAAAAGTTTTTTTTTATTAAGATACGGAGTAAATATTATATTGTAATTATATATCTGTACTAAGTTACGAACTTTTTTTATCAGGATTAAGGTACAGGGAGTTATATTGGAAGTATACTATATTTTTATTATACTGTAATTAGTTTTTATAGTTAGTTTGTGTCGTTTTAGGTTGTGTTTTTTTGTGATTGAAGGATGGATGATAGAAGATTATCTGATTTTTATGCTAACTATTTAATGGTATAAATTATAGAATTAATTATAAGAAAGTTTAAAATCTACTCTCTAAATGTGAAATGATGTTCTATGGAGGCTGCGTTTGTTGCCCCCTCTAAGTTAACTTATCTCTATCGTTTTTCACGCGTATTCCTGAACTGCGAGACGGTATATTTTTTTGTAAAAAAATTCTATAGGAAAGTTGTTTTAAAAAAATCATATCATAATTAATTAATCATAAACTGATTTATTACTATGTTTTCTGTCGTAGGAATAAGTTAACTTATAGTCCGGCCGAACGCGGCCAGAAAAACTTTGCAAAGACAAAATGTACGATTTAGCAAAGTGTGCGTGTAAAACGTCTCCGTAGACACAATCGACACGTAGGTAATGATTCTAGTTCACGTAAATGAACTAAACAAATGTATCAAACGAGATTGGGCTGGCTGCAGCTAGTTGGGCCTCACAGGAACGTGTTGGGCCGAGACGGGATTCCCAGCTCCGTGCTGGGCCTAATGTTTCTGGGCCGCATGTTTGTTGGGCCGAGAGGAAGCGAGCAAATTGATCGTCTCGTCGTCAAGCGCGAGCAAAACCGAGCAGACAAAGGAAGAAAAAAAAAAGGAGAAGACAGGCGAGGTGGAGCTCGCGCACCCCAAAACCCTAACCCCATCGTCGGCGGCGGCGGCGGAGATGGCGGAGGGCGGCGGCGATGCAGGAGGAGCGGCGGCGGCCGCTCTGAAGGATCAGGGGAACGAGCAGTTCAAGTCGGGGAACTACCTCAAGGCCGCCGCGCTCTACACCCAGGCCATCAAGCTCGACCCCGACAACCCCACTCTCTACAGGTATCCTCCTCCTCCTCCCCGATCCATCCGCTCGCGTTGCGCTCAATCAACGTCGCCCGAGGTGCGCGTTTGCTTGTTCAATGTTTTTTTTTTTGTATGCGGATCGGGTGGGTGGATGCAAAGCAGAAACCAAAATGTGCTGCACTCGATCGCCCGCTGACTCCAGAGTTCGTGGGGGGTGCAAAGGTTGCATTTTTGTGTGGTGTAAAGGTCGAGGTGCTTGTGTGGATTCAGGCTTAGGCGCTGAGCTGCTGTAGTGATGTCTTGGTATTTGGTTCCAGCATTGCGACCCAGTGGTGGTGATTCATTTGTTTGTGTAGGCAACATACCCCCTCCGTCCCATAATAAACCAACTCTTCGATTCCCGTGTTCAGCGTTTGACCATCCGTCTTATTTGAAATTTTTTTAAGAAATTGAAAAAAAATAGTCACACGTTAAGTACTATTCATGATTTATCATCTAATAAAAACAAAAATGTTAATCATAACAAATTTTTGAATAAAACGAAGTCAAACATTATAAGTAAAAAGTGAAAAATTGGTTTTGTTTTGGGACGGAGGGAGCATGAACGGTATGGTGCCGTGTAGTCTGAGTTTCGAGCGATTGTATTGTGACAGATATGTAAGCAGCTCAGCCTTTTGTCGTGGTTTACTAAATCCTGCTGGAAACTGGGCTTATGTTTCATCATGTTCTCATGTTGCATGTGGACCCCAGATTATTGCGACGTAACGCTCTGATGATACAATGCTACTGACGTGGCTAAAAATGATGAGTTGATGAAAGTAAATATCTGATTTCATAGCTGCACAAAACGTTTTAGACGCACTAGCAGACAAAATATCCATCCAAAAGTACTTCATTGGCTGAAGATCAATTTCTTTGGAATGCAATTAATATTCTTAAAAGTAGGTATATACGTTAGATGTCCGGTACTGTCTGCTGCAACCAAATTACAGTAAAGACTACATTTTTATTTTTTTTCCTTTTATATTGAGTCTTGAGAGGCCATATATATGCCGTCAGTTATGTCAAGTTCTGAATAATAATCAAAAGATTCCTTATTCCATGCAACCCAACCTAAGTTACAGTAAAGACTATGTAACATTTTTTTTTGCTTTAATTTGAGATATTAGATAAATTGGTCATATTGATCTGTTGTGTTGTTCTCAATAGGAGCTTGCTGCTGTCTTGGTTGGTTTGAGTCTTTGAGAGCAAGCATTGTGTGTATATCGAAACAAATCCGGAAGAGTCTTTGGGACTTTGGGTACCAAAATGTGGAATTCATATGTCCAGTTTCAGTTAGGATAACAAATATGTGGAGTTGATGATGTTCATTCTATATGGACCCATGCTCTGAGGCAGCACCTTCGATTTGTTAATTCTGTTGTAAGAACACTTCTGATCATGCCTTTTTATTTAAATCACTCCCAGCAATCGAGCTGCTGCGTTTCTTCATCTGGTTAAGCTTAATAAGGCACTTGCTGATGCTGAAACAACAATAAAACTCAAGCCACAATGGGAGAAGGTATATTGATATCATATCACTCTGATTTGTCTGTTATAATTTATTCTTCCATCGTTCAGTTTTTCACAGGCTGCCCTTTTTGGAACTATAGGGTCATTTCAGGAAAGGGTGTGTTTTAGAGTTGATGGAACACTATGAGGAGGTGAGACTAAAGGACTATTTATTGCCTTTTCTCAACTGAGAGAAGGATAATTCTTTCTCCATTTTATTTTCTTTTCTGTATGCGGTTGGCCAAGCCTTCCATGTTGGGCAAATTGAGAAATTGTGGTAAGAAATTCCTAGTTTGCAGTAAAGTTCTGAAATCAGTTGATGCTGAAATCATTATAAGCATTAAGGGGAATCTTTAAACTGTAAACAAATTTGGAACTTATTCGTTTTACCATGTTTATATAATAACACTGGTTTATACAATGAAACAAAGTTTGTCCTTCAACCTTTTTGACCTGTGTTGATGTCTAATTTGGGATTTTATTTTTGTGCTTGAGCAGTAATTCTCTTTCTGCTATTTTCATATGGCCACATGTAAAGAATAGATTTTTGACTGAATTACTTAAACTATGCATCATCTTCTCTTTCATGAGATCAAACTCTTCAAATATTTATCATCGATGCATATTATCAAGCTCTTCAAAATATTAACATCAAATTTTTTTATCAGTTACAAATGAGACGAAGCATTTTTTTAATGGTGTCTCTATAAAAAGTGACATTTTATATCTGAAGTAGTTATTTTCTGGTCCAGGCAATTTCTTCTTTTCAGATAGCTTTGCAGCACAATCCACAAAATACAGAAGTTTCTAGAAAAATTAAGAGGCTTACTCAGTTGGCAAGGGAAAAGAGGCGAGCTCTTGATGTGGAGAACATGCGTTCTAATATTGATGTTGCAAAGAACTTGGAATCACTGAAAACCGAACTGGTGGGTAGTTTTGCACAGTTTCTGGTTCCATTTTAAGCTACGCCATATCTCTCCCAAATGTCAATGCTACTGCATTTAGTATCCAGCGATGTATCTTTTAGCATGTCAATTTAGCTTCACCTTTAATCAAGGGATGTGTTTCCATTTCAGGCTGGAAAATATGGAGATGCAGAACTGGAGCAAACTATATTTTCTTTTGTTGTTAACGTGATTGAATCAGCTATAAAGGTCTGGCATGACACTGGAAAGGTAGATGCAAGGGTTAATTTTCTTCTTGATGACCAGAACACTGATACTGAAAAATATGCCCCAGTGGTTAACATTGACAAGGTACTATTCTGCTACAGGCTG
Source organism: Oryza brachyantha (assembly GCF_000231095.2). Taxonomy (NCBI): domain Eukaryota; kingdom Viridiplantae; phylum Streptophyta; class Magnoliopsida; order Poales; family Poaceae; genus Oryza; species Oryza brachyantha. The sequence continues at coordinate 15,430,438 of NC_023174.2, read as the reverse complement.
CTCATTTCTGCTGTTTGACATAAGCGTAACAATTTACGAACAGGCGTACATCTTGAGCTTCAGGATTGTAAATTTCTTAATGGAATTAGGATCTAGTTATCGGTTACGACTTCTATTCTGAACCCATGACAATGCCTACTATAGCACTTATCTGCTTTCATTTTTCTACTAGGCCTTTGAATCACCCCACACTCACAGCAGTTGCTTCACATTTTTGCGGCAATATTCTGAGGATTCTTTCTCAAAGGCTGCTTGTATGGTGGCACCTAAGAGCATCATCTCGTACCCTCAGGTCAAATCACCCTCCCCTCTCCCCTCTTCCATGTCAATGTGTGGTGTATGCTTTCCTTCTCTGATGTTGCGTTGCTGCATGGTTAGCCCTGATAGTTCTTTTTTCTGCTCATGATAAATCAGCATGTATCATTTGTGATAATTTATTGATATTGTCACTGTATTGTTGGTGCTAGATGAAAATGATAAGACTAACAATGATCTGCCATATACAGGTCTGGAAAGGATCTGGATCAAGGAAATGGAAGCTTGACCAGAGTGATGGTTTCTTTGTGCAATTTGAGTCACCAACTCTGCGGAAGATATGGTTTGTTCCTAGCACAACTGAAAAGGGGCGAACATTATGCAGGTACTCACCCCTTTCTTGAGTTCTTCACAAGATAAAATTACTGTATCTTCATTTTTCCTGTTTTACACTCAGGAGTAGAAACCCTGCATTTTGCCGCCATGTTTATCCTGTTTTGAATTTTTTAAGAATATAATTGCTCTATCTTCCAGCTTTTTGAACCATCTTGTGATGCTCATCACTTTTTGTGACCTATGCTGTACCTGTTGTACAGCTATAAACTTTGCACCATCCATTCATGACTTTGGGCTTGCTTTTCGGACATGTTAGATACTACTAACCATCAATGTCTTTTCCCTTCTCTTATGGGTATCTCCAGCTTTTATGTAGTGTACTATATCGCTTATTTAATACTTCTGCAGGAGTCCTGAGCTCTTGGACATTAGCATCCATGAAGTGCTTCCCCGGATATTCAAAGAAACCGCTTGACTGACAAATGGACAGTGAATGGCTCCTTGATTCTTCCCCTGTTGTGATCATATTCTTCATAGTTTACAATTTGCAAAGGGGATATTTTCTAGTGTGGTGAGAATTAGATTTGCATGCTAGATTTTGTAAGTTTTCTATCTGTGTTGTACACCGAGGCACACAAATTTTGCTGATCTGTTGTTTCTTTTAATATATGCCTAAAGTGGTGTAATTTTCATTGTATATCAGCTTTGGTGAGAGTTGTGAAATGCATTAAGATTTTACCATCATATTTTACTGTCTTGTGATCAGATCAACTGTGACCTTCACGTATTAATCATAGCAAAATTCTCTCCACAAAAAGAAACTTGATGTTCTTGTATACATTACAAATAGTATTCTTCTTATGGCCTGATGAATTCTGGCATCTATAAACATGGACGATGAATTGATGGCGATGCCCTGGAAACTATGGCATGTGATGTATCACCATCAGTAGCTTTTCAGTCTGACAAAATGTGATGTACAATTGTACACAGCTATGCCTACATCGGTTGAGAAACATGAGCAATTAATTCGTGAGTCATAGCATCTCCAAATTTTTCTTCAACTTTTTTCAGATATCACATTTCATGTATGCATGCATGCTGGCTTTGCTCCTTCAAGCTGGTATGTAGCAACACACATAGGATGCACAAAGCTACTACTTTTTTCACACAGAAGCACACTGTACACGCACTGTACGTACATACTAACAAGGAGGTTAGGTACACGTACACCACATGTATCAATCAAAGCAATACTCAAAATCAAGTACACCTCATGTAATCAACGATTTTTTTTAAAAAAATCGGACCTTTTTAATTTCAAAATTAAATCTTTTGACAACTTAATCTTTAGATATAGGCCACCTGCTATGCTAGCGTGGATGGTGTAATTGTTATTTGACCGTACCAATGAGAACAATATGACTGAAGAATTTTCTGACGCGGGATGACAATTTTATTTGACCATAGGGTCGTGGCATGTCCAAGAGATTAGAATAAGTTGTGAGGGGGTTTATTTTTAAAATGAAAAAAATAAAATGGTTCAGAATAATAAAAAATCGTGACCAGGTTTGTTTCATTTTAATATACAATACTTTATTTCGAGATATGTTTATTGAATCTACTAGTAAAATTGATCATAAGTGCCTGGTACACTTTAGACAGTGAGCTAATTAATGTGTCCCAAAAAAACCTTTATTTTTTTACACGAATTTGAACAAAACATATATCCAAATTAGTGTATAAAAGCAAACTATTTATTTGACGAAGGCAATACCGATATATTTCATGCTTATTGCATCTTATGTTTGTATTTTATTGACGTTGGAAGGAGAGTTTGTCCCTCAACAATAATATATATATATTTTAAAAAAATTAAGTCTACAAGTGTAAATACTACCTGCAAAGGTCAAGGTACACTCAACACTTTATCTCCACCTTATATTATAACCATTATATACTACAAACCATTTTAAGTTTATCCTAAATCATTTTTTTATGTTTGATCAAGTTTGAAAAAAATCTAGCAATATTTTCAAAAATATACTGGTAAATTTAGTGAAACTAATTTAGTGTTGTAGATACATTTTAATATTTTTCTATAACCCAAAACATCATAAAATATAAAAAAAATGGAGGGAGTATCAAGCAATACACAAGGCACATTGTACGTCTCTAGCTAGAAGCAGGCTCATCTCTCAGCTTTTTCAACTGCATATTTACTAATAGAAAAATAATTTGAGAATAAAACATGTTCATAATGATTAAAAAATAAACCATGATGAATGAATATTAAATTTAACTCCCCAGATGTAAGATTAAAAAAAATTAAATTTTATTTTATATGCATAAACATAAGCCAAAAGATTAGGGGTGAAAATAGAGACGGCTGCAGCAGGTAGAGACAGACAGGTGCATGGTTCCGGCGAAGCGGCCGGTCGCCGTCGAGGCCGTCAGTTCCGGCGAGAGCGGCGCTGGAGAAGGGAGCAAGGAGCATGTGATCGACCCCCTTCTCCCTCCCTCCTCGTGACCTAATCTCATCCCATCCATGGAGATCGATCGAGCTAGCTAGCTGCTCGATCGTATTAATGGCCGTCACGTACGTATGCCTGCGATGCGAATGCGAGAGAGAGAAGGGAGCTCGATCTGCATGCTGCTTTCGCCGCAGTAATGGCGGAGATGGCTCCGTTTCAGTCGTCGCTTGCATTTGCATTCCATGCATCTCCTGCAGCTAGCATTGTTACAAGTGCAGGCTTGCTTGCAGCTGCAGCAGTCGTGCATTCCATGATGCTGACATGCAGAGTACTGTACAGTACATGCCAAGATAGATCTAGGGCAATGCTGATTTGATCGATAAGTACTACTAACTCTGACTAAAACATCACATAAATTTTAGGACGGGTCGAGAAAATACGTTACGAAAATATCACATATTGTTACCAGAAAAGCCCAGAGAGTAATTAGATGCATAATATAATAATACATGGTGAATTAATATCACAAGGAGGTTGGAGAGAAAACAGCTAGTAGCACAAAGCGTCGCAGAAAACTTATTCAGACGTGCATGTATGCATTCAGAGATTCAGAAGAAACGCATGACCGATCATCCTCACCATCCCTATCCTCCTCTTCTCCGTCCTTTTGGCACACGTATTAATAACGACATGGCGTATACGTTGTTCTTGATCTGCTTTCTTTTCCCTTTTCTTTTCCTGATTTCTGGATTGCTTCTTAGAGTAGCTACTAAGCAGGACTACCTCAGTTCGAAAATATAAAAATCTAGTATCGATACATCTTATCTTAGCTAACAATAGCATTACTTCTTTAAATACACATGCCACTTCGTCTCAAGTTATCGGGCTAATCACGGTAGCTCGTGCACGACAATTAAATTTACATGATGATTCTTTCCTAAATACTTCTTTATATTATTTCAAGAATAGATTGTTATCTACTAATGATTTAATTATGATTATAAATTATGGAGAGTACTATGAATTACTTGTGAAGAGCTAGAAGAATAACAAGTTAAAGTCAAGATGGAGACCCAATTTCGGGTCCAACTCAAGATCAATAAATATCTCTCACTAAATTGATTGCCAGGTCATACCTGGACTCCGTTTTTGACGTTCTATGTATATAGTGAAAGCTAATGAGATCACGTTTCCAAATGGGTCTAGTCTTATGTCAACTCTTGTTAACGAGAATCGTCAAAATAAGAGTATATCTAGCTATCTCATGTGCTATCTGATTGGCTTCCCTATCCTGTCTGCATATTTCGTTAAATGCAGTAACTTCATGGGGGTGATTGGCTTAAACGGCATATTTGCAAATGAAAAATAATTTATGAATAAAAATTTCATATATAATCCTAGCGATCTAAAAGTCAATGTGGAAAAATAAACTTCGGTGAAAAATCCAAATTTTGGGTTATAGGCTTTAACTAAGTCCTATTATAATTAAGCTTATATAACTAGCTAGATCGATATCTAGGACATAATTATGATTGCAACTCAACAGTAGTAGGAAGTTAATTAAAAGTGTGATGAGCACCTTTTTCTTTTCAAGAAAGAGGCACTGTGATCTATCCTTTGGAATTAAGGTTTGTTTCTCTTCAGTGCACCGACCACATCTTCTAGTTCTTTGTGCTCAATTGCTCATTAATATTTTGTATTAGTGCCTTTTGGAATCATGGAAGCCTAAATTAAGTAACAGTAGCTAGAAACTAATGTGTGGGACCCACATGGCAGTCACCAAAAACATGCTGCTGCTTCTTCTTCTTGTTGTTCTTCTTCTTCTTCTGTTGGGCTTCAAGGGGAACTGTAGGTTTATCCCATTTGCCAAACAAAGAGAAGACAAAAAGGTAAGCAAGATATGCAGTCAAAACTGTCAAACAAAAAAGCTTGAGATGAATGGAACTGCATGCCAATGGAATCAGGAATATTTCTTGCTCTTTTTTAGAAGCAGATAAAGCAAAAAGAAAAAGCTGGAGGCCTTCTTTGCAAATGTACCCTCATGTTATCTGCAATAACAGTACTTACTTCTGCATGGATCAATGATAAAGCTGGGAGAAAAAAAAATCTCCTTATTAATTTACTAATACTGAAAAAAACGTGCATTTCAAGAAGGGTATGAATGCAAAATGCACACCCAAATGCTTACAATAAATTGGATCAAACTCCAGTGAGTTGACATTCTCAATTAAAAAAAAGATCTTTTTTTTCTCCTAGAGTGATAATTTTACATGGTAGGATTAGATCCAACTCAAAGTATAGTAATAGTAGGGGTTAAGTATGGGTCACTTTCTCATGCTGCTACATCTGTCATGTCATTATCAGACTCATCTAATTATTTGTGTTTTTAGTTTAATTTAATTATATTGGCGTATGTAGACGCATTGGATTCCACTGTTCCCTCCATGTGAGACCCAGTTCGGTCCCTGTCGGATTTTTTGTTTTTATTTCTATTTTTTTTTCATTTCATGCACGCACACACGTTCGGTATATCATACGACATATAAATAATGGTTTATATTTGCTTTACTTGTGTTTCACAAATCGTATTAATAAATCCTTCCAGTTTTATTTTCCATTACCCCATTTCAAACATGGAAATTCCACACAACACCTCTTTGTTAGGAAAAAAAATGCGTACCCATGAATTTCACAGGAAATGCCTTCAACTTTGGCCCAAAAAAAACTTTGAAGGCCCATTTGAATTTCTATTTTTTAATTTTTTTTACCTTTTAATACTTATTATAAAAAATAAACCGTCTTGATGGTGATAGCACGACTCAAATTTTACAAAATTTCAGTGACATGCAGTAGGTTTCATGGATAGTACTGATGATATTTTCTAAAAAGAAAAATTTTTGTAATAGCATGCGTCTAGTTAACGCTAAATTGAAAGGGGACTCAATTTTCAAAATGGGCCTACGTCTAGAGGTGTTTATGAACTCGTGCAAAGAGTCCAAATAACATGATAAGATGGCTTACATGGGACACACTAAACTACTAAAGCAACTAGATTAGACACACAATAATGATGAAATTCCTGAACGATGTTTTTGGATTCAGATAAGCTTGCTCCATCCACGATTCCCACTAGTTATATCCCATACAATTCGGTGAACATAAAAGTATTTTGGTTATCTTGCCTATAGTTTTGCACGCATGGCAAAAAGGAGTAATGGTACATTAGATGCTTTTCTAGGATGATGGTGACTTAACGAACCATATGGCCAGTGATTTGCAAATTACAATGCAGGTACTAAACACTGAGAGCAACTGATCAAGAAGCTAAGCAGTTTCTGTTGCATCAAACATCAATGAGATCGAGCTGCTTTACCAAGCAGCATTGCAGGTGTGTCAAAAGAAGATAATGGAATGGATGGATGGATGGAACATTGCTTGCACAAATGATGGTGTCAGGCAGAGAGAAAGGAGCCATGGCATGCAGCCAAAAGCAGATGTTGCAGAAGCAACAACATGAAAGCAAAAAAAAAAAAAAAAGAAACTAAGCAATTTGATTTGATTTGCTCCCTAATCTGATTCTCTCTAGCTAAAGCAAAGCATTACATCTCTCCCTCCATCTACACTACCTCTGAATGAATCTCTGAACTTTCTCAGTTCATACTTCATGAGATGCCAAACAAAGACTACATCCAATGGGCTTTCTGTACATGTGTTTTTTTTCTTTTCTTTTCAGATGCCTCTAACTCTGATTGGATTATAAAAATGCTCAACTTCTTTGTTTGATAGTGTAGATGTGGATTACTATAATCTGCAAGTGGTGTTAGTAGTAGTTGCAGGAGAAATGACCACATTATAAAACAAATGTCTATAGAGTGAGCCCCATCACTAATCATCCTAACATCATAGAAAAATGTGGCCGATTTTATCCTATTTTTTAAAGAAAAGTGGTAAGAGAAAAATTAATACACAACTGAACTAGATAAATGAAATCCGTCTTAGATAAAATACTCATACGTTCCAAAATATAAGTATTTAAGTATTTTACGAGGTTAAGTTAATATAGAATGATGCTAATCGGTTGATATGAAAATGTAAACACAAAAAGCTAGTAAATAGGAAATGACTGTTATTGTATGACAAGGAAAAAGAGTAATTATTATTTCGAGACAATACTTACCGCTACAAGAAACTGTATTATGGGACAGATCAGCACATAGCTTAATAAACCCCTGCCATTTTAGTAAAATGATTCCGATGAAAGGGACAAAAAAAAAAGAGAGCTGGACAACGAAAGTGACAAAGAAATTCCTAACTAATCATAAAATCAAATTCCAAAAATTTAAAACCAAGCAAGCTCGAAATCCGTACTGATTGTAGAGTTTAATTTCTCATCTGAGCACATGCCTCAGCTTCTCAGTTCATCCCCAAAAGAAAAAAAAAATCAGTGGTACCCACAACTACACCAGCTACTCCCTCCGTCCTAAAATAAATCAATTTTTCATTTTTTATCTTCAATTTTTGACTCTTCATTTTATTTAACATTTTTTGTGATTGATATTTTTGTTTTTATTAGATAATAAATTATGAATAGTACTTTACGTGTGACTAATTTTTTTAATTTTCTGAAAATTTTTTAAATAAGACGAATGATCAAACGTTGGACACGGAAACCGAAGAATTCATTTTTTAGAGGGAGTAGGACCTTACAATAAACAATAATACAACACTGTTACCATATCATTAGTGTAGCCATACCAACACTAATGACTTCTTTTTGTTCTCATCACAAGACCAATTGGAATATTGGATGCAATCTAGTTTTTTTATATAAAAAAGAGATTTTTCTGAAAAAAGAATTAGCAGAAAAAAAGAGCACTAATTTGACTAGACCAGTGGGGCCCACACCCACCTCCTCTTCCACATTCTCTCTCCTCAGTCATCACACTCTTCTTCCTCTCTGGTCTCTGCCATCACCCCCCCCCTCTCTCTATAGCATTGCTCCATTTCTCTCTCCTCGGGGAGCTTGCTGAGCTTGAGCTTTGGCCTCATCTTCTTCCTCCTCCTCGTTGCTTTTGGCTTTCTGGGGCTATATAAGCTTTGTGAGGAGAGTGGAAAGGGGAGAGAGAGGAGGAGGAGGTCTCGGGGCGGCGAGTTTGAACCCCCACCAAAAACCCCATCTTTCTTTTGCCTTCCCTCGCTGCCGCTTTCAATTCGCAGCTTGGTGTTCTTCCCCGTCTCCCGATCAAATGCGGCGAGATCTGCGCGCGTGACGCCGTCGGCGCATCAAAGACCGCTCCTTCCTGATCGAGGGGCGCCGGCTTCTTGGATCTTCCTGGTGCTGGTCTTGGTCAGCTCTCTGCGTCGCCGCGCCACCGGTCGCCGGAAGCTGACGGCCCTGCCGCGGGAGGATGGATCAGTACGAGGTGCTGGAGCAGATTGGGAAGGGGGCATTTGGCTCCGCGCTGTTAGTGAGGCACAAGGTGGAGAAGAAGAAGTGAGCTTTGACTTGACGACATTGTGCTCATTTTCTCTTCTTCTTTTACCTTCTGGGTGGGGGCTCACTGTTGTTGTTTTGATTGTTTCGGCCATTTTGATTTTGATCGTGTGTGTATTGTCCTGCAGGTATGTGCTGAAGAAGATACGGCTTGCGCGGCAGACCGACCGCACTCGCCGTTCTGCCCACCAGGAGGTAAAAGCTTCATCATCATCATCTGCTTCATCAAGCCACATTTTTCACCATTTGCTACAGAGCTATATGGTTTTAGGAAAAAATGCCTTGTGTTACACAAGTTGTGTTGTTCAGCAAGGGTGGCTTATTGGGGTACAGAATGGTTTGTTTGTTATGAGGATTTGGTTGGTTAATGGCTTGGTGTGTTGATGGTGATGCTAGCATGTTTAGTTTTTTGGCCGGTGCTGAACTGATCTATGGATGAAGTTAAATGATGTACCCTCTTCTTGCTCTTATATATGCTATACTTCTTTTTACTGATTCCATGCGGAAATGCTCTTCATGCAGATGCAGCTTATTGCAACAGTGAGGAATCCGTTCATCGTGGAGTACAAAGATTCATGGGTGGAGAAGGTAGGTAAAAAGGACAGAAGAGAAGATTATTGTTAAGTTGGGAGGGTGAAATAGCTGGGTTTCATTCTCATTTTTTATCTTTGAAATTTCAGGGTTGCTATGTCTGCATTGTTATAGGTTATTGTGAGGGAGGAGACATGTATGTGTTTCTGTGATGAAATCCTTTTAAAATTGTTTGTTTTGTTCATGAACTTAAATTTCCTTAGCTAACACAATCTGTGTTGGTTCAGGGCTGAAGCTATTAAAAGAGCCAATGGCACATATTTCTCTGAGGAGGTGCAGTTTCTGACCTTTTTGATACCTTAAAATTGCTCTGCTGCAACCAAGGCATGGGCACTGAAATATTTCCTCTTTTTATTTCAGAAGCTTTGCAAGTGGCTTGTGCAACTTCTCATGGCTCTTGATTATTTACATGCAAATCACATTCTTCACCGAGATGTCAAGGTCAGTAGTAGTGCTAAATTTGGAGCGCCCTATGGTTTTATATTTCCATGCTATGGCAATAATATATACTGAAGCTGCTAAAAAATCGTTTCAGTGCTCCAATATTTTCATCGCCAGAGATCAAAGCATAAGACTTGGTATGTATCCTAGTTCACAATAAGTATGATACTTTATGTATGAATTTAGCAATCCTGGTAATGATGTAATTCCAAATTTAAACAAATGCAGGTGACTTTGGGCTTGCAAAAATATTGACTTCTGATGATCTGGCATCTTCTGTAAGTAATTGGTAGCACTTTTCATTTTTTCCGGTATATATTTGATGTCTCTCTTAGTTGTATATTGTTCCCAACACAGGTAGTAGGAACACCAAGTTACATGTGTCCAGAACTTCTTGCTGATATACCATATGGTACCAAGTCGGATATTTGGTCTCTAGGTATATATCATTTCAATGTGAGAAACCATTCTCCTGCCCTAAACGGAAAACTTGTTATTTAACACTTAATTTTTATTACTTTGTTTCAGGATGTTGTATATATGAAATGACTGCACTCAGACCTGCATTTAAAGCTTTTGTAAGTTCATATTTTGGTTTCTGTACTGTTAGTCTGTTACAGTGGTGATGTTAAAAGCTAGAACTACAAAATAACTTCACATGTACCCACAGAGCATTGGCTGCATTTTAGGTCAGATTTTTTAGTTGGAAAGTATAGGATGCTCACATCATATTAGTAAATTTGTGAAAAATGGATTCTTACAACCTATTACTAGACACTAATTGAGTTGCTTTATAGGTTTCTTACATATGTAGAAATGTATGAGGCTGATATGCTCGTTTCCCTGCAGGACATGCAAGCTCTGATTAATAAAATCACAAAATCGATAGTCTCACCATTACCCACTAAATATTCTGGTGCCTTGTAAGTTTTGAACAAGTTAAATTTTGTTGTTTCACTATATTTTGCCCACCATCTTATTTGGATGGAGCATGCTTCTAAAATTTACTTTCTATGTGCAGTAGAGGACTTATCAAGAGCATGCTGCGGAAAAGTCCAGAGCACAGACCTAGTGTAAGTCCGTCATACTATACCCTACTACTTTGTAGTTTATGCTGATGTACACTCTTATTTGTTTGGTGGTATGAATATTTGCTAAATTTCCTGTACAGGCTGCACAACTGCTCAAGCATCCACAACTTCAGCCTTATGTGCTTCAAGTTCAATTGAAATCTAGTCCTACTCGCAACATACTTCCTATCCATCAATCTTTGACTGACAAAGTTAAGAAGATGACGTTTCCTGGTGATGTGGCTGATTCTGCACACAGAAGAATGGCCAGGAGAATCTCTTTGGGAAATGAGAGGACCGTGACATTTAGCAAGCCATCTCCTGAACGGAATTCAGTTAGCTCTACACGGAGCATCAAAGAATACACAACCACTCAGAATGTCAAAGAGCTCTCCGTTGACAGTAGTGAGGCTGGGGACGAGGTTACCAGTAAAGCTGTCATAACGAAGACGTCAAGCATCCTAAGGACTCCCAAGAGCTTGCCAGCCAAGACTTACACAACTAGAAATCAGCTTGAACCTCCCAAAACATCTTATATCAGAACACACCGATCTGAGGTATTTCGTCTTGTGCCTTTTCTATATTATTTGCACCCTCAATGATACTGGTGAGCCTATTCTTCATTTGTTTAGAAAGTACAATAGCCTCAATTATAGCATGTGCATGCTCACTGGAGACTACATTAGTGTTATTCAGCTTTTGGTCTTTTATAGTTATTAAGTTCTTGTCATGATGCAATTGTTTCTTTATGCTAGTTATGGCTTTAGCACAAGCTTGCATTTTGCATGATTTATGCTTGCTCTTTCTTTTGTGTGTGTGTGTGTGTGTTGAAATGAATGTGCCAATATTCATTGAGTTTCAATTTCCTCCTTTCTACAGCTGCCCTCAAGAACAACTCCAAACAAAAGCACTCGACCAGCTAGAAGAGCATCACTCCCGCTGTCAACATATGAAACACCCAACAAGCGCAGCATCAGCATTTTGGAACAACTAGACTCCCCTGATGTCTCTGTGAATGCCCCTCGAATCGACAGAATTGCAGAATTCCCACTGGCGTCGTCCGAGGACCCCTTGCTTCCCATCCACAAGCTCTCTCCTGCTCATGGCTCGTGCTCCACGCCTCCATTTATCAACCGTTCAATCACCAAGGACAAATGCACAATCCAGGTGTTACGCACGGACGGGGACAACGGGAGCGACTCCTCAGGTCGCAATGCCACAGCTGCCTCAAGCCGTGGATCCAATGACTCTAGACAGCAGCGGTTCGACACTTCGTCATTCCAGCAGCGTGCTGAGGCCCTGGAAGGGCTGCTGGAGTTCAGCGCGCAGCTGTTGCAGCAGGAGAGGTACGAAGAGCTGGGCATCCTGCTGAAGCCATTCGGCCCGGAGAAAGCGTCTCCCAGAGAGACAGCCATCTGGCTCACAAAGAGCTTCAAGGAGACGGCATCGTAGCGCCATCTTGTTCAGGCGTGTCTAAAATCGCCAGTTCTGTCATTTGTAATATAGCTCAGGTAGTGGTAAACAATACTAGGATTGAGACTTTAGCTGTTGGGAGGCAACACCATCTCAGTGTTGCTGTTTAACTCAAAGTCTACTTCTAGCTCTAGCTAGTTTCCAGTTTTTACTTTCTAGTAGGGATCAGCAATCAGGCAACCATCATCAGCATCAGCATCAGCAGTAGCAGGTGTAGTAGCAGAATTGTAAGTTAAACTCAGGATCTTGGAAGATCTTAGACCTCTGTAATCATCTGGCACCTGCAATCATGCAGTACTAAAAATGTAGGGTTAAGGATCCAGTTGGCAGCAGGCTGGGTGGGGTCTCCAGGCTTATTTCTTTGAGCAAGGTTGGGGTATCCTATGCCAGGATCTCCAGATTCATCTTACTGAGACTTACACTACACTATACTGATCTTGCTCTCTGTCTGTCTCAGGCTCAGCAAACCCCACCTAATCATAAGAAGAGAGAAATCTATGTTACCCAGATGCATGCATGGAAGCTGTGCAGATCATGTATCACATACCATGTACCTACCCTGGCCTTTGTAAGCTAGACCTTAACACCTGCTTCCTTCGTCCCAATACCCTGTGGTTGAATTTGCATGCTATCTCACAATACAAGTTCTACTATTCAGAATTTGTTCCAAGTATAGCAGCTTCTTCATCTACACCCCTATCTCAACTATTCACAATCAACCCTAATTTAATTTTACCCCTCTCCTTAGCTCTCCATCTCAACCAATCGCAACCAATACTTATTTAGTTTCATCACTCTCCTTAATGACCGTGAAAAAACTCATAGAAGTGCTTATAATTTAGGGATAATTACTCTGTTTGTCATAAAATAAGTTCATCTTTCAAGTTTAAGTTTACATTAGAAAATTTAATTTATTTTGGAATAGAGAAAATATTTAGCTACAAAATATCAGATGGCCATGTGGGTGGGTCACCATGGATGCACACATATATAGAGAGAGGGAGGGAGGGAGGGAGAAGAGAAGGGAAAAACTAGTAGAGGTTTTTGTACAAAGCAGAAGAATCTCAGCATGTGCCAGTGCTGCTTGTATTGTCACAATTGTCACCTGCCTGTACAAGATGATCCAAATCTACCTCTCTCTCTCTCTATGTGAGAGAAAGAAAGAAAACAATGGCTTATGGCTGCATGGATCTCGGGAGGCCGTCGGCATGGGGGCATGTCGTGGCTGCTTGCAGGCGTTCAGCAGGCAACACCCATGTCCACAACAGTGCCCCCTGTCTTCCTCCATTGTATCCATCCAACTGATTTTGACCATCAACACAGATAGATACACACATGTAATGTTTTCAGGTCACCCTTCCCCAGATTAATTGCATACTGTCTGGACATGGAATTCTGAACCTCTAGGGTCACGGTCTTGCCAGCACAAATTCAAACCTAGGATAGAGTTCTTTTAAAAAAAATAAATAAAGAAAACGACCTTGCATGTAATACTGTGAAATGTGACAAGGCAAAAAAAAAAAAGATATATACTTTAGCCAAGATTTTGTTTTTCATTTACCATATCCTAGGCATTGCAATTAAATCGTTCCTACATGCTTCTATATATGCTGAAAAGTAGTGTCCAGTAGCAATTGTTTGTCCATTCTACAATTAGCCACCCTCCTTACAAAATTTGCGAGACAAAGTATTTTGAATTATTCTGTCTTGAATCTTGATACCTATACTGACGATGGATCATTGCTGTGATCATTACCATATGCATTCAAATGAGAACAACAAAATGACCATACCTTCAAGTTGGACAGTATACACTATCAGCTGATCACCCCCAAAGATCATACTATAGAAGAGTAAGCATTGTTGGATTCATTGTCAGGCTCTACCATTTGCCTGGGTTTCTGGTCTTCACCGGAGTTCCTGGGTGATGAAACGGTGGAAGACGATGATGAGGACGGTGAAGGTGACGCGGCCCTGCGCACTGGGCTCAATGGCACCGGGCTGAATGGCATGTGCATCCTCCGGAGCTCGCTCATTGGGCTTCTGGGGCTCAGGAGTAGAGGGGGTGGCTGCTGCTGCTGCTGCTGTGGTTGTTGCTGTCGTTCTAGAGATTCTGCAGCAGCCTCTTGGTGATGCCCTTGCTGTTGTTGATCTGCTGCAACTTTGTTTAGAATGTTCTGTAGTGTGGGCACTAGTTTTGCTGTAACAGAGATGATCCCAGGAACCTACGGTGTTAATGTTAAACATAATTGTTAGGGAAATGATCAATATAGTTTTTTGCGAATTTATTAATAACAGTGAAGCACTGACATAGCATTATAACTCACAAGACAATGCTCATACACATTCATGCGTAGTGCATATCCTGATGTTCCAGTTCTACTATGATGTTTCATCAAAATTAAGATTTTATGAGCAGGTTGCTACGTTAAGAGAAAAGGATAAGCTGATAGGAAAAAAAGATAGTAATACATTTTTCTCTGTAGGATAAACAATAGGTTATCATATATTTTTCACAAGATCAATTGATGTTGCGCTAAACTACTCATGAAATAGGTAGAACCGGGAACAGTTTATTCAATAGATAAATTTATACATGCAGTGGTAGTGAGAAAATTGTTAGTCTCAGAAAATATTTTTGCAGCAGCATACTGATACTATAGGTTAGCTTCATGGTGAATGTACAAAATATTACCACGCCATTTTGGAATTCTCTGTTGATATCTAGCTGCACTGCTAAAGCTTTGACCAGCAAATAACCCACAAATAGCAAGAACAGATATATTGGATTCCTGCACAAAACAAGAAGAGCGACAGTGTAATGTTATACTGTTTTGGGAGTGGGTATAGAACTGATCTGCATAGTGCAAACAAATACCTTAGAAGCACCATGATCTCATTAAAACCAAGAACTGCAATGGCCACCATGGCCCAAGGAGGAGGCAGCCTACCATTCCCACGCTTGTGAGCTTGCTGGAGGTAAAAGATGAAAATTCAAGGAAATGACAAATGAAAATAAGACTTTTTAATACAATAGTCAAAAAACACACTTAATCATTCTGTGATCAAATTGTAGAAGAAAGCATAAATACCCTCCCAAATTATGGATACACACCTGTGTGGAAACCGCTTGTGTAATGGTGAACTCAGTTTCTGCTTTAAACTGCTTCCACAGTGACTTGCATTGAGAAGGAGTAATGAGGGTATACTTTGGAGAAACCTGTTCAAGAATTCAATGTTGTGATGGCTCCATGGTTTATGCACTTCTAGTATGTACTGCAGCAAGAAAAATTAACACAAACTTTACCTCTTCCCAAGTAGTTGAAGCAAGTGGATCACTAGAAGCACTTGTACCTTTCGATGTAACAGAACCATCTAGAAGTGTCGACGTGAGGATGTTTTCTATCCTATCGGGTTTCTCATCCCACCGAATGGCAGTCATCACAGAGAGAAGTTTGAGAGCCTGCAACACGAGTGTAAGTTCATTTAACAACAGATGAGAAAAAACATAAATTATATCACATTTTTTTTGCCAGGCTAAATTAATTAGAAGGGATGAAGTCCTATACAGCAGATCGAGCATCTTTTGCTATTGCACGGACATCTTCCTTCCCTGTCCAGACCCTTGGGATAGAATCCTTGTCATGACTGAAAACCATTGTAAACCTGACAAAGACAAGCAACTTTGTCAGGTCGAAAAATTGATTGGTACAATGAGCGAATGATAGATGAGTTTGTCAACCTCTCCTTCATGTGCATCAAAACTTTGCCAGCTTCTTCTTTAGCTTTATTTTCTACGATACTTCTGGCATAATCCCTTAAATTTGACACCATTTGTTCTGAAGATGTACTTTCCATTTCAAACCCAGAAAGGTTTTTCCGAAACTCTGGCAGGATAGCCTCTGTTTCACGTTTAAATAGATTTCTTATCGATGCCCAGGTTGTATGGCCTGCAGCATCGAAAAGAGACTCTACAGGTTCAGAGAGTGCTTTTCTCAGTTTCTCCTGCATGTACAATAAAAAAAAACTTGCATTACTACCATGTGATGACCAAATGTTGTAGCACATGCTAAATTAATACAAAAGGGAGGATTGTGACGAGAAGATAATAGAAAGGGCTTTCTTTTAGCTTGCCATACTTAACCTTAGCATGGTTTGTCAATTCTGATAGCTTGCTTTCACGAATTGCAAGTGTGTGGTCTTCAATATCACGGCGAACCTTCTCTAGTATTTTAGAGTAGTCCCAGTCTGCTTGCTTGATTACAGCATCTACGACCGAATCAACAGAAAGACAAGTCAGATGGTAGTATCACTTTTCTCAAGGTGGGCTGCAGACTTGCACATAGTGCAGGAGTTGGGTTGGTAGATTGCTTCATTTCAAGCATGCAATGACTATAACATACTATATTATAATGGCAGTATTCAACAAATAAATTCTATGATCATTGGACATACATCATTTGTACAAATTATCAAGAGTTTAAGAAGTTTACCTGCACATCCTTGATTAAATTCGTTGAGGGAGGATTCAGTAGTTTCTCGAACCGATGCTGCGAAACCTTTTCCACTCTCCGAGGTAAGATTAAGGTCAGTTTTATATTTTTCAAGAGCCCTCGTTCGCAGGTGAGCCAACATTTTCTGGAACGCAGGTTGGACAAGCTGCAAAGAATTTGAGGGTGGGTGGGGGGTGTTAATAAAAGAAGTACATGAATTGCATTTATGTTTAACAAATAATCTTTGCATCTTCTCTTTAGCGCCGGATTAAAGTGTCAGAGTGGTTACTAAAAAATTTAGCTCACAGAGACTATACCATTTTTAATGAGAAAAGAGTAGTATTTATGTACAGGGGTGGCTTACATTCAGTACTCTAGATTTCAACAGTTGTCGTTTTGTTGTCCTAACGGCTTCATCGAAATAAATGGCTTCTTTGTCATACCTGAAGAGTAATTGTTCATATATTAATTTTATTCATGGACAAATATTAACTGTCAGCACGAAATATCTGCTTTGTACACTACAAAATAAAGTGACCAAATTCTATCCTCAAGTATTTGCAATGGCAATTTGAAAAGCACAGAGACAAACATCTCTATATTAATTCTTCCTTGAATACCACAATGGTAAGTGTCTGAGAAATTTTAGAAATATCATGTATGCAGGGCATGTCTATCAGTATACCAGTAGATGTAAATATACATGAAATGCATGTACTGACCAAGTTTACGTTATTGTACTGTTTGCTTGCAAAACTGTAGGTGATAAGAATCACAACAAACAAACCACCACAGCTGTCAACAACTTAATCACACAGGGGCTTACTCTTGCATGTGGACATCCACTATGTAGCCGAGTTTTTTCCCAAAACTAGGTACTGGACCTGACTGGACAGCATTCTCCAAATCCATCCATTCCTAAAGAATTTCACAAACAAATTAGTGAACCCAAAAATTTTACAAAGGTCAATAGATTAAGTGAGGTTCTTACTGCATCTGATGTTAGGCAGGAAAACTTTTCATGTGCAATTTCATCACATCGAACTGTAGCAACCATTACCTTGTATGATGAAACAAATGAAAATAAATCATTAACAGGCAAGTTAGAATGGTTTTTCTTAATTGTCAATGTTACCTTACATCAGTTTAACATCTAGGTTTAAACATGCAGTTAACTATTTTACTGATCACTGTTAATGACAGTTTTTCACAGAATGCTTTTGATTTTTTTATTATTGTTGCTCTTTTCATTCAGAAAGTAAGGTTCCAAATGTATTCTGCATAATATATACATTAAAGTGCGCAACAACAATATAGATCTTAAATACTTAATGATAAGTGTAATAATACCAACCTAGCATAGGTCTTTGTGCGTTGAGAGATAATTGTACCTTGTGAGCAGGTAGGTCAAGATCCTTGTTCTCTCGTATAACTTTCCAAATCTGTTGTGAACTAAACAAAAACCCTGAAGCGGGAACCACTCCTCTTCTATCACCTGCAAGGCCTCCTGGTGCAATTGAATTTGAAAATCTCTGCCTAAGTTGTTGAACCTGGCAGAGGTAAAAGTAAGGTGCTTGAATAATAATAGTTTTCAATTCATTTTTTTTTGTTTGAATTTTCTGTTGTCCTTCTATACAGACAATTGTTCATTAGAGTACAAGTGAAAATTTAAAGCACCTGCTCTCTGAATTGTTCTTCTTTTTCCTCAAAACTGGGCAACGCAGTGACTTGCACCTGCATATTGACAAACATGTTAACAAGAAAGGTAAAGGCTTCATCCTTTTATCAATGATTGTATAATGGAACTACAAAACCTACATTGAAAAATTCACTGATAGGGGTGTCTTTGTGCGCATCTGGCTTAGCAACAGAGTTCCATATCTGATTAAATCTGTGGCAATATTAGAACTAGAGAAAGCCAACTATGCTGTAACAAACATGAGAACAATAGATGATGGCATCACCTTTTGGATATCCTCCCTCAGAACTGGTTCTAGATGCTCAAGTGGAGTCTACATGAAAACAACGATGTGTCTGAGATTGGCCCAAGTAAATGGATCAATGATTATATTTCCGAATAGCTTGCACAAAACATAGCAGTAAATACATTCAAGAATGAAAGAGAACAAAGAGGCAAACCCTGGTCTTATCACGTATAACAAATAATAGTGTTGTCTTCCGGGGACTAAACAAACGCATCATGACCTACAAGCCCCGTTGTCGAAATGTTATAAATGCATCGAAAAAAAATGTATTTCTGCAACAAAGGTTATCTGAAAGAACACACAATACCTGAAATACTGTCTTTAGAAGAGGCTTATTGGCAGCTTGTTCCCGGCCAATATCATGGCACCACCTATAGGCACATATGGTGGTAATACACAGTCATGAAGTTGATGAATTATATAATCAAGATCAACCTAGAAGGCCACAGGGAAGTTGTCATAATATCATCTCAGTATTATATAGTTGAACCATTGAGTGACTCACATGTTAATTAGAACAATGTCTGAAATTGCAAGAGCAAACAACGCACTTTGCTTCTCAAATGCAGTGTCGTCCTAAAATGAGGCAGAAAACACAGGTATCAGAAAAGGAACTGAACAAACAACTCAGGCCATGTATCCCTCAAGTTAATTAAAATCATAATAAATATAAAGGCACATTTTAAAACATGGGAGCTAGGCAAGCAGGTTAAGCTCATTTTCATTCATTGGAAGATAAATAGAAGACAAGAAAATCGGAAGAAATGACAGACAGTGCAATGAAAACAAAATCTGTCATTTTCATTCATTTGCAAACTTGATTTTTTTTTTGGCTGAGTCTTTGCAAACTTGATTTGATCAGATATGATTCCATAATTGGAGGAAAGGAAGTACTGATGCTAACTGAGCCTTACTTTTAAAGATAATGGGCTAGGGGAAAATCTGTCAGTGCTTGCTTATTATTATGTAAAGTACACATATCACATAACATAGCGACTTGTATTAACCAAGTTGTACAAACTTTGAACATATTTTTACCAGTGCACACGGCTACTCCAGAAGCTTTGCTAGAAGATACATTGAACATAGGAATTGAATTGTATATGTATTAAGCAAGCATACCTCTCCTCTTTCTCTTCCATCAGTACCCTCCAAATCCAACACAATAGTACAAGGCTCAACACCAACACAACGTGCTATCCAGATGCCTTTGGTAGTTTGACTCCTAGTGACATAAGCAGAATATGAGTGGTATAATGGAATTTCTCTACCAGCTGAAATCAAAATGTAGTGGTGTGACTAACTGTAAGTTCATATGAGAGCTGCAGTTAAGCGATAATTGGATGGGAAAGTGGGCGTGAAAAGAAAATTAACTAAATTGCATAAATAAAACTAAGACAACATAGTATGCCCATTTATAATCATGTGGGGGAACAAAATGTTAGTACCTTCCCCTGAACGCATCCATCTCCCTAAAATTAGTTCCAAAGAGTTGGTTCAGCAACGTACTCTTTCCTGCTCAAAATAAGAAGGATGATCAAACAAATATAACTAAAGTTCTTAATAAAATGTACTAAAATATCTGTGACAGAAAGCACAATAGTCAGTGTACTGAACTTCAGTGTCAGGATATCAGCCAAAGCATGCTTGCTAAAAAATAACATTTTATAGTAGTGTATCAGAGAAAACAAAAACAAAAGGATGCATTTTCTCCTCCATTAATTAAAAGTAGGTAGACATGCAATACATTTGTGAGTGTTATTCATAGATCCAAGGTAAATATGTGGACTCTGGACAGTATAACTTTTGTCCTTATATCGCTTATGTAAGAAAGTTGAGTTCTCTCTCCTTTAAATGCACACATCATAGCCAACTAAGAATGTGAATTCCCCGCCTTCTTCGTCAGTGAGGAGTGGATAAGGCTGTAAAAAGCCATAGTCACTCGTAGGTATCGCAGGTATGGACACATACATGTCTACTAGAAATGCAGATTTATACTAAACTGATAATCCATTACCAATGCAAACAAATTAAGCAAGATTACAAGATACATATATCCAAGAGTGAGACCCATATACATGCTCTCCTATATATCCACACGTTCACAACTACGCCACTACATACGACTATACGAGCGCATGCAGCGGCCAGCCGGCCAACCAGCTAGCGGCGGATCAGTTGAAGCATTTGATTGAACAGGTGGGTGGCATGCGCAGCGCGTGCATCGCGTGCGTTCATATGTTATGTACGTACGTACCGCTGCTCTGGGGTCCCATGATGGAGACGACGGCGTAGGAGAGGCCGCAGCCGGCGACGCCCGCGGCGGCCATGAACCGCTCCGCCGCCTCGCCCCCGAACTCCCCCTCGCCGTCGAGTAGTTGCACTGCCTCCGCCGCTGCGGCCTCATCCATCACGCACGGTGATCACCGGTCCCGAACAATGGATAGGGTTCCGCTAGCATGTGCACGACGACGACGACGATGCCACTCACTCACCCACCCGCCATGCGACGCGAGCGCGGCGCGACAACCGCCTCGATCGCTCGCTGGGTTTCTCTGGCTAACCGGGTTTCGCGGAGCACGATGCGTGGGAGACGGCACGCGATGGCTTTTTTCTCTCTTTTTCTTTTTTGCATTTATTTATAGCGAAATCTATTCCACGCGCTCGAACGTCTTATGGCGAGACCAACTTTACAGCCGTATACTAGAAATGTTGCGCGGCTTTGCCGCGCAAAAAATTTATATGAAACAATTATTTTAATGATTATAACCATAAATACATATTTAATATTGTTGTGAATTATTTTAAATAAAGAAAAAGACGTGGCCTTACTGCGCATCTACGCCCAATTCTTTTACCATACCTAGATCCATATAAAATATCCTTAATTTTGTTTAACATGTTGGATTAAGAATGCTAACAAAGTTGAAGAGGAGCTAGAGTATTTTCTCGGGGTTAGGTGACCCTAATGACCTCCCACGAAATACATGTTTAAATGATTTTAGTAGTTATGATTACATTACAAATTAAACAAGATTAGTGTATTTCGACACCGATGATGAAATTTTCTAGCTCTATCCCTAAATAAAATTCTCTCCTTTTCTAGGTTTACCCCTAAATAAAATTTTCTTCTTTTCTGTAGCACGTATATATTACTTAGATATTTTGATAAGTTTTTAGTTTTATATTATATAAGGAGATAATATTTATTTAAATATTACTTTGCTATACAATGCATTTGCGTTTCACTTTATTGACAGGCACAAAATAGTGAAATTTGTATTATTTATATATATACCTAGAAAAAACTCATGTGTTGCACCGGGTTAAGTTAATTTTAATTGTGTAAATTAAAATAAGTTTTGAAAATAAATTATACGTCGAGTTGGGTATAGTAAGTTATGGTCAACATATAATTTGATTTGAGAAACAAGCGTTACATCAGGAAGCTTATAATTGAGAATATTAAATTATGCTCAATACTTTAAACACATTAAACTAAAAAAAAAAGATGGTGGCACACTAAAATCTTTTATGTTATTTTTGAATAAGTTCTATGGGTCCATATTTTTTAATTTTTTATCCGATGCAAATATTCAATTTTAAATATTGGCATATATTGCATAACAATCTTTTAATTTTCAATTTTTTACCTTTCTCGTTATTTCTCTTTTTTTCCTATTCTCTTGTTTTTCTATTTATTTTTTCCATGTAGGCTCTTCTTCTCCACATACCAGCCTTGTATGTCGTGCAATTTTAAAACAGTGTATTGAATCGGATTTAGACGTAAATTTTATATTAATAACTTTATACACAAATAAAATATTTATATGTAGAAATATCTTTGCTCGCTAACGTCGTATTTACAATTAATTTGGAACATGCGCTAATTATGGATGTGCTCGCTGGGACAAAAGCCAAGTAAAACCTTCCGGTTGAGAGCTAACCATTCCATCCATTGGACTATGGATCACTTTTGAAAACTTGGGTGCAAGTAATATATATATATATATATATAGCTACTACAAGACAGACATGGGCAGGCTACGTTCTTAGATCAACGGACGGTGCCACGTGGCCTAATCAGAGCGTGCTAAAACATCCAACGATCATATATATAGATTCCTTGCGCCCGATGGATCGCTGACACGTGGCATCGTCACTCAACCCACTCAACGATAATTGGACAGAAAAAACACGACCCACTCAATGAAAATTGGACAGAAAAAACACGTGAGGCACGGTACATTCCGAATTTTAGTAGTCACATCACCAACGTTCTTATGTTTCTATACTATTTTTTTTCTTCTTTTGGAAATTTTTCTTAAATTACCCATCCAATGACACCATTATGTTCATAGCAATTAAATCTTTATAACAAGATCTCACATGATTACGATTTTATGAAAAATATAATTTACTTTTATAATATACCTAAATTACTTTTAGATTTCATTAAATTACTTTGTAGTCGTAAAAGTAAATTTAGTAAAGTCTGAAAGCAATATATATATATATATATATATATATATATATATTATAGATGCAAGTAAAAATAAAAGTTAAGTAACCTGTTACGGCATTAAGAAATAATTTGTTATTTTTCATCAAAATATAATCATGTGAGATCTTGTTATAATGATTTAATCGGATCATCGATTGGATGAGTAGTTTAAGAGAAAATTGTATTTAAAGCATTTAGATTTTACGTTGCAATAACTTTGCATACATATGGAGGTTCCTTCTATTTCTGAAAAAGTCACATCTATAGGGAAGAGTTTTCTATTTAGGCCCTGTTTAGTTCCTACAATTTTTTTCTAAAAACATCACGTCGAATCTTTGGACACAGAAATAGAGCATTAAACATCAATGAAACAAAAAACTAATTGCACAGTTATGGAAGAAAGTGTGAGACGAATCTTTTGAGCCTAATTAGACCATGATTAGCCATAAGTGCTTCAGTGACCAACATGTGCTAATGACGGATTAATTAAGCTCAAAAAATTCGTCTCGCAGTTTCTTCGCGGAATCTGTAATTTGTTTTTTTTATTTGAGTCCGAAAACCGCTTCCGACATCTAGTCAAATGTGTGACTATGCTTGTGGCTGATTAAGACAATCGTCACAGGCTATGTAGTTGCCTCCTTTATTTATAGGAAAGTTTCCCTTATTTATACCCCTCGCCTCCGTCTCAGCGTCATTCTGTTATGGTCCCTATGAAAGCAACTTGTAAAATATAAGTATTTCTAGTTAGGGCTTTTTCGGATCACATGAATTTTACAGGAATTTCAAAGTAAACAGTTCAATTTTTCTAAAATTCCTGTAAAATTCCTCCAAATCGAATAGGGCCTTAGTTTAGTATCGGTTAAAGAGATGTTAAAAAAAATTCTTTTTAGTTTGGTTAATTATTGAATTTTGAATTGATTATATTGTTACTTTTCTAAGTATATGATTGGCTCTGGAATTATTTGAATGATTAAAATCATGTGAATTAGTACATAAATGTTTATACTATGGTATAATTTGAATTATATAAACACTTATATTTTGGAAAATATCCAGTACACAGGAGTACTCCGTATCAGCCTAGAATCTTTGTTTGGTCATAGCGCTGATTGCTAACCTCTAGATCTTGCATAGTGATTTTCGCTCGTACTTTATCATTATCGTCATGTACTTGGGAGTCGTGACGATGCTACGAGGGGATACAGCCATTCACAGTGTGACAGACATAGTGAGTGGTTTCATCACGCCATGTCCATTGCTGGTCGATATGGAGGAGTGAGAAGGCGGGGCGAGTAGCTTGAGGAGATTGTAAATGGGAATGGGAATAGAGCTATTGTAAAACTTGGCAACCTATATATTGTTTGTATTTGTATCAATCGTAAATTTGTAGAAAATGAATGTTAAACCAATTATATGTGTGTAACATTTTACGAGGTTGTAGTTGATATAAGGCTAGTGAAAAAAAACCTATACAATATGTTTTGTGTAATAAATGATGTGAACGTCTCAAATATTATAATTATTCTAATGATGATTAATTATAATATTGCAATCGTCCTAAAATGATGATTAATTTATAATACTGCAACTGTTCCAAAAATAAAGTCATTTTTAGACATCCTACTTTGCCCCCCACCCCAAATAAATTGTTTTTTATAATCATTTCATACATTATGCAGGGCCATAACTGAAAGTATCACCTCATAGATCGAACTACTGCAATTCAATACTATCAGAACAAAAAGAAATAATTCTGAATTCGAAATTCACTCAGATGTCTATAGTGGCGCGCACACACACAAAAAAAATGTCACTGTTCAGATCACTCCAAAAAAAAAAAAAGCAACAGGTTGTCAGCTTCTACCGTCGATTATTCAAGTCACTGAAAAAACAATTCAGGCTTGAGAGACTTTGAGAGTGATCGCTTCTTCACGCAGCAGAAGACGAGACGAGGCCATCGTGTTCGCGTTCGTGTCAGAATGTCACGCGCGCTCCGCCGCGGTCGTGGACGAGCCGCAGTCGCTGCCGGCGAGCGACGCCGTCGACCTGTCCAGCCTCACGGCCCACGGGCACGCCGCGCTGGCGCTGGCGCGCGCCTGCGACGCGCACCGCTCCATGCGCGGGCCTCCGGCGGGGAGGTCCCGCGGGTCCAGGGACGCCCTGCGCCGGCGGTCGCTCGAGCTCCACTCGCCGCACGACGGCGAAGGGGACGGCGAGGCGATCGCCTGGTGGTCGTGCCGCTGCCTCGGCGCGCTCTGCGACCGCGCCTTGGCGCGCGAGGACTCCGTGTTCGACATGTAGTTCGGGAAGAGGTGCAGCGCCGCCGCCGCGTGGTCGGCGCCGCCGGTTGCTCCGCAGTGGTGGTGGTGGCGCCCGCCGCTAGCCTCGGACGCCGCGGCGGAGAAGTAGTCCTCGAACCGGCCGCTCACCGTCCGCGCGCTCGCGTCCGTCAGCGCCGACGCCGTCGGCGACACCTTCTGGGGCAGCTCGGCCTTCGCCGTCGTGCGGCTCAGCGGCGGGGTCGGGCAGCACGTGCTGCGCCTCCCGCAACACCTCGGCGGCGCTCCGCCATTGTCCACCACGACGACCTTGACGTTCTCCTCCGATCCCCTGTCCACCACCTCCTGCCATGCATGGCCAAACCACACCCTCCGTCACCTTCTCGGCTTCTCCCATGTCACATGCATGATCGTTGCCATCGAGAGCAATGACGTACGCGCTTACCAGTGGCTTCCGGCCGGAGCGGTGGTGCTGCGGCGAGGAGCGGCGGCTGGCCGGCGGCCGCGGGGAGCGGGTGTGCTTGTCTTCGTCGAGGAGCCGCAGCCGCTCGGCGCGCGCGCGCCTCTGGGCGGCGACGAGCGCCTGCATGCGGTGCAGCGTCATGCTCGCCTGCCGCCGCACCAGCTGCCCCCTCACCATCGCCTGCAGCTTCACCATCCCTCTCAGCGCGCACAGCGCCTTCCTCGCCTGCACGCAGCCCACATCATCGTCATGGCCATGGACGGAAAACTCACTTCAGAGATCGACAAGGCAGCGCGCTGGCTCATCAATGGCGTACGATCGATACGAACCAGGTACGACCGGAACGCCGACTGGATCTTGGTCGCCGCGGCCTCCTCCACGACGTCATATGCGGTCCTCTCCGGCGCCGGCGAAGCGGCGACGGCGGCAAGCTGGTCATGCACGACCGCCTGCACGTCGGAGAAGCAGTGCGACGACGTGGACGCGAGCTGGCCCTGGCCCTGGCCCTGGCTATACGCGCTCGCCTCCTTGCCGCCGGTGACCACCGCCGGCCTCCGGAAGCTCCACCGCCTCTTCTCCCTAGCGGACGGCGTCGTCGTCGGCGCCATCGTCGACGACGCCGACTGGCCGTCACCTTTGTCCTTGCCCTTTCTGTCCTTCTTCCCGGTCAGGAAGCTTCTCAGCCACCTACCCGCCTTCCCCATCTCTGTCTGCACACAAGAAGCTCTTGCTCCAAGGCAGCAGCTGCAGCTGCAGAAAGGTGGTATAGTAATGTCAGCCGCAGCTTCTAGATGCTTCTAGAGCCTCACACATCTTCCGTAGATGCCTCTGCTGCAACTGCAATCTCCAAATATACTCCTATACACTGCTGCTTTTCTTGCACATCATTCAGTAGAATGGTCTAGTGAAGGGAAATGTCAGGTTAAATATCTGCAACTCTGTAGTCTGTACCCACAACACAATTAAGCACTGTTAATAAACACTCATCTGATCATCTCTCACTGCAAAAATGGTAGAGCAAAGAAAAATGTGAGCATGCACCAGCTAGCTAGTAATCAGTGTCCCCATGTGAGATGGACAATATTGATTATATGTGCTGTAATTGGGGGATTTGAAGGAGGTTTTTCATTGCCTGCATGTGGTGAGTGAACCAGTACTGCTACTCTTTTACCTTTTTACTGAAACCCAACCATGAAATGTGTGCAGTGTGTGGATTCATTCATGTATCATGCATGTATGGATTGTCCTGAGTAAATAGCAGCAGTACTCATCTTCCAGAAGTCACACATGGCACAACTCAGCAGAAGATGGTACTACCAATCTACCATCACCAAGGTCTCCAAGTTCTACAGCTACTGATAGCTATACTTAATACTAACCAGTACTCCCCGGTTCAAAATATACGTATTTCTAGGTTGTTAAGCAGAGATTAATGTTAAGGAGAAAAAACTTCAGTAGCCCTCAATAAATATGAAAGAAATGGTAAATGTTTGTGTCCAGAATGTTTGTGTGACAAGTAGTACCACGAAAGAAATGGTTATACTGTAAAATAAAATTTAAATAATACAAATGCTTATGTTTTGTAATGGATGGAGTAGTAAACACCGTTGGAGCAAACTTTCATCGGGGCTAATGATCCGATGGCACTCAATTAGCCCAAAACATTGTGAGAAACGCTAGGGTGTTTTCTACTGGTAGTATGTACTATCAGTCTGATAGAATAGATCTTGACCATTGATTTATAAGGATATTTTAGTACTTTATTAACTTAATAATTAGGGGTGATATTGGCGTTTAGTATTTTATCAATTATTCATAAGAGGATTTTATCCATTCATCAGATCATACTGCTTCCTAGCACATACTTGACGACATATTCTTTTGAATAGGGAAAATGTACGGTTTTACCTTTCCATACCATATTTTGTGGACCATTACACCCCACCGTGTTTCTACTACTGTCATGTAAGGTGGTAATAGAGATAGATCTAAACCCTATAATAAAATTAGATGAGTGGTTTAGATTCATTTATACTACCGATAGAGAGCACCGTAGCGGGACTCAAACATTTGTTTGAGGGAGCTGCAGATTCAGAGAAGTAGTTGGTAAATAACAAGAGGTTAATTTGTTTCAGTCCAACAAAAAGTAACTCGAGGTACCGGTACCTCACGGTACTAAATCGTTTCTGGTCATTGGATCTAATAGTGCACATCCTACTCAGCTAGATTCAGTGGTGTGAAACGATTTGATACCTCGAGATACCGGTACATTGAGGTATTTTTTGTTGGACCGGAGCAAATTTCAAATAACAAGCTAGTGAGAATCTGGGAAAAAAAAGGTTATTTTGCAGTTACCAATTCTTGGAAACTAGGTAAGAATTTAGATTGTTTAAAAGAGTTGGAGATTCTGTTAAGAAGCTGTAGCTGACTGAAACTCTCCAAATAGGTCTCCAACCTTCTCTCCATGACTTGACTAGCTTCTTCTTTCACATGATTGTGCTTGTGATGAGTAATGATGGTGCATTGAATAGTGAGTAATGTGTGCCTTTGAATCCCTTGATCTGTACTGCACGCTGCTGGTGATGGCGATGCAGAATCCTGATGGGTTTTATGAGCTCGGAGACAGCAACAATGGCGAGGATTCAATGTGCTAGCCTGGACCCTGGAGGCCTGAACAGTGCTGCAGCAGCAGCCAACAGGGGGACAGGCAGTAGAACAATGAATGGGCCGGCCATGGCTGCCACTGGAAAGTCGAAGCCGGAGCTTGGCAACAATAAGTGCAGTAACAGGGATGATCTCCGGTTTCATTTAATTCGGAGTGAAAGAATTTTGGAAGATCCAGATACAAACGCGAGAACCGAATTCAGGGATGGTGAGATACTGAGATCTGATCTTGCTGGAACTTGGAACCGATTCGATGATGAGAAGCTCTGAACTTTCGGAAGGTAGAGAGAAGAATGCAGTGATCTGGTAGAAAATCTCGCATGCTCCAGATGCTTCTTATCCTCTCTCCGGCGAATGGCCGGCGACCGGCGCCGGAGGTTAGCTAGATTTGGGACGTCGAGAGAGTGACGAGGTGGCGCCAAACTTGCCGAGCCACTGGGCCGCACGAATCTGGCCCGCGAATTCGTGATAGGCCATCTTCTTACCGGGCCGACCCATGACGGCCCAACTTGCTGGGCCGGTCATTCGTGCTAGGCCGTCAGCCCATCATAATTCTCACACACACAGGCTGCGTTCTATTTCTCGGTTTCTGCATGCACGTTTTCCGGACTGTTAAAAGACATATGTTTTAGAAAAAGATCTTAAAATAAAATTTTTGACTTTATTGTAGTTAACTTTGTTATTTATACCATAAAATAACTATCATAAAAATCATCAGATAATCTTTCATCTTTATCTACGAAAGAATGCAGCCAGAGTTACAGAGAGGATGAGGATGTGTGGTGGTAATCATCAGATCATTGGGTAGAGCTTGAAGAAGATCCAATGCCCCTAAGCTTTGATAGATCAAACTAATTATTACTCTTCTTCCTAAAAATAAGGAGGCAAAGAAAATTCAACAATACAACAATACAGACCTATATGCTTACTTAATGTGAGTTTTAAGTCTTTACAAAGGTTATGACAAACAGGATCGCTCTAGTAGCACAAAACGTCATAAGGCCATCGCAGACCACCTTTCTAAAAGAAAGAAATATAATGGAGGGAGCTATCATTCTTCATGAAACCTTGCATGAGATGCATAGGAAAAAATTGGATGGGGTGATTCTGAAGCTTGATTTCGAAAAGGCATATGATAAAGGTAGACCGGAGATTCCTTCAGCAAACCTTGAGGATGAAGGGCTTTGCGAATCGATGGTGTAAATGGATAGATAAAATAGTGTCAGAAGGAAGCGTGGCGATAAAGGTGAATGATGAAATTGGGCACTATTTTCAAACAAAAAAAGGATTGCGTCAAGGCGATCCCCTTTCACCAATTTTATTTAATTTGGTGGCAGATATGTTGGCAATTCTTATAAGTAGATCGACCGAAAGGGATATGACACGAGGAGTAGTACCTAATTTAGTTGATAATGGGTTGTCTATCCTACAATATGCAGATGACACTATACTCTTTATGGAAAATGATTTAGATGGGGCCAATAATCTCAAAATGGTACTAGGTGCCTACAAGAAATTATCTGGCCTAAAAATCAATTTTCATAAGAGTGAGTTGTTTTGCTTTGGTAAGGCCAAAAAAAGGGAAAATGTTTTTCCTCTTCTTTTCGGTTGTGATATAGGGTCATTCCCATTAAAATACCAAAGGCTTTCGTTGCATTAGAAAAGTCTTTTGAATAAGGACCGGAAAGAACTAGAGGAGAGGTTTGAGAAAAGGCTAAGTAGTTGGAAAGGAAAATTTCTTTCAACCGGTGAAAGGTTAGTGCTTATCAATTCAGTGCTAAGCAGTTTAGCAATATATATGCTTTCTTTCTTTGAAATTCCTAAAGGTGTTTTAAAGAAACTGGACTATTATAGATCTAGATTTTTTTGGCAATGTGATGAATATAAAAAGAAGTATAGATTAGCTAGGTGGAGCGTGCTATGTAAGCCAAAGGAGTGTGGGGGGCTTGGAATCCAAAGACTTAGAGACTCAAAATAAGTGTATGCTCAGTAAATGGATCTTTAAGTTGATCAACGAAGAGGGTGTGTGGCAGAATTTGTTAAGGGAAAAATATTTGGCTAGGAAAACCATTTTTCAGGTCCAAAAACAATCGGGGATTCACATTTTTGGGCTGGCCTTATGACAGCAAAAGAACCCTTCCAAACACTTGGCCACTTCATAGTGAATAATGGGAAACAAGTAAGATTTTGGGAGGATCGTTGGTTGGGAAACCAATCCCTTCAAATGGAATTTTCAACCTTGTACAACTTGGTTAGAAATAAAAACTTGGTTGTAGCCGATGTGTTAGTAAGGACCCCCTTAATGTTTCTTTTAGAAGAGCAATTATGGGCAAAAAACTTGGATGATTGGTTTGATATTGTCTCAAAGGTGGTAAATGTTAAATTGAACAATAAGCAAGACCAATTTTATTGCAAGAACAATAAAAGGGGTTGTTTTCTGTTAACTCCATGTATAAAGTTCTTATGTTTAACGGTGTAATACCTAGGAAATCTTTAATTTGGAAACTAAGGATTTCTTTAAAAATTAAATTTTTCCTTTGGTATATTAAAAAGGGGTGATTCTAACAAAAGATAATCTTGCTAAAAGAAGATGGAAGGGTAGCTTGCTTTGTAGCTTTTGTAACTCTAATGAGTCAATACAACATCTCTTCTTTGATTGCATAATGGCTAGATACATTTGGAATAAGATCTATCTTACTTTTGGAATCAAGCAACCACGAAATTGTTCTCACTTGTTTGGAAATTGGTTAAGAAGTTTTGAACCTAGACTTAGAAGACAAACTTGGGTGGGCATTGCAGCGATTTGTTGGGCTTTGTGGCTTTGGAGGAATGACTTAGTCTTTAATGGCTATAATCACATATCTTTCTTGTAGGTAATTTTCAAAGCAACTCAATTGAC
The DNA here is from genome assembly GCF_000231095.2 of Oryza brachyantha. Lineage (NCBI taxonomy): Eukaryota > Viridiplantae > Streptophyta > Magnoliopsida > Poales > Poaceae > Oryza > Oryza brachyantha. The sequence continues at coordinate 15,399,017 of NC_023174.2, read as the reverse complement.
AAGACTTTGGCCTTTGCTTTTTAAGGAAGACGAAGGTGAAGAAGTAATCGCAAAGTGCAAGCTTTTGGAGAAGCGAATGATGGAGCTTTTTTCTACTTCTGGGTGGAACTTTAGAAGAAGGATTGAAACTTAGATTTCAGTTATCCACCTTAATTTTGAACTGTTTTAATTACGTTGTATCCATATATTGGGAGAGTCTTTTGTACTCTTGTTGTGACTATCAGGCTGTGTACACCTCCATAAAGTGTAGAGGCCGGATTTAATATAATCCATTATCTTAAAAAAAATACACATTACTGTACATTAAGAGTTAGTGCTTAGTATAGCAGCATAGGAGTATAATTGTATAATAAACTACAGGCAGATCACGTGCTTAGTAGTAGCTTTTGGAGACATTGTTCTTCCCTGATCACCTCTTGCAGCCGCAGGCCTCCATCTCCGCATGCAAGTGCAGCCACCATGCATGCATCTCAAAATTCTCCATGCATGGCTTTTCTCCTCGTTGCAGATTGGCATCATCAAAAGGCTCGAGCTAGGAGGAGGAGGAGGAGGAGGAATATTCCCTCCCCTCCCATCCATCCATCCTTGACAGGTTAGGTTTTAGCTTTCCTCTCATGCGATCGATTATGATCATTGCAGTACTCTCCAAGTCCATGCATGCAGCAGCTACCCCAGGCCAGCATGAAGCTCGAGTTCGTTCGATTCGATTCGTACGTGGTCAGTTTCTCCGGCTGTTCTTCCATTGTTCAGGAGGAGTAGCGAGCAATGCCATTGCAGTTGCAGGCTGTATCGATACGGCTATGAGAAAACTGGAGATCGAAAGAGAAGGGTAAAGTTAACAACATACTGGTATCTCGTAATATCAAATTGTTTCTGATCGTTGAATCATTAGGAATTGTAATACTGACGTGTGGGCCCCACAGTATGTCCGCCCTTGGTGCAGGCGGCCTGCATGGTAGAGCTAGAGCATACTCTACACTCTACTGTCTACAGTCTACAGGACTACAGTGTGGGCTGATGTACGGACAGGTTCTTTAGCTTCTCATTCTGAACAGTGCCGGTGATCTGATGCTGCTCCTGCTGATGATGCATTTGGCAATCTGACTGACGCCATTGCTGCTTCTGCTTCTGCTAGCTAGCTTTCTTTACTCTGGGCTTTGAATGCGACTGCACTTGCCGTTGTTGCCGTCTTGCCATTCCACTGTGCTCGCTTCGCTTGCTGCACTCGCTCGAATGCCCCATCGATCGATCGCCCTCTTTTCTTTCCCTCTGAAACCTGCTGTCGTCTGATGCGTGCATAGTAATCACTGTCCTCTTGCACAGTGCTGTGCTGTGCTTGCTCTCCACTGCAGAGTGTTCAGGCACTGTCATTTGTCAAACCGCCTAATTTGCCGATGAAATGCAGTATATATGAAACCGGCATAACACATGCTGCTGTGTTCTGAGGAGAGCTAGCTAATTAACCTCAAAACCGAATTTTCGTTCAGATCATAAGTAAAGTTTTCATCGGTTCGAGCAAGAATTGCAGGGGAATTTAAGGCTCTTGCTCGCGGGGTATAGTGACAATGCAAATCCAGCTGGTTGGTACTACTGCTTGATCTATTGATCATTCCTGTAATTCACTTACCGACAACAGAGAGGCTGTAGCTTCATGCCTGTGCTGCATGAGAAGCCTCAGTTGGCTTCAGCTGGAGCTTAGACTGCGTCCAGTTCCTAAAAAAATTTTGAGAGCAAGGTCACATCAGCGCGCGTATGGTTAAATATTTGAAGTATTAAATATAGTCTAATTACGAAACAAATTTCAGATCCTGCCTGGAAACTGTGGAACGGATCTTTTGAGTCTAATTAATTCGTCATTAGCATACGTTGGTTACTATAGCACTTATGACTAACCATGTACTAATTAGGCTCAAAAGATTCGTCTTACTATTTTCTCTATAACTGTGTAATTAGTTTTAATATTTATATATATTTAATGCTTTATTTAGATGTATAAAGATTTGATGTGATGTTTTTAAGAAAAGTTTTTGGTAACTAAACAATGCCTGCTAGTGTTACCATCAGCAGCATACACATGGTTTCAGACAAAAATCACAGAAGAAGAAAGAAGAAGAGAAGAATTCAGGGACAGGACGGAAGAAAATTTTCCATCTGCTGTCCATTGGTGATTACTGACCAGCAATCTCAAGGATCACTGCTGGGTGGGCCTGATGGATGGAGACCATAAAGCAGCCAGCCAGCCATCCAACTAACCAATCATCAAAGCACCACAGCGAAATCTGTCTCTGCCTGCCTGCATTGCTGCTGCCTGTACAAGAATTTCCTCTTCTTTCTTCTCTTAGGCGTTATTTAGTTGACAAAATTTTTTGTTAGAAAGGTCACATCAATCGTTTGAACCGAACGTCGGAAGGGGTTTTCGGACACGAATGAAAAAACGAATTTCACGGCTAGTCTAGAAACCGCGAAACGAATTTTTTGAGCATAATTAATCCATCATTAGCACATGTTGGTTACTATAGCACTTATGATGGACTAATTAGGCTCAAAAGATTCGTCTCAAGATTTCTTCCGTAACTGTGCAATTAGTTTTTTGGTTCATCTATGTTTAATGTTTTATTTAGATGTCCAAAGATTCGATGTAATGTTTGTATAAAATTGTTTGGAACTAAACTTCCTCTCCTGCTCCTGCCATTGGCCACCACCACCCTGCAGTGCAAAACAAAATCATGCATCCATGGAGGTGAACTGGTGAAGGTAGCTCAGCTGCTACTCTGCTACTGTGCTAGCTAGCCCTTGCTTGGGTGGGGCCCACCATGCAGTGACCCAGCCAGCAGGGTAGGCTACTGCCTACTGCTGACCAACTGCTAAACTGGCGGGTTAACTTAGTTTCCTCGTTTTCTGTACGCACGCTTCTCAAACTACTAAACGATATATTTTTTATAAAAATTTTCTATAGAAAAGTTGTTTTAAAAATCATATTAATCTATTTTATATTTTTTAAATAATTAATAATTAATTAATCATATACTAATCTATTACTGCGTCTTCCGTGCCAGGTAAGTTAAGTATCTCACCCCTTCGCCGAACGCGGCCTAAGAAAGAGCTGGAGATGATCAAATGGTGTGTGTGGTTGTGTACAGTGTGAGTCGGTGTGGCTGCATATGCATGCTGTGGGTGGTTGCATCAGCTGCTCATGCCTCTAGTGCACTCCCACGTATGTACAAGAACACAAGATCACATCAGAAATAATGGCAGTCCCCATCACTTATGTTGATGAAATCATATTATTGGAAGCTCTAATTTCGGTGCCCTTGGCACTGTAACCACTAATGTGGGTATTGGGATGGTTAATCTTCCCGTATATTTCTTTTCGACAATAAGATATCTGCAAATACGCGATGGGATGTGCAATATAAATCTGGTCCTTGTATATACTAATATACAGATAAGGGTTAAAATAGTATCACCATTACATCCATAGGAATTAATTAAATCATATATCATCTTTTACCGCATGCTAATTAAAATAACTTGCCTTTTTTTCCTCTACAAATCAATCTCTCATAAAAAAAATCATAATATAATTCTGCCCATCACATGTGTTCAACTTGAATTCTGCAATTCCGCACGGAGAAGAAAGCCAAAAAAAATCCAAAGCTCATCCATGTATGCATCTGCTTAAAAAGACAAATTAAGTTAAAGATATCCCAAATAATACACAAAATATCATCATGACTATTCCAAAGAAAAGCGCATAGGTATGTTGCCAGTACACCTCAGACAGCCAGGGTTGCTTCTGGCTAGAAGAGGAAAAAAAAAGACCATTGCTGTTGAGAACACCAAAGTATCCAATAGATCAAGTTCCATACTACCATGTCCAGTGTGGGGGCAGGCATGGTTCACATCTACCACAAGTGTACACAACCAATGACCAACTTATTTGCAGTTTTTTTCAATGTTTTTACGCGCACCCTTTTCAAACCACTAAACAAATGTATGTTTTTGCAAAAAAAAAACGTTTTTATATATAACTTCATCATCTTATATTTCTAAATGAGATTTTTAATTTTGTAGTAGTTATTTTTATCATTTGTACTATTAAATAGTTATAAAAAATTTAGATAATTTTCCATCTTTCGTGTCTCACGCACAAAAGAACTAAGGACGCGTTCGGCACCCCCTCTATTTATCCACTGTCTAGTTTTGTTTGCACGCACGCTTCCTGAACTGTTAAATTGTGTATTTTTTGCAAAAAAATTATAGGAAAGTTGTATTAAAAATTATATTAATCTATTATATATTTTTATAATTAATAATTAAATAATTATGTACTAATATATTACTAGTTTTTTCGTACCAGATAACTAACCCTCCTTTTTATAAAGCCGGACGTGGCCTAAACTATGGAAGCTAAGGCCATACACAGTGCAATGACATGGCATATAGCTCCAGCCCAGATTCCTTTCCAGCTCGGACATGGCGTGCCTCAACCAAGCTCCGTCGCGCTGCCGTGCCCTCGGGCCGCCTCCGCCGCCACGCCGCCGTGACCTCGAGCGGCCTCCGCGGCGCGCTAGCTCTGTCGCGCCGCTGAGCGCCGCCGCGCCCTCGAGCAGCCCCCGCCGCACTGCTGTGCCCTCGGGTCGCCTCCGTCGCGCGGCCGCGCCGTCGAGCCGCCTCCACCATGCGCCAGCTCCGCCGCATCGCCGTGCCCTCGGGCCACCTCCGCCGCGCGGCCGCTCCGCCACGCTGCCGTCGGAATGTGCCGAGCTGAGCTGGGGGCTGCCTCCGTCGCGACGCCAAGCCCTCGAACTCCGCCGCCGGGGCCGCCTCCGCCGCGCGCCGTGCTCCGCTGCGTCGTCGAACTCCGCCACGCGCCAGCTCCGGTGCGCCACCGCCGTGGAGAGCCGCCGCCGGCTATCGGAGAGGGAGAGGGAGAGGAGACAGAGAGAGAAAGAGAGGAGAGAGCAGAGAGAGAGGAGAGAACAGAGAAAAAGTAAAAAAAATAAAGTGCACAGTTTTGTGGGACCCACCTAGAGGTCCGTGTACTGTGGTATATGAGCCTTATGTGTAGCCTTGTCCTACGTAGCATGTCTTTTTCGTTTAGGGGTACTCAATTGAGTAGCTCTGACTGTGCATGTCCTAAGGGAAAAAAAGAAGAAGAAAAGGAAAGGGTGACGCTAGCTATTTCTGCTATGTTTTCTTATCATCTAGGAAAAGAGAAGACAAAAACTAAAGCAGAGAAGGCCCATCCAAAAAGGCATGAGATGAGACCTTAAACTAACATTGACAACAAATGGAGCACACACTTATTGCGGCATTATTGATTATATTCGGTGAGTGAGGAAAATGTTAGTACTTTAGTACTGCTATTTTAAGAGATGTAATAATTCCATGGAATGTGGGGCCACTACTTGTAATTTGGAAACGAAGAAATGCTAATATGAGGGGTTTAATTGTTAATTAAGCTTGATATGTTATGCTACCTGTAAAAGTAATGGTTAGCCCTTGAGCTACTAAATTGCTTTTGACAGAGGGTCTACTGCGAAGTGAGTCTCCATTAGTTGATTTAGCTGCTATGTGCTGAGCATTGTAGGGTCAAAGGAGGTTATGCTTCATGTCATGCTGAATTTGTTGGAAATGAGATTTGTTGAGCGTCATATTCACAATTAAGTTTGACAGCCTCCTCAATGACTTCTATAGTTAATCACCTCTTGCGAGTAACTCATCTCCTAGGCATCGGTAAATACTATGACCCTCCTTATTATGACTTTTCCTTAGAGATCCACTTTAACCATATTACCTATGTAGGCCGTGATCAACTAAAATTATTTCGAAGTTTGTATCTACGACATTACCCGTGTCTTTTATCACTGTCATCTGCTACTGACCAACGAGTCGACAAATACACAACAGAGTGTATATCTTGCTTGCCACACCATCCCTGATCCCTGATCACGAGTCAGGAATGAACTGCTACCAACCCATAGAATGATGCTCTACTCTACTAAGCTTTCGTAGAGTTATCGTCACTTCCATATATTACCAATAGTGTTTTTCTATCATATAATTATCATCTGCTACTACACAGCAAGTCGACAAAATACACACTGAGCGTATTTCTTGCGTTGTGACACCACCCCTCTCAAGTCATGAATGAATTGCTACCAAGCCGCTAAATTGTGCTTTACACTAGTAAACTTTCGTAAAGTTGTCACTACTTCCATATATTACCAATTTTGTTTTTCTATCATATAATTGTCGTCTACTTATACTCAGCAAGTCGACAAAAAACACAATGAGCGTATTTCTCGCTCGTCACACCACCCCTCGCAAGGCATGAATGAGTTGCTACCAACCCGCTAAACTATGCATTACACTAGTAAACTTTTGTAAAGTTATCACTACTTTCATATATTACCAATATTGCTTCTGTATTATATTTGAAACAACCATCGATAGACAAAAAAAATGCCATAAAAAAAACAATCAAAGTGACCACAAACCATAAGTATGGGAAAAAATATACTAAAAAGCAAACGAACATAAGAAACATATCCTAGTAAACTTCATCACATCTTTTCGAGTGACATACGATCATCACTATTAAAAAACAACGGCATAACTAAAACCGTGCACAAACGGTTAGACCCTCTTCAGTTTAGAGGAATTTCATAAAAAAGTTTTGGATGAACTAAATCGTTTTCCTATTGACAACACCCCAAATATTATTTACTTGTATGGGTAAATTTTATAAGAATTTTTCAAAAATTAAAAATTTTCAAAGAAAGCGCTTAAAGTTACTAAATCCTTAACCCTCTTGTCCGTTGTTTGCAGAGACCGTGGAAGGAACCCAGTCGCGATAAAACCACCACCCCACTTCCCCAAAAGCCAAGAAACGGCAGAGCAGCAGCACCACCACCACCACCTTTTGCGCGCCCACGCACGCACGCCACCACCGCTCGCCGCCGTAACGCGAGACCGCCGCGCAACCGCCGCCGATGAACAACTCCGGCAGGGGGGCAGGCGAGCCGCGCCCGCCGGAGCCGCCGCGGGACCCGCTCGAGTTCCTGTCGCGGTCGTGGAGCGCGTCCGGCGCCGTCGACGTCTCCCGCGCGCTCGCCGCCGTCCCCGCGCCGCTGCCGCCGCCGGCGGCGGCGGCAGTCATCGCCGAGGACGTGTCCGGGGAGCTCGACGACGGCGCCGCCTCCGGGAGCTCCTTCTCCTTCGCCTCCGCGGCCACCTCGCAGCTCATCATGGACAGGATCATGTCGCAATCGGTGCGTGCGTTCGTTCTCGCCTCATCCTCTCTTCTCTTTCTTAAAAAAAAAACGCACAAAAAAAATCGGTCTTTTTTTAATTCAGCTTGTCTTTGAGTGAGTGAGTCCACCATCCTAATAGCAACCGGATTAAGACTTTAATTATTTTAATCATTTTTCTAGGTGAGAGGTTGTTGAGATTACCCTGCATCTCCCTATGCTTTTCATTCTGTGTTCTCAGACAACACATGAATTTAAGTTCAACAATCTTATCCACTGTAGTAAAAACTTCTCTTTATTTATCTCGTACTTTTAGGTTTGATTTTCTCATAGCGACCTACCGCATGTTTGGTTTGATTTCTCATATAATCTCATCGATTAGTAGCACCTACTTGCTTTAATGACATCTGTTCTCTGACTTGCTGTACTTCTGGGACTGAAGTGAGGACAAGAAGAAGAGGCCAAAGATAAGATTTTTTTTGTTCTCTCCCCATCATAATCAGTGGAACAACACACACAAAATAAGCCATCTTTCTCTGGTTCTTGCAATTTAATCCCAACTAATTAATGATAACAATTCGCACCAACGTTTCCTACTCTTCAACACTTTCTTGCATGTTTAATGATTATTGTTAAATTGTGTTTTGTTTAGGACAGTAGCTCTCTGCAGATAGGTACTCTGAATTTGTGTCTTGCTAACTTCACTTGTTTCATGGAGCAGCAAGAAGTGTCGCCGCTGACCTCCGGCCGCCTCTCCCACAGCAGCGGCCCTCTCAACGGCGGCGGCGGCTCGCTCTCCGACAGCCCGCCGGTCTCGCCGGATGTCGATGACAGCAAGGTCTCTTCTCCTGATCCCTGCACATTAACATTTTCCTTCATGGATGCATGGCTTATTAATCTTGTTAATTTAGAGGGGCTTGGTCGTTCTAGTATTCTTATGGCAATTTTGGATAAGATAATCAAGAAATTCTATGATATTTTCAGTGATTTTGCAGAGTGTGTGTATGGAAAAAAACATCCTTTTATTCTGTTATGTGCATTTAGTTTGAGCTGATTATTCATTTGTGTTTTCGTGTATTCCCTTTTCCTTGTGGATAGCTGAGGCACAACGAACCAACTTTGGTTAATTTGTGTAGGCTTTAGCACTTTCAGGTTAGTCAATTTCAGTGCTAGAACTTGTGGGACTGGCCCTGGGACAAACACACCAGCCCTGCAGCTTTCCTCACACAAAATTTTCTGCACAGGAAGAGAGAATTCCAATTTATGCCTTTCTCTTCATCCAATGGAATACTTTGCTGCTCCAATTCCATTTCTCTGCAGGCTCACATGCTTCAGAATACACACCAAAAAGGCATTGCACAATGTATTGTGAATTTCAAACATGGATGGAAATAATCTTTTTCTTATTTCCATCTCTAGAATTTCTCAACAAAAAATGGGGTATCATGTGGCCAAATCATTCCCCTTTTCTTCCATGCCTGCCTGGTTTTCTCTTCTCCTTTTGATACATTGTTCTCTGGATCACTGCACTAGTTGTTAGGAGTGTGCCTTTGAGCTCTCACAGCAATGATTGCTCATTTTCATCCCATTCTGCAGTTCCAGAGGCATGCCAATGTGCCATGATCTTTAACAGTGCTAGTTCTTGTGAATAGCTTATCAAGCCTAGAAACTGATGAATCATGCCATCTATAATTAAGCAGGTGTAGAGCAACCATTAGGGTGACAAAAAGAATCAGCAAGTTTCAGGATAGGGTATAGAACTTCTCTGTGCAGACAAACCAAAGCCTAGTGATTGGACCATGTAACCTGACCAATGCTCACATTGAATATTGAAAGAATCTCCTTACCTTTCCCTCCCTTGCCTTCCTTTACTGATGTCTACACTGATAGCATCACAAAGCAATGTGAAATGAATTCAGAGTCAATTCACTACCTCCAGTGTACTGTGTACTCAGTCAAGCTGGGGTGGTCTTGATAGGAACAGAAATCCCATGCATGGGTGCCACCAAATTTCAGCTCCTCTTTGCATTGGCTCATGAGAGACAATGTCTCATGACAGGTCGTGATGGTCAAAAGACTTGATTGGCAATTTTGGCACTGCATGTTATGTTATTGTTGCCACATGAGCCTCTAGGGCCATCTCAAAGTTCAGAAAAAAAATGAAGAAACCAGAACAAAGACTCCCATTTCAGGCCTTGTTTAGTTCCCAAAATTTTATTCCAAAAACATCACATCGAATTTTTGGACACCTAAATAAAGCATTAAATATAGATAAAAAAAACTAATTGCACAGTTACGAAAGAAATCCTGAGACGAATCTTTTGAGCCTAATTAGTCCACGATTAGCCATAAGTGCTACAGTAACCAACATGTGCTAATGACGGATTAATTAGGCTCAAAAGATTCGTCTCGCGGTTTTCAGGCTAGCCGTGAAATTCGTTTTTTCATTCGTGTCCGAAAACCGCTTCCGACATCCGATCAAACATTTGACGTGATACTTCTCCTAAAAATTTTCTCGGTCTAAACACCCCCTCAGTTTTTTCTTTATTTCTTTCTCCCTTGTACTGTACTCTTGTAGCTGCTGACCAGGAAGAGGTGTTTGATTTGATGGTCTTTGGTGTTTGCTTGGTGTGTGAGAAGAAGCTTTTTTTTATTCTTGCTACCATTTCTGTCCTTGTGGTCTCCTGCTTCCACAAGCAAGCCCCTTTGCAAGACTGCAACATGTTCAGTGCCCCCACTCTTCACTGCCATCTCTGGGTGAAAAGCAGCAGGTTTGCAGAGAGAGCCAGAGAGCCCTATGCAGCCCTTGCCTCCCTCTGAACTTTACTAGCTGCTTGCCTTCCTTTTTGCCCCATGAGAGCTGATGAGCTGAGCCTCATGCCTTTCTTATCCCTAATCAAGTGTGATTCCTCCCACAGCTTTCTGTTTCTAACCTGATGATGCCACTCTTTTTTTTAATCTGTTCTCTAATCAAGATTAATCTAGTACTAGTAATAAGTAAGTAATTCTCTTCCCTCTCCAGAAAGCTGCTTGCCTGGGGGCTCATGCTCATGGCCTCCATGATTATGTCTTGTTGTGTTCCTCCTCATGACATGCTGGGTGGGTCAGTGATTCTCTCTCTCTTCTTTCTTCAGTGGTGTGTGCACTGGCCCTATGGCACGCTCAACATTCTCCATTGAGTTTACCTAGGTCTCTAGATTAACGTCATGGAATGGAATGGAAGCACAATGATTTGTTAGTAGCACTGGTCAGTGAAATGCAGCCACACTTTGGCCTTGTTTAGTTTGCAAATTTTTTTTTACAAAAACATCACGTCAAAACTTTAAACACACATTTAAAGTATTAAACGTAGTCTAATTACAAAACAAATTTTAGATTTTTTGAGTCTAATTAATCGGTCATTAGCACATATTGTTTACTGTAGCACTTATGGCTAATCACGTCCTAATTAAGCTTAAAAGATTTGTCCCACTATTTCCTCCATCGCTGTGTAATTAGTTTTAATGTTTATATATATTTAATCTAAAAATTTGATGTGATGTTTTTGGAAAAAAAAATTTTAATTATAATTTGGTACAGTGTGTTGCCACTGTTAAGAACCTCATTTTGGATGCAACCTGTCAACTCAAAGTTTGTTCTTGGCAGCTGCTCCAGTTCTATACTGTTGTTGCTTGCCACTTTTACTGTAGCTCAAATTAAGTTCACAAATTGATTACAAATTTGTTCCAGTTCACCTAATGGAGTTGAATGCCACATTTGGTTAAGCAGTTTCAATCAGATGGAATTAATATGATTCTTTTGCATTGAAGAAATATATATTTTTTTTGATAGGATTGTGGGGATTATTACTTTATTAGGACAGATTGAGTGCATTTATTTGATGCATTGAACAAAAGTTTTGATTTTTAATAGGAATTATTTGCTAATTAAATTTTTTTTTTGGAAAAAAATGCAGTTTTGCAGAGCGGTGAGCACGCCGAAGCCGCAGCCGTACCGCGGCGGCGGCGGCGGCGGGGGGAAGACGGTGGGGCGGTGGCTGAAGGACAGGAAGGAGAAGAAGAAGGAGGAGACAAGGGCGCACAACGCGCAGGTGCACGCCGCCGTGTCGGTGGCGGCCGTGGCGGCCGCGGTTGCCGCCGTGGCAGCGGCCACCGCCGCCGCGGCGTCCGGCAGCGGCAGGGACGACCGCGCCGCGCGCACCGACATGGCCGTGGCGTCCGCGGCGACGCTGGTGGCCGCGCAGTGCGTGGAGGCCGCCGAGTCCATGGGCGCCGAGCGCGACCACCTCGCCGCCGCCGTCGGCTCCGCCGTCAACGTCAGGACCCCCGGCGACATCGTCACCATCACCGCCGCCGCCGCCACCGGTTCGCCACCAATCCCTACCTACCAACGGCGCCCATCTCCGGCGAGCCACCACCATGACTGACCGTTTGTGCAATGCACGCAGCGTTGAGAGGCGCGGCGACGCTGAAGGCGAGGGCGCTGAAGGACGTGTGGAACGTGGCCGCGGTGATCCCCGTCGAGAAGAACGCCATCACCGGCGGCAACGGCCACCACCACCACCACAAGCACAACTCCCAGAAGCGGCAGCACCACCACCACCATGGCGGCAGCAACACGAGCAGCAGCGTCAGCGACGACCTCGCCGTCGACGACGACACCAACAACTTCCTCAGTATCTGCAGCCAGGAGCTCCTCGCCCGCGGCACCGAGCTCCTCAAGCGCACCCGCAAGGGTACCCTACCACCATGATCGATCATTCTCTGCTGCTCCATTCCCATTCGATTCGACGACGCTGATCAACTCCATCTCGTTGCAGGAGCTTTGCATTGGAAGGTGGTTTCAGTCTACATCCACCGAACGGGCGCGGTAAATCCACACACACCCCCAATGCGTTCTTGGATACACGAAATCGGGTTCGCGAGAAGGGAATTTTTTTTTCCTGATTCCGCCATTGCTGCTGCAGGTGATGCTCAAGATGAAGAGCCGGCACGTCGCGGGGACGATCACCAAGAAGAAGAAGAGTAAGTGTTCGACGACGACGATACACGTTTGGAGGGGCCATGGGTGCTTCGTGCTCCGTGTCACTAACAATGGCGGCGTGGTGGTGGGTGCAGACGTGGTGGTGGACGTGTGCAGGGACGTGGCGGCGTGGCCGGGGCGGCACCTGCTGGAAGGAGGCGAGCACCGGCGATACTTCGGCCTCCGGACGGCGGAGCACCGGGTGATCGAGTTCGAGTGCAGCAGCCAGAGGGAGTACGACATGTGGACCAAGGGCGTCGCGCGCCTCCTCGCCGCCGTCGCCGACGGCCGGAAGCGCTTCGCCTGACACCGCGCCGCCGCCAGCCTCGGCTTTTGCGTCCAAAAGCTACTGTGATCATCTGGGTGAGTGACTTGAGTGACAAGAGCAGCAAGATCATGTTACTGAACCTCACATTCAGAGATGGTTTGTAGAGATGTGGTGTTTGACCTTCTTCTTCTTCTTCTTCTTCTTCTTCTTTGTTGTAATTTTAACTTGGGGGTGCCAATGGCAATACAGACAGACAGACAAGGATCTGGATTTGTAATGTGCTGTGTCTGCAGGGGAATCACAAGTGCTTTCGTTCGTTCTCTGGAGCGGTTTCATCGATAACTATGATCCCGATTCGATTACGGCCAGAAACCGATGAAATCCAGACAAACTCTGCTGAAAATATTTGAATTTCAGTTCTTTTGTTCCTTTTAACTTGACTGGTTTGTCAGGCGATTCCTTGATTTGTATTGCACTTGCAATCAATCAGCCTGCTCATGTCTACTGCGAGCTTTCTTCAATGTTTTCTTTGTTTTTTTTTGTTCATGATAATAGTCTGTTTGATGTCTACTTGGAATTAATTTTTAGTATGGAAAAAAAGAGAGAGAACAATATAAACTGTACCTGGTACTCAGTCAGTACTCACACAAGTCACAACAGAAATGTTGTAGGCTAGAATCTTTGACTGCAAACTGAAAGCAAAAGGTGGCTTACCAATTGCCACCTTATGCCTATCAATCTATAAGATTCTATACAAACATCAGCAAGAGGCACATGTACATAGACCAAATAGTTTGTTGCCCCCTTTTGAGACCCTCTAGAGACTTTTTTAGTTTCTATCGTGTCGAATGTTTGGACACTAATTAGAAATATTAAATATAGATTATTAATAAAACTCACCTCATACTCTGGACTATTTTGCGAGACTAATCTATTGAGCATAATTAGTCCATAATTAGCGAATGTGATGCTATAGTAAACATTTGCTAATCGTGGCTTAATTAGGCTTAAAAAATTTATCTAATGAAATAGCCTTTATTTATGCAATTAGTTTTGTTATCAGTCTATATAATACTCCAAATTAACGTCCAAACATCCGATGTGACAAGGTACTACAAAAAAGTCTCTGGATCCAAACGGCCACTTGGAATTGCTGGATCCCTTAATTACCTGCTCTTAATGCAGATGATTGCTTTGTTTGCTATTGCATCTCTACAGGGTGAGAATGTAGTGTTATCGAGGGTTGTTCTCTCAGCTGCAGATGGATGATGGGAAGATGAATTCCAGGACCAAGCTTAAATAAGGCTGTTGGATGGACAATTTGGTTTGGAAGGACCACATGGTTCTTGGATGTTGAATCCTTAGCTGCATTTGCAGTTCAGGCTCTGGACATTGATGACTGTTGCTGTCTTGGTGAGTGAGAGGATTTATGCTCCAAATGATGCAATCATGCAAACTGTAGGGACATAATAACAATGCGGTCCTATTTATGATGTGGGAATTGAACTGTTTTTTATGAAATTTATGTGTTCCAAATGTGGTGTCTATTAAGTGCGAAACATTTCAAGTTGACAAACTTACAAACTTAAAAACTTGATTTTTTTTTGGATTAAAAACGTATAGAAAAAGGTGGTATTCGGTTTGTTCAGAAATGGAATGATGTGAAACTGTGGATTGCTTTTCGATGCTCGAGATTGGTGACTAAAGATCATCCCAGCAACCTCTTTCCTCTTCATGTTTACATGATCATAATGCAGAATCCAATGCAATCTCAGGCTTTGACAGTGGGGTTTAAGGCAGCCAGCAACGGTAAAAGTAAAAGTGAGAGCTCATCTCTTTAGTAAAAGGCTGCAAGATCACAAAACTTGCTCCTGCCTTGAGATCCTTTCTCTGAACAAAACATGAACTGAAACCACACCAAATTACAACTGTTCCTGCAAACCCCATTCATCCTTTTCCAAGGAAAAACAAAGCTTGGAGCCAAAACGACAAGAAGTGAAGGAAAAACACATTGGTTTCTTTTCAGTAAGAAACAGGAATATACTCCAGTATACAGAATGAATTATTAGCAGTAGAAAAAGAATTGGTGTGAGGGAGGGACAGGTCAATTCAGGCAGGTCATTCAGATGATCAGATCAGGAGATGCTACTGCTGCTACAGCCCCCTGCAGCTTCTTTTGGTAAACGTGATTGGATTGGATTGGATGCCGAGTCGTCCTGCAAAGCGAGAAAAGCACTGGCATCTGCGTATGCAGGCACTGCTACTGTAGCAGTTGGTCTTTGGTTTCTTTCCTTCACCTGCATAAATTATTCTTTGGATTGCACTGTTCTTCCAAATGACGAATTGAAGAGAAAAAAAATCAAGATAGTAGAGCTGGTTTTGGAAGAGAGAGACAGTGATCTACAGGTGTGTGCATGTGTTCTTTTCTGTTGGTGTTCAGATTTGGGAAGAAAAATTCAGGCATTTGGAGCAGCATATCATGTTGGAACTTGGGAGCATCCATCACTGTGCTCGAGAGACGGCGGCGAGGACTGCTTTCCAGTGCAGATTGGAGGCTCCATCTGTAGATTTTGTCCATGTTTTCGCCGTCCTAAGAGCAGATACAATAACAAGCTATAAGCCAGCTATAAACATATTTTAAAGAGATAAGAGTAGAGAGAAGAGAGATAGACTAGCCAGCTACCCACGGTCTTCAAGACAAAATATGTGTATAGCATGTGAGACCATGTATTGATGTTTTATAGGTAACTATTGTATAAATTGACTATTAGATTGACTATAGATGAATTGAAGCTAGTAGTTGGCTATACTATTACTTTCTTTAAATGTGCTTATCATTCCATTATTATATTAACCCCAAGTGCTTGTGCAAACTACCATGCTAAGTTGCTACTGTGTCACTACTATACCATGCTTCAGTTATTCAGTAGGGATGTTTCTATTTTACTAACCTGACAGAAACTAGCTTGATTAGTCAGTTGAACATCAGTTGGTTTTGCTCACAATGCATGAACCTTCTTCTGGAAAGGTGAAAGTTTCATGTTTTCTGAACTATCCAGAGTATCTTTGTAGAGGATTTCTCTCAAAGAAAAAATGGTCAGCTCAGGCCGTGTTCGGCATGGTATGTGTAAGTTAACTTATCTCTGATACGAAAAACGTAGTAATAGACTACTACATAATTAATTAATTATTAATCATTATAAAATATAAAATAGATTAATATGATTTTTTAAAACAATATTTTTTCTATAGAAAATTTTTGCAAAAAATACACCGTGCAGAGGGTCATATCTAGAAATGGCCCAGATGGTCAGGGTGGGAGCAAATCGGCCCAAACATATTGAGAGTTGGGCACCATGGGCTCGGCCCATTTTCTTATGTGGGCTGATTGGGCCTCCTTCAACACAGTTCCCTGATTGAGCTCCCAAAAACATGTATTCTGCAGCAGCTGAATGCCTGATGCAGCCATGCAGGTATGGGACAAGAAACATGAACTAGTTGAAGATTCTGCAGGTTAATTAGCACTTCTGTGTAAGTTCTGCTCGAATATTATTGTACATGCAGGTGTAGTTTACCTACTAGAGAAAAGGAGAATCTAAAGCCTGTAGAAAAAACAGAATCTAAAGCTGATAAAGAAATTAATCTGAAAGGAACTTCTCTGAACAAGCATGTTCTGTTGGTCCAGTGGTAATGCATCACATAAACCAGATCAAAAAAAAAAAAGGATGCAACTGTATCATTTGCAGACACTGATCACCTTCAGTAATTTCCAATCCAATATAGCAGCTGGATCATCAATTAGACCCTCTAGCTCTGCATCTCCTTGAGTTCAGACAACCAAAGCCTGAAGAACTACAAATTCAGTCACTGTTCCTGACAGGTTTAATTTGCCACACCGGCATGCAGTAATCCTTTGCGATTCATCTGCAAATGACTTCTCATGCAACAACAAGAAAGCAGAAGAACGACAGATCCAAAGAGAAGGATCTCTCAGAACCCATGGACTTGTCTGTAAAGAGGAAAAGGAAGAGGAGAAAAGGACAGGGTGATTGAGGATGAAGCCAAAGCCAAGAACATGGAGAGGAGAAGAAGAAGAAGGGCAGCAAAGCCGGCAACCTTTCTGGAGCCACACAACGGCATTGCACTCCACGCCAACGATGACAAGACAGCGAGAAGAAGAAGAAGAAGAGATTAACTTTGCCTGTAACTACTAGACCATATCATCAATTAGTAGGTAATTAGCCACCTGTCATATGATTAGCTTAATTTGCAAGCATGATGGATGTGATTAGTCATTACTAGTAGTATTTTTGCAAGCTAGCAAGAGGACAGATGATGGTACAGGCAGCAGATGAAAGTTGCACACACTGCGCTGCAAACGCATTGATTGAAAGGACAAAGCTTGTGGGCATCTTGTAACAAACCAGCTAGCTGACCAAATCACAATAAAGGAGAGCAGCAGCTTGGAGCTATGCATGAATGTCACCATGTGTGTATGTGTGTATGTGTGGCCCATGAATCTTCCAATGGACCATGCAAGCTAGGTGACAAATGTGCTAGCCATGGCCATGGCCTTGAGAGGGTGGAGGTGGTTAGAGATGCCAACAAAAACTTGCAACTGATTAGAAAGAGAGAGATGGTGTGCTACAACCTCCTTTGCAAGTGAAACATCAAGACAGACAGAACAGGTCATTACATTATACTGCAAAGAAATTCTCAACAAATGATGGAACATGCATGGATGGATCATGGATGGAGTGAATATCTCCATAGTACAGAGCCCAAAAGAGGAGAAAAGTGTGGGCACTAATGCATGCAAAGGGGGGTCATGAAAAGATGGGCAGCAGTTTCATCCTTCAAGCAAGAGGCAATCATCATTCATTCAGTTGTAGTGCCAACTCTCCTTGTTTGTGGTAGGCATGCATATCCTGCAAGCAAGCAGCCATTAACAAATCTTCTTGTCTTCAGGTCAAGAAGACACATTATTCCTTTATTTCTTTCCTCCCTCCAACTCTTTTCTTGTTACTTAATTAGCAAGGTTAATCATGTCCCCCCTTTTGGTCAGGTGATATTTCCATCACTAACATTATTGCTGGCAAGATCACAATAATCAAAGGCACATTGATGAAAATAGTTAGCACATACTACACTTTTATTTATTGATCACTAACAGACATGTATTGCGTCAAGTTAAGAATATCCAAGGTTGACATGTTTTATGGAATTGCCAGGTAGAAGCCTATGAATGCAAAAAAGAAAGAAAGACATGTATTAGTGGTTAAAACAAGATTAAAAAAAGGATATTGTTTACTTTGCTGCAAATTAGAATTATTGTTGCATGTATCTGTATCTATACCGTTAACAAGATTAACCATGTCACAAATATATGTCAAGAACTAGAAAACACAGGGACCATCTAACCAAACAACTAACTAGAAGAGTTAGATCCCATTTAATCAGCCAAGAAAACAGCCTGCAATTAGCAGGAAGATATGAATAATCCATAGTTGGGACAGTTGGTTATGAGTGTCAATTTAATACAGATATGTCATATGTACCTGCACAACTGCAAAATTGACCAGGTCTACCTAATCAAAGAGTAGTATTTCTATGTAGCTCCCTAAACATACCAAATCTCATGCAAGGAATTAAGGGAATTGGTCTAAAATTCCAAGCTCCAAAAGATGAGTTCAGAATTCAGATGGAGCACTGTTAAATTAAAGTTGGGCAGATAACACAACATCCAAGATATATATAAAGTGATTCAATTTTCAAGTAAAATCCAAATCTACACAGGTCCATGAAGAAACTAATCAAGAAAGAGCAGGCTAAGAAACAGCAGAGAGATCTGTCAACAAGGATCCCTAATTAAATCCATGGAAGCAGCTAGCTAGTCCAGCCTTAAAAAACTGAACTTGAGCAGGTACTATATTGATTGAAGACAGCCTCACCTTGAGAAATCCCATCTGTTCATCAAGATTACTCCCCCATCATCTCATCTGCAAGGCAACTCCTGAAAGAACTTGATGAGCTATAGCTAGCTGGTTAATTAATCCATGCATACATACCCAGCTATAAAGTTAGGGTTTTTGATGTGCTCCCAACCAGCAGATGAAACTACAGCATGACCTGATCGATCCATCGATCTGTAACACAATCAAGAACAAAAGAGAGATCGAGAGAGGTGGTAGATCATCATCAGATCGATCAGATCATGCTGGCAGCTTCACCAGCTTGTGGTGCACCAATTCCCCATAAACTTTCATGGGTGAGGACAGGAGGAGGAAGAAGAAGAGAAGATAGAGATGGGAATGATGGTTGGAGAAAGAGAGCAGCAAACGGCGGCCGACATATATAGAAGACACAAGTGGTGTGAGAAACTCTCTTCTAGTCTTCTCTTGTCATTTCATCATCTCATCTCATCTTAGATAAGTTCATTAGCATAGCTACCTACTAGTTCTAATTTAACTATAGTTAATCTAGTAAATTTATATAACAGTTATTTACAAAACATTAATATATGGTCTCACATGTCATACACACGTTACGTCTTGAAACCCGTACTGTACTTAGCTATAAATTAGTAGCTCACTGCTCGTTCTCCTCTGTTTATCTCTTTAAAATATGTTTATAACTGGTTTATAGTACCTGCTCTTATCACTCTCTTTCTCTCTCTATCCAATGAGATTAAAACGTCGCTTCGTGCGCTATTTATATCTAAACATTTTTATAAACACTTTGGATATAAGAATTACTTTGGCCACTCGTTGTTTTCAGAAAATTTGCAAATTCTTAGAGATGTATCATAAAAATTGTGTTACATCTCAAACATAAGTATTGAGTTTACATTAGTATGATCATTTAAAACTTGTTATGCATTAAAGTAGAAAGTTACATGAGTTTAGGAACGAAGGGGGTATAATTTTTTCAATGTTTATTTGTTATTGCTAAGATATTCCAAGCCACCCTATTCACAAGAGTAAATTGCCGATCTGATTTGAAAAAATACAGTACTGGCTTTATCTTTAAATGTATGATGTGTTGATTTTGGGACAGCCGCTAACCATTCATTTTTATTAAATAGTTGTATATATAATATACTTAAAGTATCTTTAATAATAAAACAAGTACTGAAAATTGTGAATTTCTTCACTGCATTGCATAAATAATTATTGCTAATCAAATTGTTGAGTTGCATTAGGAGAACTTTTTGTGCACGTCGACGTCTACCTTGCTCGTGGAGCCTGTAATCGATTTATGTGGACAGTGACGGCCTGATGAGACTAATTAATCGATTAAATTAAAGTCTCTCCTTTTTTTATATATAACTAGATGGATAGAGACGGCACGGAGGATACCGTATGGACGGTATCTATACCAAATCTGAAAACAATAGCCGTATATACACATCGTCTTCTTTCCAGTCTCTTTCATTTTTCTGGACCCATTGATATGATTTATATACGTATGTTTGTCAAATATTAGAAAACAGTGGTGTGTGTATATATATATATATATAAATAATAAAACGAGAATTTCTAAACTTAAATTTCATAGTTAATTTTGGGGTTTTAATATTTTATTTTTACTCTTTACTTTTAGATAGCTAAGAACACGTATACAAAAGTTTTGAAGTGAGATTAGGTGTAGTTGAAACTAGAACTGAAAGCAGTCTGAGCCATCTATAATCTAACAGTTCATATTCCCGGTCATACATATATACAAATTATTTTTGGCTACAGTAAAAGTAATGCCGTAGTAGATCATCAATCTGAACCATTGATAGTTTTCATCGGATGGTGTTAGTGTAACTGCTTGAGTTGCAGTTGCACTAGCGACCGTATTGGATCCTAATCTAAAAGTTTTACCCATAAATTATTTTCAATAATTAATAAGATGTTTTATTTAATTTAAAAGCAAAATGATGATGCTCTAAGTCAAAAGTACAACTTTATCATGAAATGTATATTACTTTTTTGAGCAATTTTATAGTTATTGAGTAGGTACCAAGAGATACTATAATTTTAACATAAAATTTGGTAGCTACCAAAATTTACATTTAAAAAATAGTATCTGTTACCTTTCGAAGAGTGATAAAATTGCTCTACTTTTTTACATGGGACACATTATTATCCCAGCATGCAGTACATCCTCAATTAAATAAGAGTTCATCAAGAACCATCAAAGAGCCGTATAGTAATTAATTAAGGAACCTTGCTATGCAAATTTGATTACTCACGCCTACATGTCGTGGGAGTAATTGCACAGATAGCACAATTGTAATGCAAGTAATTCAGATATAAAACGTTCATCATATATGTCTGTCTTATGTAAAACATGTTTTCATTATTTCTTTCCGTACCCACCTACCACGTCAACTCTATCCTATATAACGGCTCATTTATATGAATATTATCTTAATTATTGTATTATGAATGCACTTAATAAGTCAGATCTCACGGGTTCTTTGGATCACACAGACAAAACGGCATATTTGTAAATAGAAAATAATTTATAAGTAAAAATTTTATATACGCGTTCATAGTGAACTAAGGTAAAGCTGGAAAATAAATTTCAGTGAAAAAACCTCAAAATCAATTTTAAATTTAAGACTAAAAATTTAAATTTTGGTTATAAACCTAACCCAAAGCTAAAGATCAACGTTTCAGTGCATATTACTTGTAGTATAATACTGCCAGTACAACTAATCTCATCCATTGATTTAAAAGGGTATTTTTGTACTTTGATTAATATTAGATTTGTATTTATTATTTTTTTATCACATTATGCACGGATAAAACAAAGCCAGCCAGTAGAACTAATCTCGTCCATTGATTTAAAAGGATATTTTCATACTTTGATTAATATTAGATTTGTATTTATTATTTTTTATCACATTATGCACGAATAAAACAAAGCCAGCAAGACCCACTTACTATCACAGAAAAAAAAGATGATATTGCCCTCTCAGAATTCTAATACACCTAAAATTGTTTCTCAGAGTTCTAATACACCTAAAATTGTTGATAGTATAATTTAATCATAATCGTCCAAAATTAGATCAACAGTCTAAATTAAATTATCCTATAAGTAATATACACCAGAGTCCCTCAAAGCTAATAGATAGGGTGAAATTAACGGAACACACGCATCACTCCACACCGACGCAGCAGCTGTGAATTGTATTTTCGAAGCAAATTAAGACAAGGTCGGAAACCAACGACAAGTATATACATGTTCGCACCACATAATGCATAGTACTCTAAAATTAATCTGATTTTATACATGATGCAATTAATGTTAAACGTAGTGCAGTACGTCGCTAGGCCAGTAGTAGTTTTCACATCCTGTCACTGTGTGAGGCCTGCACATATCAATGCAATGACCTACAGTATAGTTTTGGACGAAAGAAAGTGACAATGCTGCTGCTTGAATTGGTGTGGCTATAGCTTGGGATCTTTATAGACTCCGCTGTTACAAAGCAAACCAGACTTATTTGCAGATGAAAGATTATTTCTGATTATATATATAATGATTTAAAAGTAAATAATATAAAATAAACTGACATAAACAACCTACAAACTTAACTCTAAAATTAAATTTTTTATAAGTAGTTATAAAAACGAAACGATAAGGTGGCAGATCTACACATCATTTACTGATGTTGCTTATTTTCTACATTTGATGTGACTAGCGATGTGTAGATGACAATTATTGGACACAAACTCACCCCTACAGTAATTTGTAATCTTATTGCTGAATTCTTAGATTTTCAACTGCCTCTGTTTTAAAATGAGATTATTTCTACCGCTTGTCCTTTATCCTAAAAGGAAGCTATTTATTGAGCTAACTCATCGTTGCAGTCAATCACAACCAATATCTATTTAATTTTCTCACTTCCATTTGTACTTAAGAAATCACGACCTTTTTCCCATCTCTTACAAATTTTCTTAATCCTCATGCCCAGCTTTATGATGCTGTGGAAGTATGAGGTTTTATGCCTTAAATTACTTACTAGTTTCGATTTGTTTGATTTTTGAATTTATGTTCAATTATTTATTTTATTTACAAAAAATATAGTTATTAATTATGTTTTTTGATTTGCTTCATCACCTATGATACTCTAAGCATAATTTATAATTTTGTATATTTATACCAAAGTTATATAAAAAAATCAACGATATCAAAAATAATAAAAATAGATGGCCGGAGTATATGACAACATATCTATTGCCTAGTCCCTACCGATGTGTTAAACATTAGTAAATGACGGCATTGGCAAGTCATTAGTACTACATGTTATTGTGACTTAGAGCTAGTATATATATGCTTGTAGCTAATTGCAATATATGTATGCCTATATATGTATCTTAATAGAATATTTGAAGTACATTGATCATAAAAAAAGTAAACCACCCATATGATTCTAGTGTTTGATGCATGAACTTCACTAGCTATCATTTTACTACCAAACAAGAATCCTATTTTGCTCCAGATTTATGTGCAAGTACTCACAACATGTCAACATGAGCTGCCAAAAGACTTAATTAGCTACTAGGAGTATCAAATAGCTGCAAGCAATTTGCAGGTTGATTTGTTGAATAAACTAAATAAAATAAACTGGTCAAGCTAGTGTTGAAGGTATAGGCTTTTAATTGATCGATGTCTAGCCTGTGATCTAGTATCATTTTGATAGCTCCACTAAAATAATTAAGCTACACTATCAACAATCTAGACCAACTGCTTTAATTTTAATTTGTTGTTACCTGGAAGATTGATTTAATAGTTTGAAACTTGAATGGATCTGACATAATTTTAAATCAACAGCTAATTAATTCTAACTAGGCTGCAGCCAGTCTGTTGAACTAATCACAAATAACAGCAGCAAATGCATGCATGGATAGATGCAACAGCTTACCCCTGCATGTACCTTGTACTCTTGCAGCATTTTTGCAACTAATCAAGCTTGTACAGAGTAATTAACTAACCAAGCAACATGCAAAGATAGATCATAGATGCATCACCTTATCCTGTTTGTACCTTGCAGCAGCAGTACTACAATACAGCTAATCAAGCTTTAATTTCCCCTTGATGCATACACACATCACATGCATGCCCAACAGTGTGAAGAAATGAGGCTGTCATGCATGATCTAACAGTGATTTACACACACAATTAAGCATACATCAGATCTGGCGATTAGTACTCAGTCGACTGTATGCCAACAGTGCCGATTAATCAGAGCTAGATCATGCTGGCAGCTTCACTCATTCACACGAGCATCATCACCATCACCATCATCTCACTCATAATTCAGGCTCCACTAATTACCTTTCACTCCTTGGAAGGGAGATTAAACCAAGCTAGCTACTAACCTAACAAAGCAAATTAATGGACATCAGCTAGGGGATCAAAGTACTGAAGAAGCTAGCTACTAGAGCATGGCGAGCAGAAGGGTTTTTGTGCTCATGGCCATGGATCTTGTACCAACAAAGAACTCATGGATGGATCAGTGAGCTTGATGGAGGAAGAAGAAGAAAGGGAGATGGCAAGGGTCTTTTGGATGGATGGGCATGCATTTATAGAGGATGCAGGGACAAGCTAGGCAGGTGTACTAGCTCCATATACTCTCCATGTAGTATGATACTAGTATAGATGTAGGGGGTATGTATGTGTACAGATATACATGTATACAGTATGGCAACTGTACATTAATTAGGGTTCATTGGTAAAAGAAAAGTGCTACTAGTAGCTGGTGCTGGCTAGCTAGAGAGATGTGAGTAGCAGCATGCAGTGGTCAGTGTAGTGCAGGGCTTCTCATGTGGCATTGCTGCAGGGAGTCTATTGCAGGTTTGCAGCTAGCTATATCTAAACCAGCACAGGATCAATACTTTCAAAAGAAAAGAAGAGTTTGGCACATGAACCAAGGTCCTGAGAACTATTGAGAGCAAGTATTAGCATATTATAAGTCTGCTAAATGCGTAGATGAAGAAGAGATTGGAGGAGAGATAGGCAGACTATAAGCTTATAGTCAGCTCTGGCACAAAAAAACAACACACTATGTAAGAGAGATAAGTGAATACTATATTAATTATAACTAGCTAACTACTATATAAGTGGGCTTAGAGAAAGCTATAAAGATTCTAATAGCCAACTTGCCGGTTGTATCTTTAGCTTTGCTCTCAAGGAATTTTGCAGGATGTTTTGCTTGAAATTTAACAGGAGCGTAGTCAGGTTGTCAGTCTTTAGGTGAGGGTGATCGATGAGGCCTCTTTGATTCAAAGGAAAGAAATGAACCTTAAGAAATTTCTATGGAGTGTCTCTTTCCATATAAATTTTGGAGAATAATTTAACAAGAGAGAGAACTTTATGGAAAAAATCCTTTGAGTTTTCATCTCTCCTCAAATTCCTATGTTTCTTCCTGTGGTCGAATCAAACTTCGTTCTTACGTTTTTTCTGTGTTTTACAATCCTCTGTTTTACACTTATATTTCTGTCATAATCCTATATTTTTCTTATTCCTCCGTTTTTTCGTTCCTAATTCAAAGTGGCCCTGAAATGTTTTCACAGCCCCCCTCCCTCCTCTATGGTGAAATTAAGGCCATATAGCTCATCCTAGATAGCCCGTTAATTTAAAAAAACATCCCATGAGCACATATAGCTCACCGTAGATTATCGGGGCTTTTAGCTTTTTCTGACTTTTTATCTGGAGAGTTTAATATCTCTAACAACACTGGTGAGAGAAGGCGTTTATCTATAAGAGAGTGGCAAAAAGTTAAATTTTGCTAGACTATCTCCCTTACATTTTCGCTTATATTTATGATTATAAGCCAAAATTTAAATTTTCGCTCTTAAATCTCTTAAATTTAGAATTGATTTTGGGGTTCACCTAAGTTTATTTTTAGTCTTGGCTTTTCTATAGCTAAGAATACGTATATAAAATTTTTATTCATAAATTATTTTTCGGTCACAAATAAACCGTTTGACTTTTTCATGAATCGCCCTGGATCACACCTTTAATCATTTAGGCCCGTTACAAGTAATGCATGGGCATATCATGAAACAAAACATACATTTGATTATGGATACAGAGAGTCTGTTGGACACAGAGAAATGATCGACATGTATATATATGTACGTAGAAACTGCATGCTTTTCTGTTTTGATGAAGGGTCCTGTAAATTAAATTAAATTATAGAGTGTAGAGAGAGACCAGCCGGACATCATATCATATATATTAGAGATACCAAAACGACAGGCAGAAGAGACATGCATATGCATGCGGTTCCTTGTGGTACCAACAAGCAGCGTAGCCGGCCTACAGCAGGGAGTAAACAGAAAACTTTCTACAGCCATGACATCTGCCTGCCCACTTGCATATACAATTCTAATACTCATGTACATATAAATTACATATATTCATTTTATGTTATGCATTGTTTTGTTTCTCATTGGATTTAGATATATATGTTCTGATGAATCTAGACTACTTACACGCTTATCTTTTCACTTTTACTTATGTTTATGAACTAAATTTTGAATTTTCAATCTTAATTTAAAGTTGGCTTTGTGAAGTTGGTTTTGTGTGTTTTTTATTATAGTTTTATTTTCTAACATTTGCTTTTAGATAACTGAGAGCACATATATAAAAGCTATATTCATAAATTATTTTTTTCCTTGAAACCCAAACAATCACTCCTTTATATATAAACATATACATTAATTGAGGGGTCTAGAACCAAATTAACTTATAGTAATAATATAAAATATATTGAGTACATTTTTTTTACGTTTTTTTAGGGTCTCTTCGTTTCATAGGAATTTTACAGAAATCTTATAGAAAACGGTTCAATTCCTTCGGTTTCTTCTAAAGGAACGAAGAGGCCCTTACCGATCAAAGTACGTGGTGCCATGCATTTGCATGCGTAACAGTAGCATCGATCACCAGCTACTCTCCTCTGATCATAACTAGCTAGTTTATGCTTCCAATGCCCCGCCTGCATTGCATTGCATGCTGTACATGCTAGCAAACCTACACCGTCCCCTTTTATCAGTTTACGTTGAAAAGAGAAGAAAAGAAAAGAAGAAGAGTATAGGTGATGCCGAGAGAGAGAGGTATCCATGGATGGATGTAGGACACAGAGCTGCTTATAAGAGCAAGTTCAATACTATAGCCAAATACTAGCTCCAATTCATTTATAGCCAATCTAATAGTCAATACATACAATAGTTAGCTATAAAACATCAATCAATGGTCCCATATGTCATACACGTATTTTGTTTTGGAGCCCATGTGCAGCTGGCTACAAATTAGTAGCCCACATATCTTCTCTCTTCTCTCTTATCTCTTTAAATTATGCTTATAGCTGGCTTATAGCCTGCTATTGTACCTGCTCTAATAATACAATTCAGTTAGCAGCAGGCTTGTCCTGGGCAGTCAGTGCTGAGATACCTGTGTGAGAGATGGCACCAAGAAGATGAGACAAATCTGTGTAGACATGTTGCTACGAAGCTGTTTGATTTTTTTAAGTCCTTTCCATGTCGGATATTTGGATTAGGAGTATTAAATATAGATCGATAATAAAACTAATTGTATAAATAAAGATTATATTATTAGACAAAATTTTTAAGCCTAATTTATATACGATTAGTAAATGTTTATTGTAGCATCACATTCGCTAATTATGAACTAATTAGGCTCAATGGATGCGTTCGCAAGGATGGTTTGGGATTGGAAATAATGGCTCACACAAAACGAGAATTGTCATTAGCATATGATTAATTAAATATTAATAAATTTAAACTTCAAAAATAGATTAATGTGATTCTTAGAGCAACTTTCGTATAAACTTTGTTAGCAGAAGACATGTCATTCAGTAGTTTGGGAAGCGTACGCGTGGAAAAAGATATGTAGATTAGACCGTACAAGCTCTTAAGAACACGCCCAATAGATTCGTCTCGCGAAATAGTCTATAGTATGGGGTTGGTCTTACTAATAGTCTATGTTTAATACTTTTAATTAGTGTCTAAACATTCGATCTGACAAAGACTAAAAAAGTTAGAGGATCCAAACAACCCCTACGTGTGTTGATGTGCAGCATGTCTTCTCTCTTAAAATAAGTGTGAGTAAAATGGTTTATCAGTGATTAAAAAACATATGAATATAAATTTTATATATGTACTTTTAGTGATTTAAAAGCATATATAAAAAATAAACTATCACTAAAAAGCTTTAAAATTAACTTTAAATTTAAGTTTGAAATTCTTTCTAAATTTTGATTTGGAAGCATAGAGTATAAGTAGGGGTGAAAACGGGGCGGATATTTTCCGACCGCCCGCCCGCCCATATTAATTCGGGACAAATTCGGGTATTTTTTGGCGGATACGAGATCGGGTTCGGGAGGGCAGTACCCGACGGATACGGATTATCCGGTATATATTGCGGGTACTATCCGGATAATACCTGGATTAATATCCGGTTTAATGGGCGACATTTGATGATTTCGGCCCATCAAGTTTGAAGGCCCAATAGTCCAAACACAGAACAGAAACACAACCCTAGCCTCACGGAGTCACGGGACATCGTCGGCGTCGCATACTCGCATCGACCCGCCGCCACCAAGCTCCCAAACAGAACCCGCCGCCACCAGCCTCCGCCGTCCATCTAGCCTCTGCCTCCTGTCGGCCGCCTCGATCCCCCGCCCTTCGGTCCGGCATCCGCGTCTCCCCACCGAGGTGGCGCCCGGCGGCCGCCTCCCACCGCCGAGGCGCCGTTCCCCGTTCTGTGTCCGTCTCCCCTCGCCCAGGCGGCGTCCGAACCGGGCAGCTGGCGTCCGCCTCCTGCCCCCGTCGTCCGAGCCGGTGTTCGTCTCCCCCCGTCCGAGGCGTCGTCCGACCTCCTCCTCCCACCGAGCAGCCGAGGCCTCCGGCCCTCCTCCCCCCACTGGATTCTGACTCCTGAGGTGCCGTCAGCCCGTCACCCATTCCTCTCGGCCTCCCCCCGTCCCCAGCACGGTTAGACCGATGTGCCTTTTGTTGGCTGAAAATTATCCTCTGATTCTCTGTTAGAACTTAGAACTCATTTGGTTGCATGATTACACATTATTTTGGGACTCATATTATCTGATTAGTGTGATATTTTGTCTGAATATTATTATGATGTGGGTTTGCACTAGCTATTGTGATTTCCACTGGTTTTATGAGTATTGGACTATGGGTTTGACATTTTGCAATATGCAGTACCATGATTTCTACACATATTTCTTAGTTCTGAACTAGTGTTTGTCTTGTGATGTTTGGTTGCAGGATAAATATGGCTAGTGGTGAAGCAAACATGAGTACTTGTGCTAGCACAGGAGCTTCTCCGACCGCTACCACAGCTGTTGGCACTGGTCATTCGACTTCAAATGCACTAGTGGCACAAGTACCACAAGAGCAAGCCACAGCCACTGGAGGTCAAAGTGGAGAACCTGTTATTATTCCTGATGAAGATGACGGGCAATTCTCTGGAGATGTTCAACCTGCAGTAAAGAGACAGAAGAAGTGCACCTCAAAGGTGTGAGAATATTTTAGCAAGTACATTGACCATGTGAAAAATAAAACTACTGGTATTGTAGAGAAGCAACTGAAAGCAAAGTGCAAGAAATGTGGTAGAGTGTTTGGTGCAGAGACAGTAAATGGCACAAAACACTTATGGAATCATTTGGACCGCATTCATTCACTGAAAAAAGGTTAGCAAGAACTTGAGGTGAGGGGTGAAGTTTAGACTTTCAGGTATGATCCTGAAGCAAGCTTGGAAAAATTCTACGTGGCTATCATTATGCATGAATACCCTTTTAGTATAGTTGAGCATGAGTTTTTAGTTGACTTCATCAAGTCTCTTTGACCTAGTTTTTCATTCAAGTCTCACATTACCACTAGGAAAGAGGTACTACAACTGTTTGAAGTTAAAAAGAAAGTGTTGAATGATGAACTGAAATCTATCTCTAGTCGAATTTCTTCAACCATGGATATGTGGACATCAAATCAAAATAAAGCTTATATGTGCATCACTGCTCATTGGATTGATGAAAATTGGTTGATGCAAAAGAGAATACTTAGGTTCATTCATATTGATGGGAAGCATATAGGAACTAGGCTAGCAAATGCATTTGTCAAAGGAGTAATGTCTATGAATATTGAGAAAAGGTTATTTGCTCTCACACTAGACAATGCTTCCTCAAATGACAAATGTGCTAGGGAGGTTGTGCAAGAGCTAAATAAACTTTATAACATTAGTAAGGTCCCTTCATTGATATGTGATGGTTCTTTCTTTCATGTGAGATGTTTATGTCACATATTAAATCTTGTTGCTCAAGATGGGTTGAAGATAATTGCACATACAGTTCAGAACATTAGGGCTACTATTGGTATTGTGAAGAACTCTACGTTGCAATGGGAGGAATTCTAGAAATGTGCATCAGAATGTGACTTGGATAACAAATCTGGGCTTCCATTAGATGTCCCTACAAGATGGAACTCCACATATCATATGTTGAAACAAGCTATCTACTATAGGAAGGCTTTTGTTCTTAGATGAGGGAAGTTATGAAAGGTGTGCTCCAAGTGCTAATGAATGGGATATGGCTGACTCGCTGTGCAAGTGTTTGGAAAAATTCAATGATGCCACCATGATATTTTCTGGTTGTCTATATCCAACAGCAAACTTGTTTTGGTGGAAATTTTGTGAGATTAAGTTAGCACTTGGAGAATGGTGTGCAAGTGCTGATGTATCTATTGCTTCTATGGCCATGGCAATGGAAATCAAGTATGACAAGTATTGGGATAAGTCCAATTTAGCTCTTGCTGTGGCTTGCTTTCTTGATCCTAGATATAAGCAAAAGTTAGTAAAATATTTTCTAAACAAGATCTACCTTGACTATGACAAGTGTGAAAAAGAACTTGCTCGTGTCTTGGATGCTGTTAACAAATTGTTCCAGGCATATAAGAGTTGTATTGCAACTAAAACTACTACTGTAGCACCTATTGGTAGTACAAATCAGTTACATGGTAAAAGTGATTTGGGTCTCGATGACATTGAGGAATTCCTGTATGATGATGTAGCTGGGACTAAAGGAGTGGATATAAATGAATTGGAGGTTTACATGAAAGAGAAGCCAATTCGTTGGGTTGATCCAACAGGTGAAGGTGCACAATTTGACATATTGTCATGGTGGAAGAGCAACCAAGTGCCTTATCCTATCTTGTCAACACTTGCTCGTGATGTAATGGATGTTCAAGTCTCTACCGTTACTTCAGAGTCGGCTTTTAGTGCCGGTGGTCGGGTTGTTGGTCCTTTTCGTAGTTCTTTAGATCCTGAGATCATTGAGGCTGTAGTTTGCACCAAGGATTGGATAAGAGCATGTACAAAATGTAAGTATTTTTGCAGTGCCATTTTATTATTTATACCATCTCCCATTTTTGTTTACTTACACATTTTATCAATTTTAATTTTAGCTCAATTTAAAGACAAGATAGCAACCATTCTTGATGAGTTGGATACACAACTAGAGGATAAAGTGTGTGGTAACACAGATATGGATGAGGAGGTTAGTTAAACTACTATTTTTCATCTCTCTAATGTTTGAATGAATGTTCAGTTAGTTCCTTTTTGAATTAAGGTAACTATGGGCCAACTAGTATCATTATTACAACCATTGTATTTATCTGAATTTTCTATTTTTAGGATGAAGAAGTGAATAGCATTTGAGCTTCAAAGCAATTGATTCCTACAGTTGGTGCTATGTTGTCATACCAGTATGCATGGCTTCATTTTGTGCCTCTCAAATCTGAATGCAATTACGTGAGTTTATGACTGCTGTGATGGAACATGTCTTTGCAGTCTATTGCAGTCTTCTATTGCATGGCTTCTATTACAATCTATTGCATGGCTTCTATTGCACTCTGTTTATGCATGGCTTCTATTGCAGTCTTGCTCGAAGATGTGATCATAATCTGTTTTTTGTTGCTCCAAGTGTATTACTGTACTGTACCTAGTGGCTAGTGACCTAATTGCAACTTTGCAATTTGTACTGTCATGTCTTGGTGTGTGACTGTGTGTACTACTAAAGGACTATTACTTTTGCTACTATTTCGGTACCATTAGACATTAATATGCCGCTAGCCCCTAATACTATCGTATTTTGGGTATATGCAAATATTCAATAGCTATTGTCTATATAATATATATGGTTATTGTTTCGACTTGATATCCGCATAAATATTCGTACCCGTAAGTGTTCGTATTCGATTTGGTACGTATTTGTACCCGGTATTATCCGTGATTATATTTGTATTCGATAATACCCATATTTAATCTGAACCCGATTGCAAAATGTGGGTTAGGATATGGGAAAGGTGAAATCCGACCGAACCCGACCCGTTTTCACCCCTAAGTATAAGCAGGAAAAAATGGAGATACTCCAGGCCAGGAGGTGCTCTTGTCTTCTCAAAACCTGGATTTGATGGTTGCAACTCTTTTACTACTAGCTATGCCGTGTTCGCCGCCCCTCCTAATTAACTTATTCTCTCTCTTTTTCACACACACGCTTCTCGAACTACTAAACGGTATATTTTTTATAAAATTTTTCTATGAAAAAGTTGTTTTAAAAATCATATTAATCTTTTTTATATTTTTAAATAATTAATAATTAATTAATCATGTACTAATCTATTACTACGTTTTCCATGACGTGGCCCTAGTCTCATCGGGGACAGGCAAATTAACTGCCACACTAATTAATTTATTCGTCATCTTTAAAAATTGGTGTTACCTAGTTCCAGCATATGTAGAAATTAGCTAACTTTTGTTCAATGTGTAATCTTAGCCTTCAGTCCTCGTTCTATTTCAAAATAACTTCATTGTGCACTCAACTCATACATGCCAACAAAAAACACAAAAATTTAAAATACCCTCCAATTTATCAAACCTTAATGTAATCATTCTCCATTAATTTTATCTACTTTTACTGTATTTATTCTCAATGTTTATAAACTCCACTACAATAATTGCTTTAAAATAAATTTATTTTAGGACAAAGAAGAAAGAACAAAAATTATCTTATTTTAGGATAGAAGTTATTTGGTTACAGAAACTAGGGACGATTTTAGTTTTCTAGTTGCTCATCTTTTGGCTTATTTTAGAAATAACCGAATACGATATTTATAAATAAAAAATAATTTATAACTAAAACTTTTATATAGCTGTTCCTAAGCTAAGGCTGGAAAATGAACAAATTTTAGCTTAAAAAGCATAAGCATAAGTGAAAAGATTATGGTGAGTCAGCTGCTAAATATATTCATACGTCACATCATCTAACGCAACTCATATAGATAAAAGTATATAATAGTGAGATGTTGACACAATAAATATAAGGTATTGTATTGATATGTTTTTAAACATATCTTTCTCTTTATACATATTGACAAATCAAGTGTATTATTGGAGGGTCTTATTTTTTTGAGCGAGTTACTATTTGGGATATCCATAATGTGCTATAGAAGTAGATATTATATAATAAATGTCCTTATATGAGTTGCTTTTATACATTATAAATGTATTGTTTATAACATTAATTGCTAAAGTAGTCCATAGCCATATATTCTATCTATAAGAGTATAAAATATACTACTTTTTGAATGAGAGTCATGCGAAGGTCGAGGAAGAGAGATATTTATATACATTTAGGACCTATTTTATTTTCTACTCTATGTATAAGAATTGTGGAGTTTGACACATATGCCAAGTCCCACCCATATAGATTACATAACACTATACATATATATAACACTATATATTGTCCATGTTCTTAGTTCACTTTCTCCTCCACGTACACATCTCAATCTTATATGGTCGAATGATTATAACTGCAGCATTTTTAGGGTCTCTTCGGTTTGAAAGTTTTTTAAAGAGAAATAAAAAATTAAACTATTTTCTCTGAAAATCCTGTAAAATCCTACGATCAAGAAGCCTTACACATCTCAAGTCTGCAACGAAAAGCAAGTATTATATTTTGATGACATGGTCTTCAGGTATAAGTAGAAGAACGT
This sequence comes from Oryza brachyantha, assembly GCF_000231095.2. Lineage (NCBI taxonomy): Eukaryota > Viridiplantae > Streptophyta > Magnoliopsida > Poales > Poaceae > Oryza > Oryza brachyantha. Next base: position 15,365,385 of record NC_023174.2, on the reverse strand, counting down.
GTACAGTATATGGTAAGAGCTTTGGTCAGTTGAGCTGAGCTAGCTAGCTAGCAGGGTATAGCTGTAATTAAAGCTGATGAGAGGTGGTAGTAGCTGCCCTGGCTAGTGATGTTGCACATAGATGAAAGGTCTCATCAATGCCAAGATTTGAGCAACCTGTTCATAACTGGCAAAGATTCTCCTCCTGGAAATGGAGCACATAATGCCATATATACACACATGTAAACATCCCAAAGGCCAAAGGCAAGAGAAGGAGAAAGAAGAAAGAAAGGTACTGTTTTGTTCACGAAAAGAAAATTTTTGAGTGTCACGTCGGACATTTAATCATATGTCGGAACAGTTTTTGGGGGACACAAATGAAAAAAAGAATTTCATAGCTCTCTTGGAAACCGCAAGACGAATCTTTTAAACCTAATTAACTTATCATTAGCACACGTGTGTTACTGCAGCACTTATGGCTAATCATGAATTAAGTATGCTCAAAAGATTCGTCTCATAATTTTTTCCTAACGGTGCAATTAGTTTTTTATCTATGTTTAATGCTTCATTTAGATCCAAAGATTCGATATGTTATTTTAAAAAAGAAATTGGGAACTACACAGGCCAAATTGTAGAGAAAAATGAGAAACCCTAACATGCATCCTTGCTTTCCAATCAGGTACACACCATGCACACATATTTGTAGCAAGATAACCACCTTCACTTGTTCAGGCATGCAGGACCAGGCCTCTACATACATATATATCTCTGTCACTGGCTCTACAATGCAAGTGGTGGTGGTCCCTCTCTATAGATCCTAGCAGGCTATATATATGTAGGTGTAGTGGTAGATAGCTAGGTCTATCCAAGGTTCTTTTTTCACTCCTTGGTGCCATTACTACTCACCAATGCACATTGCCAAAAGCCTTTGTCACCCTGCAAAGTCTTTGGCAGTTAGAACTGCCCTTTCTGCTGAAAAGAAGCACCTAGCTATAACAAAAACTATCTTTTATCTATCTGCTTCTATCACGTACAATTTTCGATTTGTACGTCTAATTTTTGATCATCCGTAATATTTAAAAATTATTAAAAAAACCTTAAAAATAGTGACATGTAAATTACTATTCATATTTTATCATCTAATAATAATAAAAATATTAATGGCAAAAAAGATTTAAATTATTAAAAACTGAAAAATAAACTTATTTTAAAACGGAGGAAGTATCTATTTACAAATATTATCTACTCCTATATAGGAGGCCCACACATATTTACCATATTTTAACAATTTGACCCTTTTTAAAACATATTTGATGAACACTCTCCATAAAAGCTTATTTCAAATAAATTCTATAAACTCGGCGCCCATAAGTCTGGTGCCAACATTGAATGTCTCGGTGCTAAAAATATTGACGTTGACCTCCTAAACCTGCCATTCATTCTCCAATTTTATATGAGGAGAAAAAAAAAACTGATACAAAATGAAAAATAAGGGCACATTAGACCTTGATTGTTTTCCTCCAACTTTTTTAAGTCTATGTCACGTCAAATGTTTTGACACTAATTAGAGATATTAAATATAGACTATTAATAAAACACATCTCATACCCTGGACTATTTAGCTAGACGAATCTATTGAGCATAATTAATCCACGATTAGCAAATATTTGCTATAGCAAATATTTGCTAATCGTGGATTAATTAGGCTTAAAAAATTGTCTAATGAAATAGCTTTTATTTATGCAATAAATTTTGTTATTAGTCTATATTTAATACTCTTAATTATCGTCAAAAATCCGATCTGATAGGGGACTAAAAATATCCCTACTCCAAACAGCCACTTAATTTTGTCAATTTTCATTGGAAAGAGGGAGAGGGATGAATTGGAGTTCTCAAAGGTCGGAGTTCTTCAACATCACGAATGGAAACAAAATTTATGACAAATCATGAAGGATGGTCCATCAATCTGTCAACTTTATGCCAAATCAACTGGATTTGAAGGGATATATGTGTAACCTGGGATTTTGTTCCCTTTCGATGGTTGCCGTCAAAAAGGCTGGTGCCCGCTCTTCCATTTCTCTTCTCCTTCATACTTATACCTCTAATCGAAAATTTGAATTGATTTGATTTTTTTTAAAGTAGGGAGGGGGAGGGGTTTATCGTAATTTATTTTTTTAGCTTTTACTTTAAATCGCTAATATATATATAATTTTATTTATAAATTATTTTTTAAGTCATTAATAAGCTATTTCATTTATGTTTATTTCAGCAAAATTGGGATTGAAAATAATTAGTGCCTTGGCCCGAAGGACCCCTGCCCTGAGCTATGGGTCCGTTTTGACAAAAAAAAAACTGTATAAAATAAGTTTTTGTTAAAAGACTTGACTATGAAAAATCCAACCATATTTAGGTTCCTTTGAAAAGAGAGAAATCTAACCAATACCATTGACGAGTACTGTATTCCAAAAAATACCATCATGTACGCAACTTTCAAAGAATGTCATTGCACAAGTGTATTTATTAAAGAAAATTTCCTACGAATATCTCTCTCACCTGCTACTAATTTCCAAGAGCAGTATAACAGAAGACTATAATTCAGCTATAAACATATTTTAAAAAGATAAGAGAGAAGAGAGAAGAGCAGCGAGCTATACTACTAATAGCCAACAGCAGCACGGATTCTAAGACACAAAACGTGTATGACATTAGCAACTATTAGAGACGGAGGTAGCATATGTTTTATAGGTAACTATTGTATTGTATTAATAGTGTAATATATATTTTATAGGTAACTATTGTATAAATCAACTATTAAGTAGACTATATATGATTTGAAACTAATTAGCTATACTAGTCCTACCTCCGTCCCATAATAGAGGATTCTGGCTATTCACTCGTAACTTTTGATCATTTATCTTATTCAAAAATTTAGTGCAAATATAAAACTTTATAAGTGATACTTAAACTACTTTTAATAATAAATAAAATAATAAATAAAATAAATAATACTTTTAATTTTTTTAATAAGACGAGTAGTTGTAAACAGAAAGTCAAAATCCTATATAATTTGGGACGGGGGAGTATTAAACTTAGGTCTTGTTTAGTTCCCAAATTTTTTTTCCAAAAACATCACATCAAATTTTTGGACACATAAATAAAGCATTGAATATAGATAAACCAAAAAACTAATTGCACAGTTATGGAATAAATCTTGAGCGAATCTTTTAAGGCTAATTAGTCCATGATTAGCCATAAGTGCTACAGTAACCAACATGTGCTAATGACGGATTAATTAGACTCAAAAGATTCTTCTCGCGGTTTCTAGGCTAGCCGTGAAATTCGTTTTTTCATTTGTGTCCGAATACCCATTCCGACGTCCAATCAAATGTTCGATGTGATGTTTTTACTAAAAAAATTTTGACAACTACACATCACCGTAGAGCTGAGTTAGATTCTTAGTAGGCGGGCAGTGCATGCAGATGCAGCCCTTTGCCCGCATGACAAACAAAAAAGCCTTCTCCTCCTCGCCGGCAGCTGCTGCAGACGCATTTGCAGAGCCACCATGCAAGCAGGCCTACCTAAGCTACTAGCTAGTATACTTGTACTATACTACTGTCTAGTAGTACTTGAGCAAGAGCTGCCTATGCACGCGTACTGCAGCTTGGAGTATTCAAATCTCGTGATCAAGGAAAGCATCGATCGAGGGCATGCGTATCGATCTCAGTTCTGAATCAGCTTCAGATGATCATCAGTCTTCAGACTTGACAAAACCAGACAAACACTGGAAAAGAAGAAGAAGAAGAATTAATTAAGAAACATTGTACATTACATATTGACAAGGCTAATTAACTGATTCCTGGTCGGATTAATTAAGTCTCGACTCTGTTAACACGCCTAGTACTACGGTTGGACAGTAGTAACCTCTGAAAGTCTGAACCTCTCACAGCTGACAGTATGTATGTCATCAGTATACTGTGGCTGCGTGTGTATATATATCTGAATGTGTTGAGCTATTCCCACATTCAGATCGATCGACAGCAACAGGTGCTCCAGATTGCACTGGTGCCCAATGCATTATGATCATCAGAGTCGATCGATGCAGAGTGGCTAGCTGCAGCTGCAGCCTGATCGATCAGTATATATGCACACTGCATTACTACTCCTATTTACTACTTTACAAGTCAAGCAAGCATGCAGATCATGGTGGTCCTCCTGCAACTGCAAGCATGATGCTGGATCGATGGATGGATGGATGATCAGTATTCAGTATAGCTAGCTAGGTCGGCATCATATGCTGTAGTAGTATGTTCATGGAGTATCTACTACTATCTGCTTTCACCAGCTAGCCTTTGCAGCAACCTGCCATTAAAAATCGACTTAGCCAAAGCCAAAGGTGCAGAGATGCTTCGAGCAGGTGCAATATAAGTCGCATATTTTAAAAGATAAGATAGCAGATAGAAAGGAGATGGACTACTAATTTGTAGCTAGCTGTATACGGTCTCCAAGACAAAATATGTGTATGACATGTAGGACCACGTTGATGTTTCGTAGGTAACTATTGTATTATATTGACTATAGATGAATTGGAGCTGGTAATTGGCTATATATTATTGAACTTTCTCTTCTACTGTAAATAAAATACTACTGCTCCGTACTAAAAAAAGTTTGATCATCGGTTTTATTTCAAAAAATTACAAAAAATTAGTTAGCTTAGAGTATTGTTCATGTGTTATCATCTAATAACAGTATCATAAAATATTCTATCTAAAAACTAAAAAGTTTATTTATTTTATGATGGAGGTTATAGTGCTACGTTTTGCAGTAGATAATGGTCATTAGTTGAATTGATTCGAGGGCCTTCTCTGAAGATGGATGAAACGTACCTGCGATCAATCTTCAGATCGTAAAGAAATGAGTAAAGTACATGTCCGGTCCTTAAACTTATGGCGCGATGTCACTTAGGTCGATAAATTTAGAAAATGCACGTTTAGATCCATGTACTGGTTTTAACGTCTAAAATTATGGATCTGAATGATACATTAAAACGAGTTCATGGATCTAGATGGGACATTAAAACAAGTTCATGGAACTGAATAGTACATTAAAACAAATTTATGGACCTAAACGTGTATTTTCTAAGTTTATGAACCTAAGTGATACCTCGCCACAAGTTTAAGTACCGACCATGTACTTTACTCTGAAGAAATTAACAACACACAACTTAGTTGATATGCTCTGTCATGGACTCAGTAGATCTGGCTTATATTTATTTTTTCACCAAATTTTATCTGTTAGTGTTAGCTTTCATATCGTTAATAATACTTATATAAAAGTTTTATTTATAATAAATATGCTGTTTGAAAAGCCAACGATCGCCTCCTGTGTTTTCTCCAAATCAAATTAGTTTACAACATGAAATACAGTACAGTACAAAGCTTTTATGTATGCATTCACCAGTCCAGCTGTGTATATAATATATATATATATATATATATATATATATATATATATATATATATATATATATATATATCAAACTGCGGACTGTTCCATCTTGCAACCCCTAAAGCTGCCCACCGAATACTATTAAACTTGCTCTAATACTGAAAAAAAAATTGGTTGTAGCATACAAGTCAAGATGTGGTACATATACACATAGAGATCGTCGTGGGTCAGTTCATGGATAATTTAGAATCGGCTCTATTTTAATTAAATGTTTTTTAATTTATTTAATTAAAGTAAAAAATAATAGACCCTGAATTATCCATCAATCTATCCATACCAATCCCTATGTGCACATTGGTTGTGAAAGTCATAGATGCTAATAGTGCTAGTAGAATGGAAGAACAGAAGAGAAGGAAGAATATGCATAAGAAGGTCTGAACGGTGGTGGGCCTCTGAAAAATGGATGAAAAATCCAAGAGATGCAGATAGGGCTCAGTGAAGAGGATGGGCTTAATTAGCTTAGCTCAGCAGTATTGCAAAGCCCATGCCTTCGATTCTTCGATTTTGACCGATTTAATTTGTTCACTGCATCCAAATCCGGCGATCGATCGCCAGCTGCATTTTGCCATAACTCATACCACCTTCATTCCATAATAACCTTATTTTTTATTTTTTCGTATCCAACGTTTGACCATTTGTTTTATTTGAATTTTTTCGATTAATATTTTTATTATTACTAGATGATAAAATATGAATAATATTTTATACGTGACTAATTTTTTTAAGTTTTTTATTTTTTAAATAAGACAAATGGTCAAATGTTAGACTCGGAAAAACGAAATATAAGGTTATTATGAGAAGAGGTAATACTAGTATACTGTACTATACGTACGGCACTGTACTGTACTGTACCTCACACGGATGCATAGTAGATGTACGACCTGTACGTATGCATGTGCTTGCACACGCTTTCTTCACAGGCCAATTAAGTCGTAGCTAATTTAATTATAAGAGATAGGGAAAGCAAATGAGATGCATCGGATGTATGGCTGTTTTCTTTTATTTTTAGATGAAATATGAATGATAATCTGATTTTTTTATTGATATTTAATGATATATATATGATGAAATTAATAACTATCCCCTCAAAAAAAACATAACTATAAAGATCTGATTTACAAAGGTGAGATGATGAGAATTTATTAGCAAAATACAATGTTTAATAGTTTAAAGACATACATATAAAAACCAAGAAATAATATAAGAATAAGCTGCAAAAAATCGTGACTTTTATCTGTCAACTTTTACAATTTACATCATAAAGATAGGGGTGTAAGTGAGCTAGCGGTCCACTTATAGGCTAAATAAGTGGTTAACCCACCGGGTACTGGTCCAACGCATGAAGGCTGCGACTCTGAACTTTATTCGGTGGTGTGGATTCTCGGTATATAACCCGTGAGTAAGGGTTTAAAAACATATTAAATTATATCTAATTTTGATTTATATAGTACAATAAATTCTTAATAAATTCTTTATCAAAATTGTAAGCGTTTTCTATTTTTAAAGATTTTAAGTATTTAATTTAAAATTTTAAAATGATACCTAAAACATTGATTATTTTAAATATACTTGTCCTCCGATAACTTTTAAATATATTTATATAATTATTTGTCTTATTAAAAAAGTATAAGTACCTTAGTTTCATGATAAAGAAATCATGATAAAATCGATAATAATCACATATTTTTCTTATAAGCAGTCAAATATTGACAAAAAGGGGTCGTACTCGTATGTATGCATGTATATACACACCAATATTACGCGTGACAGACAGGCAGTTAGTACATGCCGGCTACTGCATGCGTATATGTAATATGAACCGTCCAAAGTGTAGCCTATCGAATCATGCATCTTTTGTAAGCTTAGAAAATCATATGAACCCACATAGAAATTATTCTCAAATCTCTGGTTGTACCAAAATTAGTTAACCATATGGCCATGAATGGTGGAGCTAGAAACCCCAAATTAATTAAGCAACTGAATGAAATTTCGTCAAATTTTGATTCATACGTCTGTTAAAAGAGTGTATATACTGGTAGCTGTTTGTTGAACTTGGCTCGAATTCGGGTACATGATGACATGACCAAGTCCTCTATGGCGTCGGGATTTTTGGGCCATTTTTGCGATGCTACCAAAATGTGCCTTACCTATTTATTGAAAATTTCAGTACAACTTTTGATAAATTTGGATGAAGTTCAAATCAACCAATCCTAAATTGAGCTCAACGAATTCACATCCATATATGGTGTTTATTTGGAGGAGGAGGAGGAGGAGGAGACGAAGGGTTTGAATACGACCCATTGTTCTTTTTGGCTTTTATAAATTTGTCGTTAGTTTTTTTTCTAAATCACAAGTTTGTCACTAGAACGATAGTTTTAATGATTTTTTTGTAATTTTTTAGTGACAGTTTTATAATAACGTTTTAAACCAGTGCTAAATTTATAATTATCACTTGTTTTTTTAAGTGCATTATTTATATGCTCAACTGTGTCTAATAAGTATTCTTGATTTTTTTTCTTAACAAACCTACAATTTCCGAGTAAATACCAGCCTCAAAATTGTAAGCCTGTCACCGTTTGAATATGCTGACGGTAACTGTTCTGTAGCTAGAGTCCACCAAGGTTCTTTAACCCCCGTCTTTTCGCTTTTCAGACTTATAAGCCAAAATTTAAATTTTTAATTTAAAATTTGAAGTTGATTTTGTGAGTTTTTTCACTGAAATTTACTGTCTTTTAAATTACCAAGAATATATATATATATAAAAGTTTTATTTATAAATTATTTTTATTTGTAAATATATCTTTTACAACATCACCCTCTTTAAATTCTGAGCCTGTCACTGGTTTGAATACGCTGACGACAACTATTGTTGTGATCTAGCTAGCTAGCTAGAGTCCACAAAACTTCTTTTTAATTATCTTCTTTTCCCTTTTTTTTCTTCGGTTTATTGCATGGTGCACAGCGTCTGCGTGTTGCATGGTTTCACAAACATTGACCGTTGACCGGACAACCCATTCTATGCCTCACCGACCCCCTATCTCTCTCCTTTTCCTTTTTGCAGAAAAAGTGTACTGCCATCAATTAAAGCTATAGCCAACACGGTTACACGACGAAGGGGGTGTTTTATTTTTAGGGCTAAACTTTACTCACATCGAATGTTTGGACACTTATTATAAATAGTAAACATAGTCTATAAATAAAACTCATCTATAAAATTGGACTAATTAGCCTAATTAATCTACGATTAGCGTATGTGATGCTACATTAAATATTTGCTAATTATGGATTAATTAGGTTCAAAAAATTTGTCTCGTGGATTAGCTCTCATTTATAAAATTAGTTTTTTGATTAATCTATGTTTAATACTTCAAATTAGTGTCCAAACATCCGATGTAACATGTGGCTAAAAAGTTTAGCCCTATCTAAATAACCCCCAAGTCGTTGTCCAAAAAACCAAAAAAAAAGTGAAATAAGGCGGTGTTTAGATTGAGAAAATTTTTGGGAGAAGTGTTACGTTAAATGTTTGACCGGACGTCGGAAGGGGTTTTCGGACTTGAATGAAAAAAATGAATTTCACGGCTAGCCTAGAAACCGCAAGACGAATCTTTTGAGTCTAATTAATCCGTCATTAGCACATGTTGGTTACTATAGCACTTATAGCTAATCTTGGATTAATTAGGCTCAAAAGATTCATCTCAAGAGTTCTTACATAACTGTGCAATTAGTTTTTTATCTATGTTTAATGTTTTATTTAGGTGTCTACAAATTGGATGTGATGTTTTTGAAAAAAATTTGGGAACTAAACCAGGCCTAAAGCAAACAAAACAAAACAAAACTGAATAGCCAGGTCAAATACTCCAGAAGAATCAGAGCAAATTGTTTCTTTGTCAACACCAACAGAAAAAAGTACTCCCAGAAAATCTTTTAAAATTGGAAAAAGTTCAGAGGAGAAACAGTGGCCAGCTAGCTCCAGTTGACCTAACCCTGTTCCTTCACTTGTTTTATTCTTTCAACAACAACCAAAAAAAAAGGAAAAAGATATTACTACTACTCATATGAGCAGAGTTAACACTTTCATTTCATCAAAAGGAAACAAAGGATAAACTGTTCCCCAGGGTATGTATAATTTGATCATAGGATCCAATTAGATTAAGTAACTGAGAACCTCTTTGGAATGTACGAATTTTTTACATAATTTTTACATAAGACAGTATAATTAATGACCTCAAATTTTGTTTGAAAATCTTCCAAACCGAAGATACCATAATTAATCGAGAGGCCAAATTAAATGACAGTGATTAAGGAATGCTGTGTAGTAGGCCCAGCTATAGCTAGCATAATTAGCTAGGTAATTAAATAAAATGAGAAGACAAAAAAAAAAGGCTGGATTTTTATTGGTCGGAGAGCATCATCATCCTGACGAACTCGTCGAAGTTGACCTGGCCGTCGCCGTCGAGGTCGGCCTCCCGGATCATCTGCTCCACCTCCTCGTCGGTGAGCTTCTCGCCGAGGCTGATCATGACGTGCCTGAGCTCCGCCGCCGAGATGAGGCCGTCCTGGTCCTTGTCGAACACCTTGAACGCCTCCCGGAGCTCCTCGTCGGCGTCGGCGCCGCCCCCCGCGCCGCCGCCGCCGCCGCAGCGGACGGCCTTCCTGGCCATGAGGGCGAGGAACTCGGCGAACTCGATGGTGCCGTTGCCGTCGGCGTCGACGTCGCGGATCATCTCGGCCAGCTCCTCCCTGGTGGGCGTCTGGCCCAGCGAGCGCACCACCGTGTCCAGCTCCTCCAGCGTGATGCAGCCGTCGCCGTCCTTGTCGAAGAAGGAGAACGCCTCCCTGAACTCCGCTATCTGCTCCTGCCTCAGCTGCACCACCTCCCCCATTATCTTAATTATCGCAAGCTCGATCAAGAAGCTAGCTAGCTAGGTTTGGAGCTGAGAAGAAGATGAAGAAGCTGTGAATGGTTTAGGGCAAGGGAGAGGGGGAGTGTTTATATAGGGCAGGCGCCATGGATGGCCGGATGGATGGAGAGGGGTGGAGTAATGGCGATCGGAAATTAATCTGAACGTACGTGTGGAGAGAAAAGGAGGAGGAAGAAGAAGGTGGCATTGACTTTTTCAGGGACTCGTTCAAATTCAGTTCCACGATTCCAATCGCCATCAAGATTTTGGATTATCACTTTTCACTATTAGGTTGGGTTCTTTTTGGCTTTTTTTTCTCTCGATTTCTATCCACACGTCTTCAAACTGCTCAATGGTGTTTTTATTAAAAAAGTTCCAATATAAAGTTATTTGAAAAATTAAATATTTAGGTTTTAATAATTAATACTTAATTAGATATGCACTAGTTATGTTTCTGTGAATTTTTTTAAGTCAACAGCTGAATTGAACACAGCCTTTTAGAGTACAAATAAATGAATTAACTGTGATAAAGTTAAAAGTTTATATTAGATGGGAAACTTTTAATTTATATAGAAAACTCTTCCTTTTTGCACGAAATACACCGCGTAACCACTTGCCCGCAAAAAAAAAAGAAAAAGAAAAAATCAATATCTGCATAGGAAACGTCAGTCAACTAGTTTTATTAGGTTGATTTTCTATGGCTGCTAGCTACCTCGCTAGCTAGGTCAAAAGTGTGATCTGCATATATGCGGCTTAATTAATTAATTAATTAAAATTTCAAAATGAGACGAACCTGAAAAATAATGTGAGGAGTTAGCAATGGAAGATTAATGAAAAATGAAGTATAAATCGAATCAGTTGCATTGTTTGGAGATGGAGGCAAAATGTTCCTCTGCCGGCCGGGGTTGGCCTGGCTGTGTCAAATGCGAGGGATTAGGATGGAATTATTATTTAAGGAAAAGTTTAGTTAATTTTTATTCTCTTTAATACTTTCTAGATAGCTTCTAAACGTTCATTTGTAAATATACTGAGTCCTATGTCTGACTGAAGTGTTCCAGATTGAATCAACCGTGTACTACTCTGACCAACAGAATTACAGAGGATTTGCTCTCAAACCATTCCTCAAGTTCACAGCTTATATATATATATATATGACATTTTTAGCAACTGTGATTTAATTACATGATCAATTGTTCTTTTTTATATTGGAAGTATTGCCTTCTCAGCGGTGAGTGAGTGAGTGAGTGAGTGCAACTAGCAACCTGCCATCGAAGAAGATATAATCGTTTTCTTCTCTATTTCTTTTCACCATCCACCACCGCCACCATTGCTAATTACTAAAAAAAAATCCAACTTGCTATTTTGTTCATCAGTGACATATATGAGAGCAATTAATTAGCTAATTAATCTGCACACACAGAGCAAAGGCAACAGCATTGCCCAACCCCAACCAATTGCAAACACATACACAATCTTTTTTTTTCTCTTAAGATGATGAACCAGATGAACATAATCTAGCAGAGCGTAATCCATGATAGATTAATTAGTACTACTAGTTAACAATAATTTTGTGGCACACGAGGCAGCATGATTAGAAAAATAAGAACAATTAATTATGATTTGGTCTGGCGATCGACGCGTTTCCACAGGCAGCTGTGCACAGCTGGTACTGTGGTGTGGTCGCATCTCATCTCATCTGATGAGTTGTCCATCTGCATAACATTGGATGATGATGCATTCAGAAAACCACCGCTGCACACCGATCGTCGTCAGGCACCCATCTTCTCTGCCTCACTGCATGCATCACTCGGGGCTTGCAGAGGAAGTATGTTCTCGTGTTAATTAAAGGGGTGTTTAGTTGGAGAAAATTTTTGGGAGAAGTGTCACGTCAAATGTTTGATCGAATGTCGGAAGGGGTTTTCGGACACGAATGAAAAAACGAATTTCACGGCTAGGCTGGAAACTGCGAGAAGAATCTTTTGAGCTTAATTAATCCGTCATTAGCACATCTTGGTTACTGTAGCGCTTATGGCTAATCATAGACTAATTAGGCTCAAAATATTCGTCTCAACATTTTTTTCGTAACTATGTAATTAGTTTTTTGGTTCATCTATGTTTAATGCTTTATTTACTGTCAAAAATTCGATGTAATGTTTTTAGAAAAAATTTTTGAAAACTAAACCAAGCCAAAAGATATAAAAGATTACTTGATCTCCTCATAATTTTCCTCTGTGCCATCTAGCAACAAAACTTTTGCCGGCGGGGATTGTCTGCAGCTACATGTCAGCCTATGTTACTGCACAACATTAACTACAGAGGATCTATATCCCACTTTTACTGTTGCCTCCCTCGCTTTATAACATAAAGGATTTTACGTTATTTAGCAGAGTTTAAAATTAAAATAGAACTACTTTGATGTCTTTAGGGGTTTACTTGGTGGAGAAGGACCAGATGAAATTCTCACCGATTATTAAATTGTTGGATTGAATGAGAAAATTAGTGGTCTAAAATTGCCTATATTTGTAGATAATCTTGAACTCTATGTTTCTTTTTTTACATCTGTGAAAAGAGGGAGTAAGCATCTCTGAACTCGCCGCGTTAGAATATAAGAGAATCATTTTCCTTATATTTTTGGATGGGAGCAGTAGCATTCTGATTATTTATTTGTAAAACCATGGTGCTACCTGCAGTTGTTTGTGTGAGAGCCAAACAGGGACTGATGCATATATATAAAGGAATAACAATCATATACTTTCTTGACTTTCTTCATCTCAAAAAATATATAAATATAGATTTAATGTAAATGTTAGCATTTAAGACTAATTTACCCGTGTGTAAAGTTTGAACAGGGAATTCAGATACTTTGAGCAGTGCAGTGGGTATGCATGAGTAATAACAGTTGAATTTCCTGAGAGTTTTGGACCAGAAATTCTGCTATAGTGCACGCGCCATGACTGATGAGATCGATAAAATCTGTGTATAATTAATTAATTAATGGTACTACTAATTAATTACGGTTGGACGGACCCTGCAGATCGATCGATCCTTTCAGAACTTGGAACTTTCCGAAATTATTAATTACGGTTAAACTCTTAAGTAGTTAGCTTTTAGGTCTATTTTAACCATTCGTATTATTTTTAAAATATATATATAATTACTAATTACGGTTAAACTCTTAAGTACTCCCTCTGCTTTTCTTTATTTACTTTACGTAGTTAACTTTAGGTCTATTTTAATCATTTGTCTTATTTAAAAATTCATATAATTATTACTTATTTTACTGTGATTTGATTCGATTTATTACTAAAGAATTTTAAGAATGATATATGATTTTGTATATTTGTAGAAAATCTTGAATAGTACAAACAATCAAAGACCCAAAAATTAGAAATAATTAACTTTTTACCATCCCTACGTTTAGTCATAACAGATTTGCCACTGGACCTATGTGTCATAGACACATGAGTACCCACATGTCATAGACAGCGGGTGACAAATCTGTTATCAACCATTTTTAAAAGTGGCAAACGTTAAATGCTCCCAAAAATTAACGTATTAAATAAAAGACCGAAAGAAGTATATATATTACGCCTAAGGCACCCATATTTATGTTGTGTTTAAAAAAAAAAAAAGCTGTTCACCTATGAAGACTCGATCAAGTTGTGATCAGCAATTACTCTACTAGGATATAAGAATATTTTTCTTACATAAAATTGGTTTTCAGATTCAAATTCAAAAGTACTATTCTTTAGCATCTTGTAAATGACATTCCAAATGAGCACCATTGATGGTGCTTCAGAAATGACCGTGGCTACGTGCACCTATTCAGATCCGTGAAAGGAAAATAAGTAATTAAGGGCACGCTCGAGGAGATTATGATAGTTACAGATTCTTCCAAAATTTTTAAAATCAAAAGTTCTTCTAATCAACATTTAACTTCTAAGAGTCATGAAATTTAGAAAATAAACTAGAGAATGTAATCTAGAAAAACCTACCTTTTTTCAGATTATGAGAAACTGACTTACCGACGGCTTCGAGGTAATACAATTTTTTTAAAATTTTTAATAACTATTTAAATAACATGCAATATATGAGGGAATATTCACTTGATAGTTTAAAATCACTCCCGTACTTAAGACTCCAGAATGGAAAGGGGCAGCTGAGTGGCTAATTTGTTGGCCGTAGCTAGACGGTCAAGATTTGATTTTGACGACGTCCAACGAATTAATGCAACGCTTTGGGCGCGATCGGACGGTCCAGAATTCCTGGACGTTGGCTGGGTTGGATGGATTGGATCTCGATGGCATGCGTGCGTGCGTTGACGTCGACGAATTCAGAGAATGAACACGTACACCGCCGCCGTGGATTCAAGGGCACGCGTGTTGACGACGACCGATACGTGTAACAGCCTCGTTGTTTTACTTTATATATATATATATATATATATATATATATATATATATATATATATATATATATATATATATATAAACGAAACTACTACCTATTCATTGATTTAAAAAATAATTTATGAGTATCAATATAAAAGCAAACCTGAAATAAACTATGACAGAATAACTAAAATAAAATATAAATTTAAGTTTACAATTGAATTTTGACAATGATTGATATGTAAACCGTATCAAATAATACTTTATAATAGTAATAGTTTGGATCGATGGGAAAAAAACCAAATATTATATTTACAAATGAAAAATAATTTATAAATAATAATTTTATATATGTATTCTTAGCTATCAAAATCCATTGCTGAAAAATAAAATTTAGTGAAAAAAATTTCTAAACACAACTCTAAATTTAATATTAAAAATTTAAATTTTAGTTTATAAAGAAGCGAAAAGAGAGTGGAGGATGCGTCAGATCGATACGTCAGTCCTAAACGTGGACAGACCACCGTAACGCACACACCGGTGGATACTGATGGAATAAAAACAGTTTCGTTCGGTTTGAAGCCAAAATTGATTTTATAGTTTATATTTTATACTAAATTTTGATAATTCTTTGGAACAATTTATTTCGATTATCGAACGTGGACGTTGACGGTTATCCGCACTTCCAAGTCGACAGTGGGTTGATATGAAAGGTAAAATATTATCTATATTTTTATAGCTGAAGTATTTTATGTTTATGATAACTATTTAATGACATAAACAGTGAAACCAACTACCATAAAGTTGAAAAAAATAAGACCATATACTTGTATGTGAAAACTATATTTTATAAAAGAGATAAGCACACAAATAAAAACAAAGAAAGAACGCGTGAAACACATAGTAGTTTATTTTGTTTTTTTATGCTTATAAGATAAATTTTAATTTACAACTTTAAATTTGAAGTTGATTTTAAGATTTTTTTCATCGTAGTTAAATTTTTAGCATTTGCGTTTAGATCGTTATGAACGTGTATATAAAAATTTCAGTCAAAGGTTATTTTTTTATTTATAAATATGACCATTTTACTTTTTTTTCTTTAAAACCGAATAAGATGACCCGCCCTTAGGATATATTTGGGGAGCTTTAGATTCTGAGAAGCAACTATTATTTTGGTAGCCATCTTTTGAGAATTTAAAAAAGCTCCTAAATCCAGCTTCTCCAGGTTCAGAATTCTTAATTCATTTTTCAGAATCTATAACTACAGATTTTTAGAAGCTATGAACTATATAGGACAACTTCTTGCAAAAGCAGCTATGAAAAAAACTGCAGCCGAGAGAAGCTCCCTCCGACAGGCACTCGGTCCCAGGTCCAGAGGTAGAATATAGTGGCCAGCAGCTGGCGAGTACGGTGCAGTGCACGAAGGATTGGGAGAAAAATTGTGCAGGCAGACCCGTTGTTTAGCTTTTCCTGATCTGATATGGTCCGACATGTACACCCGCCTGACACGCCCCACCCACACCACACATCAATCTCTAGACCCATTCAAGCCGCACCGGCCCCGGGGTGACGGTGCTCCGAGGAGATCATAATTTCTCCCGTAAACGAGCTTTATCTATGTTTTTAATCGTTCTATTTATATATCCAAAGATTTAATGTGACATGATATTTTTAAGAAAAAAAATTAAAAACAAATATGCCTTTTGTTAAAGCTAGGAATTTTTCCAAAAATATCGCATCGTTTGACACCTAAATAAAGCATTAAATATTCATGAACATTAAAACTAATTAAACAGTTATGGAGAAAATCGTGAGATGAATCCTTTGAGTCTAATTAGTATGTGATTAGCCGTAAGTGCTACAATAACCTACACGTGCTAATAACAGATTAATTAGACTCAAAAGATTCGTCAGACAGTTTCTCGGCGGAATCTGTAGCTTTATAATTAAACTACGTTTAATAGTTTAAATGTGTCTCCGTATATCTAATGATACGATGTTTTTGAAAAAAAAATTATAAACCGAACAAGGCCTAAATTGAAGTAGATCCGACTCTTAATTAGTCACGAGTCATCCATGGTAATCCAAGTATACTATACATACACTGATACACAGCCGCTGACTTTATTATTGTAGTGCAAAATAGTGCCAACTGTTTTGCTACTGTCCCATTTTAACTGTACCGAATGTACGGCCGATCTGACAGTGACACGTCGACCCACGAGCCTTCTCGATCGTCGATCTCACCCCTTGTCTTAGTGAGTCAACCCATAAAAAAATCTCTTTTTTCCTAGTCAGCTATCCTAGCAAGTCAATCCATTGACTTTAATGTTTGCCAGCTTCAAACAACCATAAAAAGTCTGATATGTTTTTCATCAGAATAAATTATCCATCTTTGTTCATCTTTATTAGTGATGTGATAATTATGGATCGATCAATTATGTATTTTTATAGCTATTTGATAGTATAAATAAATAAACTAATTTTTTGTAAAATTAAAGTTTCTGCATAATTACGTCAAGAAAATTCTATATTAAAGTTATTTCATAAATCACAGTTGAAAAGTTAGGGATTGTGTAAATGAAAACCCAAAATCTAGAATTTGGACCATAATTATGTCACCCTCATTTCAACTTTTGAGGATGAACTTTGATTTATTTAAACTGTCTAAACTGACTTGCTTCACGATCCTGTCTATCGGCTACATATATTCATGATTTTTATAGATGTACGGATAAAATAACATAAATATATATTTAACTTGGTAAGTCCTAAAAATACAATAATTATAATGTCAGAGGTGAAGTAGATCGGAGTGCTACTACAACTTGAGCTCGATCGTCCTGATCATGTTATTTTCAATCTCTAATGCTCCATGCTCAATTTTCATACATGAAGAGAAGAATAAGAAAATATTTTTCTCGCTGACACTTTCCGTACATATATATAAGTATATGTATCGGACTTAACCAACATGAAAGTGCACCAGTACGTAAATTGTTTTTACTAAAATAATTTTCCTAATATATATAATAATTGAATTTAATTAGTTTTCCTCCAACCTCTCACTATCGAGTCAAGAGTAGTCTGAGCAAGCTAAAATAAAATAAAAGAAAGAAATCATACAGTTTGTTAATCTGAGCATGTCAAAAGGAAGAAATCATACAATTTGGTGATAGCGAATGCAGTTAAGGCTATTCAACTGTTCAAATTTTCTCATTATATAGATGGAGATTCATACATCAAGTGTCGGATTTGTGGCTGTTTATCCACTTCCTCATGCACTTCTTGGTGAGTCACACAAAATCAGTTCCTTTCCAGCACTAGTCATTTTCTTCTCCCACTAATTTGAACTCATACACAGAGTTAATAATCAGCCCAGAGTTCCCCAATTACTGATGCGAAAGCGAGAGGGAAATTCTCTTTCCGGACTCAAATATTTGACATTTAGAAAATAATTTTAGTTAAACTCTTAAAACATTCATGACTGGAGAGAGTATGAGTACAAATATGAAAGGGAAAAAAAAGTATGAGGGCAAATATGAAACACAAATTAAGGAAATAATCTTGACCTAGTGAGTGCTATATTTAAGTTTTCTTTGATATAAATTAAGAAAAATGTACCATGCTTGCTCTGTCCTGTATTTACATTCCAGACTATATGTTGCTTATGTAGTTGTGTGGCTCTGTCCAGGACATGAATACTAACACCATGTCACCATCATTTCAAGATGAGCTAGCTGCACCTTTGAAAAATAGGTAACTCCTCTCGTTCTGAAAAAGCTTCAGCTTAAAAGTTCAGGTGCCACCATGGCACCATGCTATAGCAAGCACTCTACCCCTCTTTCAAGAAGAGATTATAATAACAAACACAACTAAACAAAGCCATCAAGCTGTATAGAGGTGGAAAGGTTAGGGCTAAATCTTTAAGTACCGTCTTGATTCACAATGAAATGCTTTACGACACTATCTAGATTTAGATTTATATAAATGCTAATGAATCTATATATACATACATACATATATTAATAAATGAATTTAGATATAGTCGAGAGGGTAGATAGTACTTTGGCCCTCCTTCCAAATAAGAATCGGAAGCGAAGTTAATTTTTTTGTAGAACACAGAAGGAGCAGAGACGATGGACTTTGGGTTTGCTGATTCCAATTTTTGCCATCCTCCAAAGAAACAAACAGACTCAAAGTAGTAGATGGGCTTATTTTATTACTGGGCCTGAGACAAGACTACAAATCAAGCAGTTGTTCGATGGGCTGGGCTGAAAATGCAGTAATACGTGCTCTTTAAGAGTATTAATGGGCCACCAATCATCCATCAATGGCAGCTTTTGAATGGGCTGCAGGCCCGTATCCAATGGGCTGTGCTGGTTTCGACGTGATGCTTCCTGCCACCGGTTAGCTGCGTTCGTTTTGTCGATGTTCGACCAAAGATTAAAGATTTTCATGGCAGTTATATAAACGATGAAATTAATTATTATAAGTTGAAATATATGTTTTAGAAATATAGGATGATAAAATTTCATGTAGAACATTTTTTTCTTTTTTGTAAAAACATATTATTGAGCAGTTCAAAAAATATGTCCGTAAAACTTAAGGAAAAAGCTGAGATTAATATGGAGAAAAGAGAGCACCCCTATAGGTGTGTGTATATATATTTTAGTGCTATCAATTATTTGATAGGGTACAATTATATATATTTAGTTTACTAGAAAGGTGGAGCTAATTAATTATTTGATATGGTAAAGAAAGGTCTATGCCATTACCAATTGTTTGGCTTCAATCCAAACCATAACATTTATACTCTGTTTCCTCTGCTTACTCATATACATATATAGTGAGTTTGACTTTGGGTTTGACGTGCAAAAATATTTCAGATGCAGATTACACCTCCTATCTTTTGGCTTTGGGTTGTGCTTATAACAATAAATTTAAATTTAAAATTGATTTTGAAGTTTTTTCACCGAAGTTTATTTTTCAACTTTGATTTTTAGATCACTACATACACATA
Organism: Oryza brachyantha; assembly: GCF_000231095.2. NCBI lineage: Eukaryota > Viridiplantae > Streptophyta > Magnoliopsida > Poales > Poaceae > Oryza > Oryza brachyantha. The sequence goes on along the minus strand of NC_023174.2, from coordinate 15,345,586 downwards.
TATAAAAGTTTTATTTATAAATTATTTTTCATTTGCACTTGTGCTGTTTAACCTTTTCTTTTAATATGCCAACAAGAGCGGTTAGCCAGCCCTGCTACTACAACCTGAACCAGTATATATTATATTAAACGAACAACATATCTGCATAATTATATATAGACGTCCTAAGTACTATAACCAACGATGAAACTGAAACAAGGCAAAATTAACCGGTTAACAATCTGTTGATTAATTAATTCCATCTACCTGACTAGCTAGCTCTACATATATTTATAGGATACCTACGAACGTAGGTATATGTTTTCTCTCGCTCAATAACACTCGATAACCATGCCATATATTATTATAGGGACAATTGCAAAATAATCTCTGGTTTAAAATAATATTGTAAAACTATCACTAGATAATTATAAAAATACCTCCGTAACCGTGACATCCTTGCAATATAGAAAAAAATCAGTGGCAAATTAACAAAAGACCCTGTATTATATCAGGCACAATCAAACTAGCTAGCATTTAAACTAAGGAGAGAAAATCATTGACAGTGAACCACAATCCAGAGCTAGATCATGGAGGGCCAGGGTTAACCTTGATGGTGAGAGTATTATATTAGTTAATACATCCTTGTATATGATTAGATCGTTCTTGTCCGTTGGTTTGTGCTGTAAGGACCCCATCACAACGCATTTATTTAATCCCTCTCATATGTGCAGTCAAGTGGTATGCTCCAATTAATAGGATGATGCATGCTTAATTGGCTTCATTCATTCCTACTCCTTGATGGGCAATTTGTGAAAGATATATCATGTGTAATCTTGGGAGATTACAGTTCACGCATGCATGATCACTAGCTGCTTAATTAATTGTGCTAATAAACTCGTAAAGTTGACTGGAATATACATATATAAAACCTCAGTTTACAGAAATTTGAAAAGGAAAAATAAAGGCAAATGCATTTTTTTTAAACACGCATGACTACTAATCATCATATAATACTGCCTCCGTTTTCTTCATTTGACGCCGCATGACAACTAATCATCGTATAAGACTTTTTAGTATTGACTAAATTTATATAAATGCTAATGAATCTAGGCATATAAATAATATACATTGACCAATACATTAATCTAGATATAGCTAAAAAGTCTTATCATATGAAACAGAGAGAGTAGTAGGTAATTTTATCATTTATACTATTAAATAGCTATCATAAAAATAAGAAAATATTTCGTCTTTCATCGAGAGCACATCTTCCATTGTACACCACATGGGGTAATTTTTTGGTTTTTATGAAAAAACAAATAATATATTTGCAAACGAAAAAGAATTTGTGATTGGTTAAAAACACTCAAAACTAACTCCAAATTTATAGTTAAAAATTTAAATTTTGGATTATAATCGTACACATAAGCGAAAAGATGAGGATGCATGGCTGGGCCTCATACATGATACCTTGTATAATGGTTATAAAATTAGGTGAAACACCTTAAAAGACAACCGTTCCTATGCTTCCATACCCTCCATGCCACCAACACCACTAGCAATTTAAACCCTTTCCACTAATATTTATGAACTCGTTGCAACAACAAAACAAAGCCATCTGTAATAGAATTATTCATCAATTAAGTAATGTACTACATTTTTATCCTCCACCTTCCATTAGGACCACCTGCTCTCAACTCATAAATGCAGTACAACGAGTACGTTATAGTACTGATGAGGACAGGAACACTTCACCTGCATCGATCCATATATAATCACAACCCTAACGATGACACCATCCTGAATAATTCTGTACTCGTCTTTTCACTTCTGCTCGTGCTTATAAACTTTTCACTTCTCTTCGTGCTTATAAATCAAAATTTAAATTTTCACTTTAAATATGAAGTTGATTTTATTATTTTCCCCATCGTACCTCATTTGACAACCTTTGTTCTCATTTGACAACCTTTGTTTTTATATCACTAGGAACACGGATATATAAATTTTATTCATAAATTAATATCATTTATAAATATATCATTTTCCTTAGTAACCCCTCCTAGTGCTGCTGCTGCAATTTTGTTCTACGGCTGCGTTCGTCCTGTTAGGCTGAACTACTCCTCATTTCCTATTTTCTGTTAGCACGTTTTTCAAACCACTAAATAAATAATGTATTTCGTATAAAAAAATTTCCATATAGAAATTATTTTAAAAGATTAAATAACTATATAGAAATTATTTTAAAAGATCAAATAACTCCATTTTTCAAGTTTTTAATAAGTAATACTGAATTAATCATGTGTTAATTATATTTATCGTTTTGAGTGCTAATTAGCTTTTGTAATCCGAGGCTAGTTCTTGCTGTGTTCGTCAGGTTAGGCAGAGATCCGGTAGCTAGTGGCTCTGGTTGGCTCCTCGAGAATCCAAATCCGGCGTGGTGCGTACCATGGGCCCACATTGCAGGTCATGGCCCGGGCCCACACCTGCTCAACGTGTGGACAGCAGCGGCCGTGCGGGCCCACCAATCATTCGGCCTGGAAGCTGACGCATCGCTGGGTTGCTTGGCTGTCGTCGAATGGTTGTCCAGCTTGTACATTTCGGTTCAGAAAGTTGAGTGATGAGTTCAGAATTTCAGATACTGAAGATTGGGGATGTTACCAAAGGAAAAAAAATAAGTTAGCTGAAGAAAGTTCAGTGTTCAGAATTTCAGATGCTGGAAATTGGGGTGTTGAAAGGCCAACCAAATTTTATTAAGATTTAAGGGAATCGCTATACGTTATAGATTTATCGACGCAAATAAAAGTCGGATGCGTGTCTAATGCGTCATTGGAGAGGTACAGATTGAACCAAGCCAGATTACATGTCAAGCCCTAACTAGAGCATTGAAGATGCCTCCTTGATTCCAAATGTTGATCTCATCCTTGATATCCTGAAATAGTTGCAGTCAAAGAAAAAGAATTAGAAAAGGTTGCCATGGGAAAAAAAAGTTTCAGAAAACATGAAATAATGTGTTTATGGTATGTTTGTTTTAGCTGTCGACTAAAGTGTATTCAATTGTAATCGACAGATTACATTTTTGAATACTGACATTTGCGAATTTTTGAGGAATTTGATTTTGTAGATATCTTGGCTAGCCTTGCTTGAAAGCCAAGACAACTTCTTGGAATGGACAATAGATGGGCTGGTGTTTTCAGTCACCGTCTCCTTTTTCCCACTTTTGCTTTGGGAGCATAATCTCCCGGTATGTCAATTTTATCAAGAAATTGTGCTAGAGAGAAACTGACAATCACAAAAAAAAAGTTGACATTGAAAATGCTCCCAAAATATGCTCAAATATAAATTGATGAGCAATTTTACAGTCCAACAAAAAATAACAAAAAGTACCTCGAGGTACCGATACCTCGTGGTACTAAATCGTTTCCGATCATTGGATCTAACAGCGTACATCCTACTCAACTAGATCCAATGGTGAGAAATGATTTGGTAACTCGAGGTACCGGTACCTCGAGATACTTTTTGTTAGACCGGAGTAAATCTCTAATTTGATTGGGCTTGAGTTCATTAGTAAGGGTCATCCAAATATTAAAACATCTTCCAGAATTTCACCCAACCTTATTATCAGAAAATTTTGGCTCAAAGTAGTTTTATAGACCAAATTGTGCAATTTTAGTTAGATACATGCTCTTACAAAAGCTATCCTTGATGTCAGTTTCAGTGAATGGACGACAGATCAAGAGACATATTCAGGGTCACTCTCTTGCTTTGTTTCCACTTTCCACTTATCACTTGAAAAATGGGTGATATAAAAAAAATATCAGAACATTTGCAAAGGATGGAATGGAGTATTCTAAAATAGAAATACTCATGCTTACGCCTTTCGGAACGGCTTAAAACTAAATATTGGATGTATCTGAAGAACAGAAACATATGGGACTTTCCACCCTGTTTTTAGTCTTTAGAAGTTTATAGCTATGCCCCTGTAAATTCCCTTCGATCTTAATGAAATTCTGCGAAAAAAAGTTTATAGTTAGGTTAACCTAAATCCATTATATATTTAGCTTCATGCAAAAATATCACCTAACAAAAACATATTTTCTTAGGTGGCCAAACTTGGAAGATCACCACTATGGTTGTCAGGATACCTCCACTAAGGGGGGTGTTTAGATTGAGAAAATTTTTGGAAGAAGTGTCATATAAAATGTTTGACCAGATGTCGGAAGGGTTTTTGGACACGAATGAAAAAACGAATTTCACGGCTAGCCTAGAAACCGCGAGACGAATCTTTTGAGCATAATTAATCTGTCATTAGCACATGTTGGTTACTGTAGCACTTATGGCTAATCATGGACTAATTAGGCTCAAAAGATTCGTCTCAAGATTTCTTTCATAACTGTGCAATTAGTTTTTTGGTTTATCTATATTTAATGCTTTATTTAGGTGTCCAAAAATTCGATGTGATGTTTTTGGAAAAAAAATTAGAAACTAAACAAGGCCTAAGAAGATAACAAAAGTTGTCATATGTTTTCCCCAGTTGTTCATATAAGCCAATCAGCAGCAGAATAATTTTACCTGTCAAGCCAATCAAGCTGAGGAATATACACTATATATGCCTTCTCAACAAGGCACTCTGATGCCTTCTCTGAAAATATCTCTTCTACCTTTGCCACCAATCAGCTTCAATTCTACTCCTACTTGTTAATAAACAACATGGACAAATGGCAGTATAATCAATACTCTGGCCAAAGCCTGGGTCCTAATGTCTGAAACAAACAGCAGATCCTGCTCAATTTGTAGGCCCAACTGTACTGTAGCAACAATTCAGCATGGCAAAGACTGGAGATAAGAAATGTGCTGTTCTAGTGCACATTTGATCATTCACTGCTAGTATGTATTTACAAATATCATGTGACAAATACCTTCAATCAGCCCTGTGCTCAATTTAATACTCTGTTCTTATCCTTGACTCCTTGAGATCCAGGGCATGCAGGTCTATCTCAGAATATTAGTTAGTGAGCAAGGACAAAGCATTTGCCATTAATTGGGAGAAAAAAAAATCTGAGTGCTTGTGGACAAGATCATCTTGTATAGCTTTAAATAACATATTGTGTTCATTTACAATCTATAATGATATGAGCTGTGATCTTTAGCCATATCAAAATACTAAAGGTAATGGAATGCTTCCCCCCCTAGAATCTTTGTTGTTTCATAGTTCATATTTAGACATTAATCAAAGATGAAGATATGCTGCTTTTTTCTTTATAATTTAATTGAGCAGTTCTTCTTTTCCAACAGCTTTTGCTTGCAATATTGTTGGTTCTACTTCAATGAAAGAGATCAAGAAAAATTACTAGTTTGCTCTGAAGCTACCAAATTGGTATGTGCCAATGAGAGTTTTATCTGAAAAAAAAAGAGAGATGCCAATGAGACGAAGTTGCACAAAAACTGTATACGAGGTAACATCAAATCCTTCCTCTAGTATGAGAGCAATTTCGTGCTTACTGTTTTGCAACAAAACAGAAAAAATGTTGAAATGAATGCTAGAAAACGACCAACCTGACGCTGACTGCAGATCTTTGGGACGCTAGCTATTCGAACAAAATTGATGAAAGCTGTGCTGTCTGAAACTCTGAACCACACAAATCGCATGCATCCAAGAAAAGAAAAGGCCAACTGAATATTCATTTGTAGGAGAACAATTAAACCTACGACGTGATATCAGAGAATGTTTGTATTATTATTGTTGAATCGATAGGAAATATGATGGCTAAAAGAAGACAAGCGATTGATTAGTTGTTGATTAAGGTTAATATACTGCAGACCAGAGTTCAACAGTGTTATGTATATTAGCTTTTCAGTTTTCTTCTATGTTCATATTTTTTACATGTTTTTATTTAAGCAGGTCGACCAAATTTTATTAAGATTAGGGATAGATGCACACAAAAAAGGTAATACAGTTTGATCCATGAAGCTGAAAAGCCACATACACAGAGAATTGACCCCAAAACAGGGACCTTATACTACTGAATTTTTTTTTCTATATAGTTTCTGCAGAATTGTCACTGTGTTCCAAACAAGACCTTGAATTATAATAAATTGGGTTGGTGGCCACATGGAGGAAATTAAACATGGTGATATATATTATATTTTCTGTTGTCATCAGGTTCAGCCAAAGGCATCTTGGTGCAGAGATTCCATCCCCCAACATATATATGGCCCTAGGAGGGCTTGCCAACACTATATATATGGTCCCAGCAAAGCAAATATCAATGGCCAATTGCAACATGCCATGCCACCACCACATTGGACACATCAACCCCACACCTCAAACCAACAAAAAATAGCATGATACAGTTGAATCAACGTGTATTTTTCAGTACGCAGTAAATTGAGTTTAATGTTCGAGAACATACCTAATCAAAAATAAATCGCGTAAGATAATATATGTTAAAAACTATAATAATTTATCAGGACCAGACATCATAGACGACCACACACACAATTTGGTACACATGAACACTGACCAGAAGCTACTCTAATGTTGCACCACTCCATTGGTTGGAATGTGCTCCTTTATACCAATGATGATGACTAAGGTTACACTAACCATGGTTTAGCTAACCCACCCAAGCTACTTTAGTTAATTAATTGGAGTAAATAATAGCTAAGCAAAACTAATTAAGACACCAAAACCAAGTGAGCTCCATCATATAAAACCATCACACACCTAAAGCCGTACATGTACACAACTCATTGGCATAGTTAAGCTAACCTTCGAGGTGTGTTGGTGTCCATGGCCATGGACGCGAGGAGGAAGAAGAGCAAGAGCGGCGGCGGCGGCGAGGTGCTGCTCGGCAAGTATGAGCTAGGACGGTTGCTTGGGCGAGGGACGTTCGCCAAGGTGTACCTGGCGCGGTCGGTGGGCGGTGGCGAGGCGGTGGCGGTGAAGGTGATCGACAAGGCGGAGGTGATGGGCACGGCGGGCATGGCGCCGCGGGTGCTCCGGGAGGTGGCGGCCATGCGCCGGCTGCGGCACCCGCACGTGCTCCGCCTGCAGGAGGTGCTGGCGACGCGCGCGAGGATCTACCTCGTCATGGAGCTCGCCACCGGCGGCGACCTGCTGTCCAGGCTCGCCGCGCACCCGCGGCGGCGGCTGCCGGAGAGCGCGGCGAGGAGGGTGTTCATCCAGCTCGTGGACGCGCTGGCGTACTGCCACGCACGCGGCGTCGCGCACCGCGACGTCAAGCCGCAGAACATCCTCCTCGACGGCGGCGGAGGCCTCAAGGTCTCCGACTTCGGGCTCTCCGCGCTGCCGGACTCGGTCCGCGACGACGGCCGCCTCCACACCGCGTGCGGCACGCCGGCGTACGCCGCACCCGAGGTGCTCCGCCGCAGGGCCTACGACGGCGCCAAGGCCGACGCGTGGTCCTGCGGCGTCATCCTCTTCGTCCTCCTCGCCGGACACCTCCCCTTCGACGACTCCAACATCGCCGACATGTGCCGGAAGGCGCACCGCCGCGAGTACGAGCTCCCGCAGTGGGTGTCCCAGCCGGCGCGCCGCCTGGTGAGCCGCCTGCTCGACCCGAACCCAGACACCCGCGTCGCCGTCGAGTCCCTCGCCACCCACCACCCGTGGTTCAAGCGCTCCCTCAGCGTCGACTCCCAGCTCGACGGCCTCCTCAACGGCCAGCCGGAGCGCGCGGTGGCGTTCCAGGCGCCGGCGCCGCTCAACGCGTTCGACATCATTTCCATGTCTCCCGGCCTCGACCTGTCCGGGCTGTTCGGCGAGAGCAGGACGAGCAGGGAGAAGCGGTTCATGACGACGGAGTCGCCGGAGAGGACGCTGGAGCAGCTCGGCCGCGCCGGCGGGAAGCTGGGCTACGTGGTGGTTGGCAAGAAAGGAGTGGAGTTCCTGCCGCTCGGAGGGCTGTCGCCGTCGGGGATCGCGGCAATGTCGGTGGAGATGTCGGAGGTGGCGCCGCCGCTGATGCTCGTCGAGCTGCGGCTGGAGGTGGCCGCCGGCGACGGAGACGGCGAGGTGCAAGGGTTCGGGTGGGAGCAGCTGAGAGTGGAGCTAGGTGACGTAGTTAGGGCTTGGCATAGTTGTGAGGATTTGGGTGAACTCTAGGGCTTTTTTGTAAATGATAAGGGACTCTTTTGTCGCATGGAAATGTAATTGTAATTGTAATACATATAGGGGTGATTGTTTAAACGAAAAATAATCTGTGAATTTTTAGTAATTTAAAAGCTAAGGCTAAAAAAACAAACTGCGATGAAGAAGCCACCAAATTAACTCCAAATTTAAGGTTGAAAAAGTTTAAATTTTAGCTCCTAATCATAGGTAGAAGCGAAAAGATGCGGATGATAATGTACGTATTAATGCTAGATTTATTTTCTACTCATTTCAAGTTTACATAATTAATCGGGAATTATTAGAAACTAATACTATATGTTGATAACGCTAACATAATCTGTTAACTTGTTAACCACTATACTTATTTCTATCAACTGTGGGATGATTCTTGCATCACAACGGAAATTTACACTTTAATGGTTCCATTTTCCCTTATAAGCTATAAGGAAATGGTTATTCGTAGGTGCTACTCCCTCCGCTTGAATATATATAAATATAAATATATATATATATCTAATATTTGCACCCCTATTATAATAATTTATTTTATGCCCCTCCCCTCATATGGCCCAAACCCACCACACACCCCCTCCAAAGACCCAAAACCTCTCAACTAGCCTGGTCAAAGCCCTCCCACGCCGATCAAACCTGTGCTTTGACCTTCCTCCACATCCCACCTTTGCCACTCTCGTCTATCTAAAAGTGCAGTAATATAAAAAGATAAATAAGGAAGAATAATCCAAAGATACCATGTATGATTAAACGATGAGGCAGAGGCTATAAGGGAGATGAGCCACTTCTACGTAATCTTTAATATAAAAAGATAAAAAAGAGTAGATTGGTTAAGCCATGATTAAAATTATTACACCAGAGCGAGTATAGATGTGATATGTTGCATGCATCATCTCTTAATTAATAAGTTGCTTACATGGATAAAATTAAATAAATATAGCATCCATCTCTATTGTAGAACTTGCTCTTAGCTTTTATTTTGTTGTCTAAAAAGGATAATTATATGCACGATGGCATATGATTTTGATCATTTGCAAAATAGTTTAAGTCTACATGTTGGAGACTCAGTTTTTGTTGTTAAATTGTATATAGTACGACGTTGGCGACATTGACGGATTATTTGCATTTGTATTTTGCATCACCCAGACCTAGAATTAGAACATGTTGAAGTGGATATGCACAGCAAGCATGCCGACGACATTGATGCAATATTTGCATTTTACGGTGTAGGCCTAGCTGCCACAGTTAGAAGTTTGTCATGACAATGGAAGCGTGGTATATATGAGTAGACATGTCAAGAAAAATACCACGTGAATACATGCATGACTACACAAAACAATTAATTATTTGTTAGTGAGATAAATCAACGTGATTTAAATATATAAGATTAAGTTTCCTGATAACTTCTGTCGTTTAATTTGCCAAGTCTTTAGAAAGTGATTTGTTTACCATGCATGTTTATTTTCCATCGAGAATTAATGTAATGACAACCATGTATGGAAGCATATGAATTCGAGATAATCAACATACCACTATGCATTTTTTCAATAAAAAAACTCTACCCATCTTATACACAACAACTTAATTTGATTAGTTTTCCTCCACTTTCTTAAAAACTACACTAAGAGCTGACTTAATATCAAGTTACTCATCATGATAAGCAGGAAGAGTAAAGAAAGGGTGACAGTTGTAGCATAGCTACTTTAACTGGTATTTATATATGTCAGATGCTTTTCCGATTATCACGAACTTCTGTGTTAGACACACAGAATCAGTTTATTTCATGCAAATCTGACCTTTTCATTCATTTGAGAGTAACTTCAATAGTATAGCCAACTACTAGCTCCAATTTATCTATAGTCAATCTAATAGTCAATTCATATAATAATTACCTACAAAACATTTGTACATGGTCTCACATGTCATATACACACTCTGTCTTAGAGTCCGTATGCAGCTGGCTACAAATTAGTAGTCCACCTCTCTTCTCTCTCCTCTCTTATCTTTTTAAAATATGCTTATAGCTGGTTTATAGACTGCTATTGTACCTGCTCTGACTGCATATACTGATCAGTTAATCGGTCTCTAGCTAGAGTTGCTCAATTCTCAACTCAGAAAGAGGGATGGATACGAGTTTGAATATGGAAAAGATTAAGGAAAAAAAGTTGAACGAGTATTCAGAGTTCTCTTTGGTAAAAGTTAAAAAGATATCATGCTTGCTCTGTCCTGTACGTACAATCAAGAATATCTTGCTCTTTCGAGGACATAAACATTAGAGCAATTTTATCATTATTTAGTAGGTACCAAGAGGTACCAAATTTTTCAGGTACCTGTTGATACCTTAGGTACTAGAATGTACTAAATTTTACATAGAAAAGAGTAGTGCCTCGTGGTATCTATTCAAGGATAGGAAAAAAAACTCTAAACAATAACACTATGTCGCACCATCATTTCGATTTTTCAAGGATGAATTGTGCCTAAAAAAAAAAAGTGTAACTGCTCTCATTCTGAAAAATCTCGGTTTAAAGTTCAGGTGCCATCATCACTGTATGGGTGGCTTTAGCATTCATTCTATGACCTGTCTGAGGAAGATATCATAATAACAAATCCTACTTAAACAAAGTCATTAGATGGGTTTGATCAAGCTGGCTCCCATAGCAGGCTGGAAAAGTAAAGATAAACATCATTGCTGATCACCTACTATCCTACTACTAACCCTGTCCTTGCTTTTCAGCAAGAATACAAGCTGCAGTCACAGGCCAATGTAACTGACATATTCATGTACCAATCAGGTGAGTTAGATTCATAGCATGAAGACACTCCAAAATACAGTGACATGTTTGGCTCAATTGTGGCCTGCTTGTACACAAAACGGCTGTTCAGATTTCAGAGTCAGGTGCATCATTCAATTGGGGAGCCATGTCTGGCCTTCTTTCAGTAGAGCAGAGGTGTTCATGCATCAGGGAGGAGAATATTTCCTTTTTTTAGACTAACTCTACTCTGTTGATGATCTTGGATGAGATTAGTGTTAGTGTATGTATGTGAGAGAGATGAAGAGGGTCACTTTCCATGTATCTGTTCATTTTCTTGCATCCAATGAAGGTTTCTGTCGGCTGAATTTTCTGAATGATTTGATCGATACCCTGAAGAAAGTGAGAGCGAAGGCTGTGTGGTAGAGTTCATGGCAGCCGTTGGTTTGAGGGGTCTGAATTGACAGGTCCCTTAGCATCATGAATTCATGAGCTCATGACATACCATGAATGTGACTATACATGTTAATAACATCAACTTGCAATCAAGCAAAATGGTACATGAAAGAACCCATTGCTGGAACTGACAAGGGAAAAAAAACATTATTTCCTGGAAAAGAAGTTGCAAAGATAACAGAGTAACTGTATCCACTCATTATAGAGTTTTTCTACCATCCTCGAAAAAAATATTTCGAGATACCACATTTTTCAGTATAAAAATTAGTACCTTAAAATATCTTATACCTTAAGGTATTAGAATTTTACGCTAAAATTTTTGACACCTCAAGATACTTCTCAAGAATAGTAAAAAAGCCCCTTTTTATATTAGTAACTGAATGCTTAAGTTATGCTGGTTTATTTTGGAAACGCATAGTAGAAGTTACATGAGCTCAAACAGATGTTCAGTTGACCAAGCTGAAACCCAAGGTTAATTGCTGTTGATAGCACCCATTGATGAACAAGAACACATAGTCATGTCATGATGATAGCTCTCCGAAATACAATCAAAGTGACCTTAATTTACTAATTAAATTTTCTAGATGACAAGATGGCAAAGACGTGGATCTAAAGAGATGCAAGTTGGAAAGAGTTAATAGTAGATTAAACTGTGATTTGACCTGAAAACCAGAAAAGAAACAAACAAGTAGTGCTGCCAAAAGAAGTAGTAGCTTAGAAATTCAGCCCATCTCCTAATTGGTTCATGGCATAGGCTTATTTTCTGAACCAAGATGGCCACTCTAAACTCTAACCTCATTGATCAGTAAAAAAGGTGAAAAGGAAATCACTGTTTGACTAAACTAGTTAGGCCACACCCATAAGATGTGACTGTTGCATTACTAGTTTGCAAGCATTTGGATGTACCTGATTAATTACCCTAAGGTCTATGAGCACATGAAAACAATGATATATATATATATACACATACTCCAACAAGACAAAGTGTTGGATAAGTGAGTACATATCAACTTCCTAAACATATCTGCCATAGATTTGTGCTTATCAAGGCATCATATCATATTATGGAGGAGGATCGATGATGCCTATAATCCAGGAGTAATCCAGAGAGCATGAGAGATGTCCTAGGTCTGAAACCATATATAATCTCTTTGCATTAAACTAATGAACCACTTGACCATCCTGCTTGAGTCTCATTGGAAGGAAGTACAGAAGAATATGTTATCTCCACTATGCTCCAAAAAGTGCAGCGACAAGTCATCGTCACTCGATCAAGAACAGTTTCAGACACATCGTGGATCTGACCACCGATGGCTGCTGCTGCTGCAAGTCTCTGCTGTCTGAATATATATATATATATATATATATATATATATATATATAAGGCCCTCTTTAGTTTGTAAAAACTTTTTGCAAAAATATTACATCAAATCTTTAGACACACATTTAAAGTATTAAACTTAGTCTAATTATAAAACAAATTTCAGATTCCGCCTAGAAACCACGAGACGAATCTTTTGACTCTAATTAATTTATCATTAGCACATGTTGGTTACTGTAGCATATATGGCTAATCACGTCCTAATTAGTCTCAAAAGATTCATCTCACGATTTCTTCTATAAATATGTAATTAGTTTTAACATTCATGTATATTTAATAATTTATTTAGATATCTAAAAATTGATGTTTTTAACTAAACGGGGCCTAACAGCGTGGCATTATCGGTCATCGTCGTCACAGCATATACGAAGATTCTTTCGCACAACCGTTTATGCTACCTACAGCAACAGGAGCATACCTTGTTTTCTTCAGAGACCTACTAATCTACTATCATGTCCTGGGCCTAAACTTCATTGACATAATGTATGGCAAGGGGAAAATAATTGAAGAGTAAAAATACTTATTTTGTAAAGAAAGAATGTATCTTCAAAGATGGTACAACGAGGATAAATACAAACTACGATAAAAAAACCCCTAAAATCAGATACAAATTTAAGCCAAAAAACTTAAATTTTAATTTATAAATATAAGTATAAGCGAAAAGATGATGGCGTGCTAATCTACTCGGTCATGAGCCAGAGTCTAGAACTTGAACTCAAGGAGACAAAATACCAATGCAGAGTTAACTGGGGGCAGAACAGAGTACAAACAATTTCGCTGCACAAAAGGAAGAAGTCTTCATCGGAATGTTGCGTTATATTGACGGCCAGTTGCCACCGGAGAAAAAAAAAAGAGAAGATTTTATGGGCCTAACTCTTTGCCATTGGCAGGCCCATCTGAAAACATCAGAGCTATGATGAATGGGCCGGGTTGAAAGAGAAAAAAAAACAATGTGATTTTGCCTCCCTCAACTATATAGCAAGTTTGGTTTCCATCCATAGAGCATCTCCAAGAGTATCACTTGTTATACTTAAATTTGGTAATTTTGTAAAAAAATATCCTCCAAGAGAGTGGCTATTTAACTTGCCATGTCATTTGAATGGCTAAACTTGAGTTCTCAATGGCCAAATCTAGTAACTTATTCCTTCACTAGCACAATTGCTATCCGTGGGTTCCACATGGGTGGACCCTCTTTTCATCCTCCCCTTGACAGGATTTGGAGAGTGAGCATGGATAGTCTCTTGAAGATGCTCTATGAATTTGAGTTGCCAAAACTAAAATGAATGGCTAAATTTTGATTTGAAGAGTCAAAATTTAGCCATTCTCTTGGAGATGCTCTTAACCGCAAAACCGGGTACCACGTATCCCTTATCTCTCAAAACCGGTAGGAATGAAGTGCTAAGTTAGTTTGAGCCTAGTCTTTGCTGACGTGGCTAGCTTGACCTGATCATCATCCTGCGTGAAACTGATATGTCATTAGAAGCAAAATTAAAAAATTAAAAATAAAATATACATGGCCCATATGTTAGCCAAACAAAAAAGATAGAGAGGGAGATATTGAGGAGGAAAATAGGTATAGAGGCTGACACGTGGATCTCATTGTCATAGACTTAAGATAAAGAGAAAGGATAGAGATATTGTTGGCGTAAAAAACGAATTTGACTTACCAAATTGAGTGACCAAATATATATTTGAAGAGTAAAATTTAGCCATCCTGAGATGTTCCAAATATATAGTTCCATGTTCTTACACCAAATCAAGGAAATACTTTTCAGTTCCCAGCTTTACAGAAAACTGAAGTGTAATGTGCACAGCAAGAGGCCAAGCTCAGCTCTGATCCATTTCTACAGGTCGCCATTTTTCTTGGCATTGTTTGTCTAGACTGAGCAATGTTTAATTCTTCTAATCGCGATGCATTCAATTTGTGCTTTGTAAATTATTTTTTTACCGCAAATTTTGTAACGACGAAATGTGGCTTTTTCAAAAGGGTGGAATGATTTTCCCATTACCTAACAATAAAACAACCACTTAAATACTACGAGACCCAGCTATGTGCTCTTTAAATGAACTGAAATTAATTAATACCATAGGGCCGTTTAGCAAACTCATTTTTTAAGTGTGCAAAACTAGCCTATACTCCTCTAAAATATACTACCTCCGTTTCATAATATATGATGTTTAACTTTTTTAGTTATAACGTTTGATCATTCGTCTTATTCAAAAATTTAGTATAAATATATAAAAGAGTGAAGTGCACCAGTGGTCCCTAAACTTGTATGCATGTGTCATCTAGGTTCTTGAATTCTCAAAATGTATTTTTAGGTCACCGAACTTGTTCGGAGGTGTCATATAGGTTCAAACGGGCTCCGACCCGCTCCATCCGCTGATGTGGCATGCCACGGTGGTGTCTACAAGAAGGGAGAGAAAAGAATAAAGAGGAGAGAGAAATTGACATGTGAAACCCACATAGCACCACCAACACGTAGGCGTCACCATGGCATGCCATGTCAGCAGATGGAGCGGGTCAAAGCTCGTTTGGACCTATATGACACCCCGGACAAGTTCAGGGAACTAAAAATGCATTTTGAGAATTAAGGAATCTAGATGACACATGCACATAAGTTTAGGGACCGCCGGTGCACTTTACTCTTCTTTTAATAATAAACTAAGTCACAAGCAAAATAAATAATATTTTATAATTTTTTGAATAAGACAAATGATCGAACATTATAAGTAAAAAAGTCAAACATCAAGTTAAGATGGAATACATTATGATACTATCATTCTAGATAAACATGTGTTTAGAAGGTTCTAGCTAGCTACGATACTATCTCTATCACAGAGTTTTTAAGCGTATCATTTTATAGTTCGAGTTTAAAACAAAACGAGTTGAACGATAAGATCACACTTTAATTAGCTTACCTAGCTCATGGATGCATGTAACTTATCTCTTAACGATCGCCATATGTAATTACCCAGCACAATGCAAGTTGAGTGCGTTAGGCTGCAGGCCAGGTCCTTGTTTACACCGCTACCTCCGTTCTTAAATATAAAAAAAATTTAAATACATTTAGATAAATGATTGTTTATATTTATATCTAGAATCCTATATTAATCCCTATAAAAAAACGATTTTTATCACCAAATTTTAGGTGGACCATTAGATAGCCTGTCTTATGATGTGTTCAATCGCAAGGGTGGTACACATCTGTCTACGAAAGTTTAAGGGTTGTTTAGTAGGCAAAAATTTTTGCTAAAGGGTCACATCGAACATTTGATCGGACGTTGGAAGGGGTTTTCGGACACAAATGGAAAAACAAAATTCAGATTCTGCCGGGAAACCGCGAGACGAATCTTTCGAGTCTAATTAATCTGTCATTAGCACATGTAGGTTACTGTAGCACCGATGACTAATCATGTCCTAATTAGGCTCAAAAGATTCGTCTCACAATTTCCCCCGTAACTGTGTAATTAATTTTAATGTTCATGTATATTTAATGTTTCATTTAGATGTCCAAAAATTCGATTTGATGTTTTTGGAAAAAAAAATTTGGAAACTAAGCTAGGCCTTATTATGTCAGACAGACCGATAACTGCAGAGAACCATCTGAAAAATGATGGCATTATTACAGGCGGTCACTAATAGGATCATATGTTAAAACCGATTATCCCATACATTCTCTTTAATAGCCCGTTTGCAATAATATAAAATTTAAAATAATACATACGTCTACCTAATTTTTTTCATATAAAGTCGGATGAATATGATTTTTATATGAAAATTATGGTTTGGATAAGATCTAAAACTTTGTACTTATTTTTTTTCATTTGACATTTTTTACACGCTCAAAATATTCATTAATATCTTACTTTATTTACAAAATCTTAGATCTACATTTCAAATGATCTCAAATAAAGATATGATCTAATAAAAATTATACAGCTCAACTAGATCAACTTTGTAATTGATTACATTTCGATTTAACATTATTTGTAAACATTATAAGTTTAGGAGATGTGAAGTTAAAATAATAGCATCTTGCTTTGTAAGTATTTCATAGTGTTAGTAGTAAGGATGAATGTGTGTGCATAGGATGTCTTGGGTTCCAATCTCATAAGCAACACATGTGCATATATTGATTAAAAAATATGACGGGTAATATATGAGTTTGCGAGTGTGTAAGGATGCGTTTGGTTCGTGGACGAGGTGGGTTGGGTTGGCTCCATCCCTGGACTATAGGATGAGTTAGTTCTATTTTTCTGTTTGGTTGGATGAATGAGTTGGACCTGTTTTTTATTTGGTGGAAGGGATGAGATGGGATAGGTTGGACTTGTTTTTTGTTTGGTTGAAGGGATGAGATGAGATAAATGTTATCTCTCATATCTAAAATAAAATATTAAATAATAGGATTAATATATGAATAACCTATAGTAATTGAATGTATATTTATACAAGTAATATATTTTAAATAAATTTAATAAATAAAATGGATACCTCTCTATGCGTCATGATCGTCCTAGGACGGATCCGTCCCACCGTTCTGGTGGGATGGGTTGGACCTGAATATAGATGGAATATTTCTCTCCTGGGTCCAATCCATTCTACCTATCCGTCAACCAAACAGGGTCGGGGATGGATTGGCTCTGTCCTAACCCATCTTATCCCTAAAACCAAACAAATCCTAATCCTAAGGTGACTCGTCGTCTTAGACGGAAATTCATTTCCCTCAGACAAGCACACTAAATAATCCGATTAGGATAATCAACTATCTCAACCGGATGGATTGTCCATCTCTAAGGTGACTCATTGTCGTAAACAGAAATATATGGGTACATGAGCCTGTGTATGTTGCTTAAAAAATAAAAATATGTTTTAGTATTGACATAAAAAATAATTTTTATACCATCGACCCGTATAAGATTACCAATAGTAGTATGCTATATGAGTTGATATGAGTTGAGAAAGGCTTATTATGGCAGACAGAAAAGGACAGCTGGACCAACAGCCTGCTTTTGACCGTCCGTGAAGATGGGTGCAGTAGTAGTGATTTTCTGTTTTTGGTTAGGTGCAATTCACCAGGTCGAGTCACTTCCTTTATTGGCCACTTGCTCTTGTACTAGTACTACGTTGATGGAGTACTGTACTATTTGGACAGAAAAAGATGTACGGATTAACACGTTGTTAATTACGACTGGTGTCACATGCTGCTAGCTGCAGCAGCATCATCATCATCATCAACCGTACGTACGCTCTGTCGCGTGGAACAACCTAGAGCCGGTTTATTTCCATCTAATTTATAAGTATCTATCACATGTAATGTTAATACTAATTAGAAATATTAAATATAGATTATTAATAAAATTCACTTATACTCTGACTATTTCGTGAGATGAGTCTATTGAGCCTAATTAATTTATCATTAACAAATGTGGTGCTACAGTAAACATTTAGTAATCATAAATTAATTAGGCTTAAAAAATTTGTCTAATGAAATAGCCTTTATTTATGCTATTAGTTTGGTTACCAATCTATATTTAATATTCATAATTAACATCCAAACATCCGATGTGACAAGAACTTAAAAAAAGTTTTTTAATCCAAACACCCCCTAATACTAGCACAATATATAAGCTTTATGATTAAATTTAATTATAATAATCCTACCTCACCAAGGTCGTGACAGAATTTACTAATAGAGTTATTTTTTATTATACTTGAAAAAATACCCCAGGATATTATATTTTTAGTGTAAAAAATTAGTATATTGAGGTACGCACAATATAAGTACAGGTATTAAAATTTTGCACTAAAATTTTTGATACCCCAAGATACCTTTTAAGGATGGATGGTAGAAAAGCCTCTAGTAATGTCACTCTGCCCACATTTATACTTAACGACTTGCACTTTTTTAGAAAAAAAGAAATAGATGATATATACTTTTTATATCGTAACACTTTCTGTTCTTACATAAATTCACTCATGAATGAATGGATATAGTTTGTATATATTTAGATTAATTAACATCTATATAATACATAAATCTAGATATTAAATAAGTGAACGTCACGATTGATTAAGATCAGAAAGTATATAAATAAATTAAATGAGTGATACTACATTGGAATTGATTAAGATGAGATATCAAACTACCCATATTATATTACCAGATAAAGTTTAAATGTTAGGTTTCCGTGTACTCGTCCGAAAAAAAAGTAAAATGAGTCTTCCAACAACAAATTAAGGGCATCTTCGAATCACAGGAATTTTAGAAAAAATAGTTCAATTTCTCTATTTTTCCTCTGAAAATCTTTCAAACCGAAGAGGCGCTAAAGGTACATCAGCTTAGAGTTTGGATTTCTAGAGATAACTTAGAATTCCATATTTTGGATTTTTTTAAGATACTCTTTAATAATTATGAGTTGTTCGTCACTTTAGATCCAAGGACTTTGATCGTATTATACTACACCGATACCGATAGTAGATGCAGTAGAGAAGTTTTATAGAGGTAAAATGAGAACTAAAATATATAACATTCCGATAAATTTATGTATCATATATCGTGTTAAAATAGATTAATCGATAAATATATATTACCAAAGTTTCAAATAAAATTTTTAATATACCTATTGAAAATACATGGTTGGATTTAAATTTACTATACTACTACCGTTAGCAGTATGAGGTACCATAAAATTCTTGCATATAAATTATATACATTTATCAATGAATGAATTTAGGCGAGGCGAGTAACCCTTACGAGATATAAAACAGAGGTAGTATATATATATACACGTGGAGTCCACTCTAAACATAGCATTTCTCGATTAATTTTGTATGAAAAGAGAACAAAACCGTAAATTTAGTGCTATGCAAGTATATACGAATGGACCCAACCAATGTGTTAAATGGGTTACATGGATCTAGCGGGTACGTAATTGTTTGATTTTTTTTTCATAAAAAGCCAAATAACATATTTACAAATAAAAAATAATTTGTGAATAAAATTTTTATATATGTATTATTAGCGATATAAAAGCAAATATTGAAAAATAAACTTCGATAAAAATTTAAACATTGACTAAGTAAAAGCAAAAGATGGGAGGGATAGAAATTGGAGTGTTACAAACAGTAATAACCCTATAGATATGCGAGCTTTTTATTTTTTTAATGAGCTCGATCATATTAAAAATAAATTAATATATATTAAAAATCGAAATATTATATTAAAAAACTCAAATCAACTGCGGCAGCGAGCTCAAGCCGCTGTGTAATTAATTTGTGTCCACCCCGTAAAACATTCGTGAAACCCATTTCTCCTTCTTTAGAGGAGATTCGATAAATATACGGAGTCATTGCAATCTGTGGGCAGGACCATATATATTTTTGTATTTGGCAATTATAGCGACATCAGTATTATGTATAAAGTAATTGCAATAATATACCTTAGCTGATGGCTACAAAAATACCATACTATCTATCTCAAGTTAGCACTAAAAAGTGAGAATATTCCTCCGTTTTAAAAATATAAGTATTTATATAATTTAAATCATATGCAAAAAATAAAGGATATATGATATTAAAATCTTGTAATAAAATATAATTATTTCTCTACCGTTCGCAAGACTACTTATCATCTCAACCATTTCTCGTTCAAAACCTTTTTCTAATTTTATCATCTCTCATCCTCATTTATTATGGGATGCTATAATTGCCTCATGTTAACCTTAATCTTAAATAACCTATGAATAATAATATTTTAGAACAAACTAATTACTTTATATCTAAAGTCACCGCCTGAAAGCTGACGGTTGGAACTATTTTGCTCTCTTGGGATAAGTATAGTGCTTGCTCTCGTGGAATAACTGTAGTGCTCTACCTGACGTCATTAATATTAATTTTTAGATCTATGCCGACCATTTTGTCTTATCCAAAAATTTTATGTAAATATACAAAGTTATAAACCATTGACTGTAACACAATAATTATTACTTATTTAATTACTATTAAGATAAATTGGCAAACGTAGATCTAAAAGTCAAAGACTTCAAATAAAAAACACGGAATAAGTATAAAAGTAAAATGCTCTTCACTTTTCTCATTGTATTCGCTACTTTCACAAAGTATAATGCAATGATTGCTCCAAAATGCAATTATTTTGAAACAAATAAGAGAGGAAAAAAATGATCTTATTTTGAGATGGAGTACTGCTTCTGCATAGCTCACGGTGGCAATCGTTGTCAGCTGTAGAGATGCTTATGCATGTATCCTTCATACCAAAATATCGCAACTCTCAGCATTTAAAATTTGTTCAAAATGATATATTACCTTAGTTTCGTATTGTAAGACTTTCTAGCATTGTCTAAATTCATCAATTGATAAATGTATATAATTTATATATATGTCTAGATTTATTAGCATCTATATGAATCTAATAAATCTAGACAAGGCTAGAAAGTCTTATATCGTGAAACGGAGGGAGTAACAAATTCCATAACCACGTTCTCTTTTTCAATCCTCTTTTCTTAACCAATCATAACTTTTTATAGTTCTACCCGTTTTGTTACAAGGTATGCTCGGCGCTAAAAATCCTTATATTCTACGGGGTCGGCACAGCTTTGCTATACCTGAGTGATTATAGAAGGTAGCTAAAGTGTCAATTCAGTAATCAGTATATACTCGATCTATCCTAAAATATAAGTATTTATAAGATTTGATTTTTTTACTACAATATAAATTAATATTTCTGCACTGACTCGTATGATTTTAATCATACCAGCAGTGATTCTAGAGTTAATAAGATGCTTAGAAAAAAAATCTAATCAACTCAAATTTAAAAAGATCACTAGAATGATTAAACATGAATCTTTTAACATATATTTAATATATACTAAATAAGTTAGAAATACTTATTTTTTGAATAGTGGTATTATACATAAATATTTAACTCTATGTCACCATTACATTTGACACTTAACTGTACCATTGTATCAATGACATATGTACCCTAAACGATGTATTCCGTAAACATGATACTCCCTCTGTCTCAAAATAAATCAATCTTTTATTGATTATCTATAATGTTTGACTATACGTCTTATTTGAAAAAAATACGATTAATATTTTTATTTTTATTAGATGATAAATTATAAATAGTAATTTACGTGTGACTAATTTTTTTTAATTTCTTAAAAAAATTTAAATGAGATGGATGGTCAAATTCTGGATTGGTTTTTTTATGGACGGAGGAGTATCTATTTATGAAAAAAAATGCCCCATTATACATAAACCTGGGCCGTTGGTCCTGCGTGCGCCCAGGGATTGCTGGCCGGAAATGGCATAAAAGGCACTGGCAGCAATGCCACTAGCTACTGTAAGCTATCTATAAGCTATCTAATGGGTATTTATAAACTATTTATAAGATGTACTATATAATTTTTTAATAGAAGAGAGATATAAAAGCTATTAATTAAGAGATAGTCTCTTACACGTATTTTAATATCAAGTAAGGATGAATGGTGGGGTTATTTGTATTATAAGTTTTTTTGCTAAAAGTTAAATTATTGAAGAAGTTATCTTTTAGAATGTTTAGAGATAGTATGCTATCTCTATTGTGTTGGAGGTGGCCTAATGGTAGCAGCAGGTAGCTAGGGTCCTTTGGAGCTGAGGAAAAGCACATGCACAGTCGTGCTGTGCTGCAGCAGATGGCAGGTGTGCGTGGCCTAAATCAACTTGAGCCGCGTGTGCGCCTCGTCCCATCACTCTACGCCCACTGCTGTCCCGTTCTTGAGCCGCGAAACAGTATATTTTTTCACGCTTAGACTCCACGGTATATTTTTATAAGAATAAAAATTACTTTAAAATACTACGACAGTCTATTTTTTAATTTTTTATAATTAATAACTAATTAATCATATACTAACCCACAAATAGATTTTACCGTGACAGATAAATAAAACACAGCCGAATACAACTTCGTGTGAAGCTTGGGTTGGGTTGGGTTTGCTTCGCTCTCTTCCATTATTGAACAGGGGCCCGCCGGCGATGTCGTCTCCTCCTGCTCCTCTTCAGTGCCTCCAGCTAGCCGGAGACTGATCGAGTGCTTTCGCTACTCCTGCTGCAAACCCGGTCTCCATCCATCCATCCATCCATCTAACCTAACTACTCGATCTCTATCTGCATTGCCCATGTGTGGAAGAAACCCCGACAACCACCACGCCCTCGCCGTGGTGCCGGCGTTGGCCGCCGAGATGGCACTGGAAAAGGAGGAGGAGGAGTATGATGAGGTGGAGGAGCAGGAGGAGGACGACGACCGTCGTCGCTTTGAGGAAGAGTTCCTCAGGTTCAGCATGATGGAGGATCAGGAGGACGACGACGAGGTCCTCGCCGTCTCGCCGCCGCGCCGGCCTCCGGCCTTCGGAGCCAGAGGTACTACTACTGCTTGATCGATCTCCGGTCTCCTCTCATCTCTCTACAAGTATATATATATATATATCGTCTCGCTTTATTTACTTGCACCTGTATGTATACGTACATTCCTTCTTGGATCGTCCTTGAAATAATTTTGATCTTGGCATATTTATATATTCTCTCCTCACAATCTTACTTAAGTTGATGGAATGGAATGTGTTTTCTTTAGTTTTTTTTATTAGATCTGGAATCTACACATCAAATCAAGTTGGATGTATATATTACTCCAGCAGGTCAGGTTGCGTATACTTTGACATTTCTAAGGTTCAGCTAGCATTATTCTATATTTATACTTTGACATTTCTAACTAGGATCTTCGTATATATATTTTTCTTGTATCTTTAAAGAGGAACACAGGTAAATCATCCACGCATAACTAAATGAAATATTACTTCCCATATATTGTGACACTGATCTACCTATTCCACAGAAAATTACACCGATTGGGAACTTTCAAATTCCAAAAATTAATGTAGATATGTTTAGCAAACTATATATGTCTGCAGGAAAGATTATATCTTGTGTACTGAAACGCAGTGATGCCGTACTATTGATCTATATGATCTCTTGGGCTTATAGGTTGCAAAGGACACGCTATGAACATCATGCATGTCCAAGTCCCTTTTATTGGGTCATCCAAACGGACATTGTAACCATGCTCCTTATCCTTTATAAAATAAAGAAAAAAAACAAATTAACCGACATTGTAATAACCATATATACAACATTCTTATCTTAAAATAAAAGCATAAGGGAAAATGCAAAAGGGCATTATTTAATTAGTACTAAAAAATACATACATATATATATATATATATATATATATATATATATATATATATATATATATATATATATATATATATATAGCAGCGCAACTGAATATATATAATTCTAGTATACATATACTAACTAACCTGATTATATGTATATACGTTCAGCCACATGTAGTACACTGCTGCTATGGTAAGCCAACTTTCCTTTTACTTCTACGGCAGCTGGTTTTCATATGTTCCTTATATAGCTAGCTAGCTCATCTCTCGTCCATCCTTAGCTAGCCAAAATGCCAAATTCAGCTTGGCTACTGATTAAAGTGGTGAATATTTTTTTTCTTAAAAAAACCAAACTACATATTTACAAATAAAAAATAATTTGTAAATATAACTTTTATATACATATTCTTACTGAACTAAAGACTAAAGTTATAAAACAAACTTGACGAAAAACTTTAAAATTAACTATAAAATGTTAGGTTAAAATTTTAACTTTGGTTTATAGTTAAACATAAACAGAAGCGAAAAAAAGGGATAAAATGTTTGTTCATGAATTGGTTTTTATCCACAGAAGATAAATATGGATCCAGCTAGCTAGCAGCTTAATTTCACGTGCATGTATATCAGTGCCGCTCGCTAGCTCACCGTTTTACCCAGTTAGATTCATGAGTCCTTTGCTAAGCAAAATGTCAAATCCAACTTGGGCTTCTGAATTGAAATAATGCCGGTTCATTAACTGGCCATTACCCAAGAGAAATGAACCCATGCATGTAGCCCATAGCTTTAGGATTCGTAAATGTCCCATATCCAACTTGGCTAGCTTCCGAAATTGGTCATTATCCATATAAGATAGATAAAATACAATCCAACAATCGACATATAGGGGATTGTTACAAAGAATGTCACACAGTACACACTTCTAATAGATTAATTGACACACACCTAACTGTTCAATAGTACAAAATTAACCATGCATGTGTCCGAAGCAGTGCATTGAGGGGATCGATCTACAGCTATAGTATATTTGAAGAGTAATTAAGGTGATAGGCAGTGTGTTTGCATAACTTTGGTCATAAAACAAAAAAAACACTTTATTAACTTCTCCAAACTATGTTAACAATTAATGCTTACCATATTACCATTTGATTAATTGGTTGTCAACTTTTGTAGGAGCTGTACTTGTCGTATGATATATTTACATCAAAGTGGTTAATTGAATTGAACGAATGAGACCTAAATATATAGCTCCGGGGAATATTTATTTATCGGGAAATTTTGCTTGTTAAGATGCTAGTACTCTCTCTGTTCCACATTATAGAACTTTTATATGTGTGCTAATGAATATATACACACATTGATATATGATATATGAGTGAATCTCAACAAACCTAAAAAATCTTATAATATAAAACGGATGGAGTGTTACTAATATCACAAAAATATTTTACCTACGTTATCCATGGTTTTGTGGATTATAGATATCCCACCCCGATGATCCCAGAATTGGTTAGTTTTCTAATAAATTTGTAAGAGAAATTAACTTGATTACAAAATCTACAAGGTTTGGTGCCAGAAAATTAATGAGTTCAAACGAGTTCAAACTTTTAAGAAACAAACTCATATTTGGGAGGCAGGATTTTAATGCAAGGAGCAAAGTGATATGAGAAACTGGACCCTATCAAATTTTTTTAATTATATCACACCTTGATGATTTCAGAGCTGGATTTCTAATAAAATTGCAAGACATCAAATAAACCGGATAAATAATTATCAGGTTTGGCACCGGAAAATTATTGACTTAGTACAAGTTCATTCTACAAAGGAACAAAATTAATAGCCACACATATGGGAGGAAGCTAGGATATTTATGTAAGTAAGAAAATTAAGAAAATTGACCTTTTTTTATTTTTCCCGGTTTAATTCTACCCTTGGTTCATTTCTGTCAAACATTAACCTTATGTGGTTATATGCTAATTGTTATACCCTTTCAAATTAGATTTGCCATTTCCCAAACGGCTGATTTTATACAATAATCCTGTGAAAATACTATGCATGACCACTGTTGTCTGATCTTCTACTGTTATCTTCCTGGCCACGGTATTAATTTCTCTGTGTGTAGTATAAAGTTTCTTAATTAAACGTAATGAATTAGATATGCTTGCTGTGATGATGAAGCCTAGCTAGCTAAATAATAAACAATTAATATAAGTTGTATCTACTTAAAATGAAAATTGGTTAGCTTTGATAGTATATTTTCTCCTAACAGTTCCCTAGCTCATGCTAGTACTGGCTATGTCGCCAATATATATATTTCTAATTTGATTGTTCAAATTAATAGATAAATCTGTAGTGTACATGTCTTGCATATCGATCTAGTCCCTCTATATCTGTTTGTGTTCTCTTGGTGGTACATGGGATTAAATCAATGTTTTCTCTTAAAGTTTCCATATACAACTTTGCATTTGCATTTACTAAGTATATACTATTTTTCATATATGAACAAAAAAAATGGGGCTCAATATATGTTTTCATTGTTAAAATATGATACGGATTGGTTCCAGTACATATACTTAAAAATGGAATTCTACTTCTAGTTGCAAACCATTGTATAAACCAGAATGTTATATGGTCATTGGGGTACTACTTACCAACTTTGAGAGTAAATTTTGATACTCTTGCAAGTACGTACTCCTCAACATATCAAGTAATTAAGTAGAATACTATTTCTCTTTGATATATTGATTACATCAAGCAGCAATATTTTATTATCTTTACTGCATAATGATCAAATTATTAATTGCTGGCAAACTTGATTGGTAATTCATCATATCCTGCATGAGAGACACACTACATTGATCTGGCATCCTACTTGAGCTGAAACCATGTCAATTATTTTGACTCTGTTTAAATAGCTGGTTCAATTGGCACACGGCGACATGAATTGCTGGGTATGAAATTTACAAGATTCTTGTCTTCTTAAAGATAGAGGTCGCCTGGATCAATATGAATAAACTCTATGTACAAAAGAAAGAGAATGAAGTAATCAACAAAAGTAAAGTGGGAAATTATTAGAGTGTTTAGTTACCCTGCATCCATTTACCTGATACAGGACTGTTTGCCAACTAAATATGTTTATTTCCATGTGCGGTTTTTATTATATATAGAAAAAATCTGATCGGCATGCATGGTATATATTCTCTAATAGATTTCTGAATGTATTTACGCATGTGAATGTCAACGGACATAACTGCACTGGATTTTATCACTTTGCATTGAACATATATCCAAGTTAAGCTAGTTAGGTTTGTTCAGATCTAATTTATGTGAAATTAATTAATGCTGCATGAATTATAATAATGCATGCAGATACTACATCAACTGTCCAATCTGTGACAATGCTCGAGACCGGCGGCGATGGCACTAAAGCCAAGCGCCGCCGCGGCGGCGCGAGGCGGCCGGCGAGCAAGCACGGCTTCCGCGGCGTCCACCAGCGCACGTACGAGCGGTGGGCGGCTGAGATCAGGGACACCGTCATCAAGGGCAGCCGCTTCTGGATCGGCACCTTCGACACGGCGGAGGAGGCGGCGAGGGCCTACGACGCGACGGCGCGGAGGATCTTCGGCCGCAACGCCAAGACCAACTTCCCCGCCGACGACACCTGCCCGGCGCCGCCACCGGCGGCGAAGACGACGACGCCCTGCAGCTCCTCCAAGCGGCCAAAGAAACACAACATGATTGGCGGTAGCGCCGCTCCTCGTTGTCGTCGCGGCGGTGACCATGGCGCCGCGGCGCCACCTCAAGCAGCTGTTGCCGACGGAAGTGTTCATCTCGCCAGCCATCCTCCGGCGCCAGCTGCCGTCGATATGCTAAGCCTAAGCACCGCGGCGGCGCAGGCTCTGGAAGTCACTGCCGGCTGGGAGTTCGAACCGTTCTTCCAGGAGCTCCTCGTCGGCGTCTCGCCGCTGGAGCACTACCGCGGCAGCGGGAAGGAGCACGTCGCCGGCGGCCTTGATCTCTGGAGCTTCTGATCGAGCACTACGGTGCGTACTGCCATTGTCGATCGAGATAGTGGACAGCGAGGCAGAGTTATTTGCTGCTGTTGATTATATATCAAGTAATGAAGCACGCATCCGTTCATGCATGCTAGTTAAATTAATTAATTAAGTACTGGTGTAGTTATTAATTAGTAGTGGCTTGTACGCAGATTAATTAAGAACCCCTTTAAATTAAGTATGTATTGCTACTTGCTACCAGTAGCTAGGTTAATTAATGTACTAATAATCATTATTCGTGGCTTGATCCATTTATCATACGATCGTACTAGCATGCATGTTAGAAATATGATCCGAATTATTATCTATAACGTATTTGGATTGTATTATTAGTTTTCTAGTAGGTTTCTTCTAAACCGTTTTCTACTTGGAGTAGGGCTAAGATTAATTTCCTAATAGAATTCTGCAATCATTTCCCTACTAGAACTCTTAGATTTCCCGTTATATAACTCTCGTAAGCTGCACAGGAAAGACGCGATGGCTCGGTGTATTCTCCTGTATTGCAATCATTACGTCAGAGTGGTTATTGTCTGTTGGCGCCCGTGGTTTTCCTGTAAAGGTTTTTCACGTTAAATCCATGTCTCGGTTATGCGTCTATTCCTAACAATTCATGTAGTAATTAGCCACTCCTTTCGTTCTAAAATATAATTAATTTTATATATGCAAATGTATATGGTCATGCAGAGTCTGGGTCCTATGCCATTAAAGAAATTAAATCCCTCGTATTTCAAGAAAGAGGGAGTATATATATACACATGCATACAGTAATTAGAGACGACATCCATCGTGTGGCTAATGCAGAGAAGCACAGTGATAGGGTCCTTAATTGTCTCCATCGTATAAGCTAATGTGAACACACTACAGTAGTGATCGTTGGGAGCATCTTCTAAGAGCATATCCAACGGCTCATCTATCTCATTCTCTATCTTAAAAATAAAGGACGAAGACTACAAATTGAGCTCCAACAGAACGGCTATTCTATCATCTATTTTAGATGTCATCTATATTTGGAGAGAACCTTCATATTTGGATGATCTCAATTCATCCTCCAAATAGATATAGAGGATGTCATATATGGATGATCTAGTGGAGCACAAAGAGATATGAAAAATAAAACTAGTTTAGATGATGCAAATAAAGATATGAATAACCAAATTTAGATGAGCTGTTGTGATACTCTAATCTCCTAAGGAGTAGTACTACTAAAACCAAAAGGCACGTTCATTTGCCGATAGTAGACCTGACAGTCCTCTGCTTATATATGTACAGTTGACATGTATTCACAATGGGTAAAGTTATTTGAAAAGTACCTACTCCGTTTCATAATGTAAGACTTTTTAGTCCTGGTTAGATTTATATGAATGCTAATGAATATATATATATATATATATATATATTATACATTGATGAATTTTGACAAGTCTATAAAGTTTTACAATATAAAACGAAGGTACTATCTCTATATTATTATAAAAATATCTATACAAATTAGTTATTTTTGTTGTAGCGTAAGTACTAAGTGTGAGAACGGCATATTCCACGGTGCGTGCGTGCTCAAGAATTTTCTCAAAACCGAGCTAATACTGATGATGCATGCGTTCATGATGGATGAATAATATTCTCAAAAGAAGAACAATTAATTTAGAAGAAAGAAAAGAAGAACATAAGTCACTACTAATTAAAACCGATTAAGGGCAACCGGAAACAAATTCGGACCTCTATAGTAACATATGCTACAAAGGGCTCCAGTGAGTTAGAGCATCCTCAATAGCTTCTTTATTAGCCTCTCAAAGCTAAATTTTAGTTATTTCAGCTGGCCAAAAACGCTTCCTCACTGGTCAAATTTGGCCAGCCTTTGCCCAGCCAAAAGGGCTTGCCAAACAGGAGGCCCTACATGCAGCTACTCTTTTACGCAATCGTCGGGTTGTTGTCAGGGTCATCATCGAGGTCGTCATCATGAGCCGCTGGCGTTGGCGCCGGTGCCGCCGAAGCCCTCAGAAGTCGTCCGCCTCATCGCGCCTGGCCGCTAGGGGTGAAAACGGGACGGATATTACCCGTCTGACCGCCCGCCTGAATTAATTCGGGATAAATTCGGGTCACCAAATCGGGTATCCGGAAGGTAATACGGATTTCGGGTCGGGTTCGGGTATTTTTTCTCGGATACAAATACGGGTTCGGGAACATGGTATCCGACGAATACGGGTTACCCGGCAAAAAACGGGTATTACCCGGTTAAACATCCGGATATGACCCGGATAGTTATAGCCCACCAAAAGCCCATGTTGCATTCACATACAATTAGCCTAGTAACAAGAAAATATTATTCTAAGTGTTCCATATACATGTACATTAACTTTATTTATACTTCTTGTTCATATATACTAACATACTAATGATATAATTTAATGAATCAATTATATTTCCTTACAAGCTTTGCTAATGCTAGTTGTTACTTCCATGATATAGTTGTATTTAAGATTTATGGAATAGTTGAATAGCTATTATATGTGATATATATATAGTTGTTGTTTTGATTTGATATCTGAATAAGTATCCGTAACCGAGATCACTCGTATCCGTCCTAGCACGTATCCGTTCCGTATTTGTGTCTGATATTATCCGTCTTCGTATTCGTAAATATCCGTATTCGACCCGATCCCGAAAAGAAAATATAGGTTAGGATACGGGAAGGATGCTATCCGACCGTACACAACCCGGTTTCACCCCTGCTGGCCGCGCCGCCGGCCCGTCGTCTTCCGCCGCCCCGAGCTGCGCCGCCTCCCACGCAGCATCGCCATCGGCTTGGGGAAGCCATCGCCGCCTGGAGAAGCCGTCTCCATGTCTCATGCGTCGCCGTAACCGTCCGCGGTCACCGCCGTGCAAGCCCTCGATCGTGGTCTCCGTCGCCATCATGGCCCGTGGAGGCCGTTGCCACCGCCGCGTATGTCCACGGTTGTCGTCGCCGCCACCCGCCGAGGCCACCGTCGGCCTCCACCCCGCCGCCGCTTGTTGCTTGCTGCAGCCTAAAAGAAAATAGGAGAGGAGGAAGAGAAGGGGTGGAAGAAGAGATTAAAAGTGAATGACTTGTGGGTCCCACTTGTCATACACTTGTAATGGAGAAAGTATACAGAGAAGCTGTTGGAGTAAGCAGTGTCTTTGACTTGTAAATCAAATGGATAGCTGGTTATATGGATATTTGGAGAGTCTATTTTAGAAAGATTGTTGGAGATGCTTTTAAATTTAGACTATTTTTTGCCATTGTACTAAAACAGACGGGCCAGATCAAACGATACAGTGATGCTACAATATTCGATACAGTACCTGAAAGCATCGTGGGTACAACATTTTTCACTGCTCATACTATTTCTTTACTGTGCCACTCGTATAAACAGTGACCATATGCTGTGACGCAGACAATCCGGACTCGCCGGAAACCAGGTTTGGTTTGCTCCGGTTTTGCAGTGATCTGGTGTTGTGCTTAACTTGCGTGGCTGTGATCGATCGATCAGCGAGTGTGCCTACTGTCTGGGCACACACACCAGACATGCATATCTTAATCTTATCCATAGCCGATCGAGAGCACTTCAACTAAACGGTCAAATGGGTATTTGATGTGTGTTTATATATTCTTAGATTAAATATTTAAGTCCTGCTATAAACAAGTCTATAATAATAAAGATTCATCGAAACTGTATTTATTTTATAGTATAAGATTTTTTTTTAAAAATATTTGCTAGATTTATATAGATGTTAATGAAATATATATACATATATAAATAATATATATGTGGATCAATGGATAAATTTATACGTAGTCGATGGAACCGTAGGAAGTAATAATAATTAATATACGAAGATATTAATTGCATGAATTATGAATAAGCTTAAGGCCTGGTTTAGTTTCTAAATTTTTTTTTCAAAAACATCACATCAAATCTTTGGACACTTAAATAAAGCATTAAACATAGATAAACCAAAAAAACTAATTGCACAGTTACGGAAAAAATTCTAAGACAAATCTTTTAAGCCTAATTAGAAAGTGATTAGCCATAAGTGCTATAGTAACCGACATGTGCTAATGACGGATTAATTAGGCTCAAAAAATTCGTCTCGCGATTTACAGCCGGAATCTAAAATTTGTTTTATAATTAGACTACGTTTAATACTTCAAATATGAATCCGAAAACTTGATATGATGTTTTTTTAAAAAATTTTTGCAAGCTAAACACCACCTAAGCTTTAGGCCTTGTTTAGTTCCCAAAATTTTTTTTCCAAAAACATCGCATCAAATTTTTGAACACCTAAATAAAGCATTAAACATAGATGAACTAAAAAACTAATTACACAGTTATGGAAGATATCTTGAGACGAATCTTTTGAGCCTAATTAGCCCATGATTAGCCATAAGTGCTACAGTAACTAACATATGCTAATGACGTATTAATTAGGCTCAAAGGATTCGTCTCGTGGTTTCTAGGCTAGCCGTGAAATTCGTTTTTTCATTCGTGTCCGAAAACCCTTTCGACATAAACATTTAACGTGGCAATTTCCTAAAAATTTTCTCAATCTAAACACCACCTTAATAACTTTGCAACTAGCTGCATGCTGCATGTGAACCTGGTATCCAGCAGTACTGGACCCCAGCCCGTACGGAGTACAATGCATCTCCTTTTATTGGCAACTTTCTGGCTATCCAATTTTAGGCTCGTGGCCAGCTGCTCTGTCGGTCTCCTCGGATTATGGAAAAGCCCGTCACTTGCTATTTATTTATTTATTTATTTATTTATTTATTATTATTATTATTATTATTATTATTATTATTATATATGAGTGCATATCAAGATTAAAAGTTCATCTGAAAATAAGTATTATCGGATACTACTCGTCTTATCAATTAACTCTCATTTATATATTTATCCTCGTTCTACCCTGAATATCCTCCCACTTTCAACCAAACTTTATTAACCATGTCCAAATTAATTAAAATTTATGTGTTCTTTTATGAAAAAGAGAAGCACCGTATTCTCCTGCAGGCAGAAAACAACTTTGCCGACAATGCAGAGCAATGGTCGTACCCAACTTGCATAGGTGGCATAAGTTGGTGGTGCAAGGGGGCCCACACACTGGAGGCATCTTTTTGTTTTTATGCAAAAAATAGATTTGCCATATATATGTATATATGAAAAATTAGATCATATATGTTATGTTATTGTACCTTTCAAAGGACAATAAAACATCTCTTGTTAACAGTGTAGATAATCAACTTATTTATTGGGAAAAATGGGTAAACGTCGCACAAATAAAATCTTTAATTTAGCTCCATCAAATAATATGTGTAGCAAATTAATTCGGCTATGCACGCTTAATAAATATATACTGCATAATCTGGTGCGCTCGTGATTATTTGACTTTTCCGTTATCTAAATAGTCCCTCTCCGTCTTAAAAAAAAACACCTTCCGAGGATGAATCTGACAATACATAAATCTATATTTAATTCTAGAAATGCGTTTTTTTAAGATAAAGAGAATATTAACCACAAAAGGCATTTCCGCTTTCTAAAATGTCAGATAATTCCATTCTGTAAGATTATTGTGTATATAAAACACAATATATGTTAACTGCTAGCTAGATGATTTTGTTTTTAACTGCGTCAGATTTTTTTTTCGCCTTTCTTAATTATAGTAGTGGTGTCGACTTAGAGCATATTCAAAGGTCGAGATTAGAGTTGACTCTTCTCTATCCATATTAGCAACAACCAGAATTAATCTTATCTAGCAATATATAAAGACAGAGTCAACTACGGTCTATTAACGAATACTCCTTTCTTTTTATCTATCCCCATGTAATAAAATTTCTTTTAATAAATAGTAAGAGTTGTGTGTGATTTCTTTTAATATAATATATGACACACAAATTTATCCCAATATATTTTAGTTCTATTTTTTACATCTAGAGGATTTCTACTGCACATACTGTCGGTGTATTATAATAAAATGCAATCCGTCGGATTAAAAGAGTGCGATGAACGGCTCACAATAATTCGAGGGTATCTTAAAATATCCCTTTTAAATGTTCCATCAACAAACTATATTTATTTCACTATATATATATTGTGGTATTTTACATGGCAATACGTGTTTTTCCATTTTTTTAAAGAATGTAAGCTTTTTAAAAGTGCATTAATGTCATCATCCTTGAAACAAGAAAAATGGATTTTTTTAAAAAAAAATTGAAAGACGTCATTAAAATATACGGATGGAGCTTAATAGGAGTATGTTTTACGGCTTCTTTTTGACAATTATATCTACGTAAGAATTTTGGTGTCATTTTTAGGCTTTTTTTTGAAAGAAAAGTCAAGCGGCATATTTTTAAATGAAAAATAATTTATAAATAGAACTTTTTTATACATGTGGTTTAGGGATTTAAAGCCAAAGGCTGAAAAAAAACTATAATAAAAAACTCCTAAATCATCTTCAGATTTGAGATTAAAAATTCAAATTTGGCTTATAAGATTACTCCCTACGTCCCAAAATAAATTTATTTTTTAGTTTTAGATACAATATTAACTCTTCATCTTATTTACAAATTTTTATGATTAATATTATTATTATTAGATGATAAATCATGAACAATACTTTACACGTGACTAACTTTTTTAAAAAACATATACTTTTTTCAAATAAAAAAATGATTAAACGTTGTATCTGGAAAACAAAAATAAAGTTTTTTCAGTACGGGTGAAGTACGAGATTAATACCAAGAAATAAAAATAATGTTTTTTTTAGGGATGGATGTCGTACGAGATTAAGGCCCTGTCAGTTTCCAAAACAAAAATGTATGGAGTATTAAATGTAGGGGAAAAAAAGACTATTATACAGATTGATCGAGTGTAAATTACGATACAGATTTTTTAAGCCCAATTGATATGATTTGTCAATGTGGTGTTAAGTAAATATTTGCTAATAATTAATTAATTAGGTTTAATAAATTTATCACGCAGTTTGCTGGCGGAATCTGTAATTTATTTTGTTATTAAACTACGTTTAATACTTTAAATATATATTCGTGTATATATATATATCCGAGGTGACAAAAAAAATTTAGACCCTGATTAGTTTCAAAATCATTTTCCAAAAACATCACATCGAATCTTTGGACATTTAAATAGAGCATTAAATATTGATCAAAATTAAAACTAATTACACAGTTATGGGAGAAATCGTGAGACGAATCTTTTGAGCCTAATTACTGTGTATGATTAACCATAAATGCTACAGTAACAAATATGTGCTAATGATGGATTAATTAGACTCAAAATTAAGATTCGTCTCGCAGTTTTCTGGTGAAATCTAAAATTTGTTTTGTAATTAGACTACGTTTAATACTTTAAACGTGCAACCGTACGTGCCGATGTGATCCCTCTCCCAAAAAATTTTGGGAACTAAACTAGACCTTAGGGCATTATAAACTATCTTGGTTTCTATACTCTAGAATATCGTGTCAAAAAACTATCTTCCAGAATACAATTTTTGTATCTTGTTATTATATGGCCTACTTATCTCTCACAGGCGGTCACCGTTTATTCATTTTTATATCTCTATCTAATAAATAACATGTCACATCAGTTAAGTTGCTTACGTAGCATAGCAATAAATAGAGATAGAAAGTATTCTTGGGTGCATGTTGGGAGTGCCCTTAGCAACCGAACTAATCCTGACCGTAGATGTCCCCGTCGTGCGAAAGCTGCCAACGTCCGAAGCGTTAAATGCTGCGCGGTGCTCTCTGCTCCTCCCCAACCCCAAGAAGCTCTTGTTCCTCTATCTGCTCTCTCTTCACAGCTAGCTATAGCGAGGGATGTGTGGACCAACCAGAGATGCTACTGGCGCCGCCGTCGGCCAGCTGCCGGCGGCGATGGTGCTCCCTGCGTCGCGCCGGCCTCCAGCTCCCACTGCTGGTACAGTGCACTAGCTAGCTTCAACATATATATATATATATATATATATATATATATATATATATATATATATATATATATATATATATATATATATATATATATATATATATGTATATATATTGTGTATTTTTTCCACGGTTCTGGTGTTTTCTGTTTTTCATTATATTTTTTGGATGGGTTTGTCTCTGTTGTCGTTGATCCGGTTGAAATATATAAACAAGAGCCCACTAACAATACTCTACATTAAACATCCCATCGTTTGGTCGATCCCCTAGTCTAACGTGTAGTCCATGACTTCAGGGGGGAAAATAAGTTTAAACAAATTAATAGTGAATGTCTGACAGATCGAACTATATATATACCAAAGTATCCGTGTTTTACAACGGTACATATATTCTTTAAGATAATACGTTCTTTAAGATAGGTAAATTTGTATTCTAAAGATAAAATAAAATATTAATAATATATATAGAAAGACTACTTTTTAACACTAAAGGACGTAGAGCAGTTCATAAAGAAAAGAAAATAAGATAGGTGGTAGGGTGACAAAACCACCGTAATATTTAGTGTAGAGGATTCTGATGTAACAGAAGATATCTCATATTCTAGCATAATCTAGCTATCTCTGGATATATACACGTATGTACGGTATTTCATTACAAGATACTCCTACTTTCCGGGAGCCTTTTTTTTTCTAACTTCGATGTGCATGGTAGTGATTTGAGCATTTCCCTGACGAATTAAGCAGAACACACTATTTGAAAGAAAAATCTATAGCTTTGGAGTGAAGCACTATCATCGTCGATCTAGTACTAGTTATTGGCTGGAAATTACGTTGCCGGTATTTTTTTTTCCTTTTTGAAGGCCAGTTATCTTCTTTTTGCACTTGTTTATTTGGACAGGCAGAAGAGATCGAAGAGTCAGAAAAAAATAGTTTCGACTGAATATTTATATTATTTGTGGTAGTTTGATTTATTTATATGTAGTAAGTATAACTAAAAAATATTTTATATATATTTCATTTGTTGTAGCAGCTGCTCTGCAGCGTGGAAAAAATCGCCGGAACAAGAAGAAGGGGAAAACCGGACGGCGGCCGGCGGTGAGCTGGCACGGGTTCCGAGGAATCCACCGGCGCAAGAGCGGGCGGTGGGCGGCGGAGATCAGGGACGTCATCCAGGGCTGCCGCGTCTGGATCGGCACCTTCGACACGGCGGAGGCGGCGGCCACGGCCTACGACGCCGCGGCGCTCGCCATCCACGGCAGCAAGGCCAAAACCAACTTCCACGGCTACCGCGCTACGCCGCCGGCCTCCCTCGTCCAGACGAAGGAGCCGCCGGCGGCGGAGCTCTGCTACGCCGCCCCGTCCCCGGTGCTGCTAGCCCATGCTCTGGAGGCCACCCAAGGGTGGGAGTTCGAGCCGTACATAGGAGTTGTCCACGGCTTGTCGCTCATGGACATCAACTACACATACGCCGCCGCCGACGAAGAGCAAGGCGCCGCCGCCGCCGGTCTCTGGTACTTCTAGCCGGCCGGCCCTGCACCAGCTATATATGAAGCAATTAATTAATAAATAATGACGTACGCTAGCTAGTGCGTACGTTTAGTGTGTTTGTTTGTTGTACTTTGTGTTCGATTGTACCTATCTTCGTCCACGTGCTCCACCGGTCTAAAATATAAATATTATCGACGATATATTAATTTGTATAATAGATAGGAGAATATTTATCTAGTACTATTTGTATCTCTCTTTGATCTCTACCTATGTGTGTTTGTAATAATTTGGCACTGAGCAAGCAAGTAATGTAAGAAATATCGTGTTTACTAGTGAACTATTTCTCAGTTCTAAAATAAGTTTATTTTTAAGTTTTTTTATATAATGTTTAACTCTTCGTCTTATTTAGTTCTTTTTCTTATAAAGAAATATGAAGGATATTATATATGGATGATCTGTTAAAGTACACAGAGATATAGAGAATGAAACTGTTTTAGATGATCATTCAAATGAAAAAATGGATGACCAAATTTACATAATCTGTTGGGATGCTCTTACTCGCACTGAAGATGCAGGAGCTAGCACGACCCCAAGTTGATCCATACTACTCCATTCTAAGGTCATGCTAGCTTGACACACAACTGTGATTCGGTTCGTTTTATTTTTTTAACGAGTCGAGCTAGCATTTTAGCTCATTAGAGATAACGAGCCAGCTCGAGCTGACTCGTGAGTTGCTCGCGAGCCTAACGAGCTAGACCAAAGACACAAGATTCACCGGCGTTCATTGATTTCACCCTGAAATGCATGTGTTCAATACTTCATATGTTCACCATGTGATTTGTTGGTTCAAACTTTAATATTTAAATACAATTTCATAAGATTTGTATGTTTGAAATGAAAATTTGTTTGTATAATATATTGAAAAATTGTTTAGGTTAACTTTTTATGCATGGCTTATTAGCCTAACGAGCCAGCTCGAGCTTTATAATGAGTCGAGCCGAGCTGTATTTTTAACTCGTTAAGATAACGAGCCGAGCCGAGGCAGCTTGTTCTTAACGAGCTGGACAGAGTCGAGACGAGTCGAGCTGGCTCGTTATCCAGCCCTAGGTGTGTCATTTGACCAACAAATGCACGCATGTGGATGACCACAAGAGGACATATGCCTGCAGCCCTTGCCCCTGCCGGGTCCGGCAGCATTATTGCCCAGCAACAAGTGAAAACCTCGTAGCTCTGATCTGATTGGCTCCCCGGCCAGCCACTTGCACGAAGCATCCTCTATAGTGTATACTGAAGTGGTGGTGGTTTGTCTTTCACAAGAACCCGCATATTTACCAACTAAAAATAATTTATAAATACAATCATTATTTATGTGTTTTTAGTGATTAAAAGTTAATGCTGAAAATAAAATACGATAAGAGAACATCAAAATTAATTTTAATTTTAATATTAAAATTTTAAATTTTGACTTAAAAGTATGATCAAAACGAAAACGAAAAGATGATTACGTAGATTAATACTGTGCATCCATCTGTCGTAGCCTGCGTTCCTTTAATTTGCTGCTGCGCCTACTTACATCTCTGCCGGTCCTGTGCTTGGCTTTTTCCGCCCGGCCGTCAATTAAGAGTGGTGGCTATATACTTCTAGTTTTTTAATAGTACCTTCGTCATTAAATATTATAAGTATATTTGGCAATAAATATTATAAGCGATTGTAGATATAAATATAGCGAGAAAAACATTTATCTAGATTCAATTTATCTCTAGAATTTCTTGTATTGTACTACCTTCCTTCCAAAAAAGACTTTATTTTTTCATGTGTCCAGCGTTTGATTATCTGTCTTATTTAATAAAATTATTTAAAAAATTTAAAAAATGTCACACGTAAAGTAAGATTTATATTATATCCTCTAATAATAAAAAATATTAATTATACAAGTTTTTTAAATAAGACGAAGTGTCAAATATTATATCTAACAACTAAAAAATAAACATGTTTTGAAACGGAGCTAGTGCAGCAGAGAGAGATGGAAGAGAACCGGGAGATGTCACACTAGTTTAATTATTAAAAGTATTTTGATCGAGAGATATTATGTTGTCGCCATCGCGCTAACAGTAAGTACAATAGCAAGCTATAAGCCAGCTATAAGTATATTTTAAGGTAACAATAGAGGGGAGAGAAGAGCAGCGGGCTACAGATTTGTAGTCAGATATAATACGGACTCTAAGACATATATGTGTATGACATGTGAGCCCAGATATTAATTGTGTAGCAGATGACTATCGTATGAATTGACTATTAAGTTGGATATAGACAATTTGTAGCCAGCAGTTGACTATATTATTGAACTTGCTCTAAGAGCAGGTACAATAGCAAGCTATAAGCCGGCTATAAGTGTATTTTAAGGTGATAGAAGAGGAGAGAGAAGAGCAGTGGGCTACAGATTTGTAGCCTGCAGCTGTAACACAGACTTCAAGACATATGTGTGGATGGTAGGTGGGACCGAATATTAATTGTGTAACATGTGACTATTATATAAATTAATTATTAAAATTTGTATAGTCAGCAGTTGGGTATACGATTTAAGTTGCTCTAAAGCTGCCTGGCTGCCAGCCTCGGATGGCCACATTTATTAATGCTCTATGCGCTTCCTCCGAAACACTGGCCGGCTTGCTAGCTAAGCTGCGACAACAAACTGCCTGGAAACATGTGCGGACGAAGGAATGGCGGCGTCGGCGGCCACCCTCTGCCGGCGGTGGGGGATCTGCGAGGCCGCCGCCGCGACGACGAGCAGGAGCAGCTGAAGGTGGTGGTGGTGGACAGCGACAGCGACGATGAGCATGAGGAGGAGATGAAGCTGGAGGAAGAGTTCAGGAGGTACTGCGAGACGGGGGAACTGCAGCCTCTCATCCCCACCAAAGGTTTAATTATATATTCTTCTTTTTCATAATATATATATATATATATATGCTGCTGCTGCTTTTTTTTTCTTATTCGTTATATATATATATCCTCCAACTAGCTATTTGCTACCCAAACTCTTTGGAAAGAGTAACGGCTATTATTTTCTTTCTTCCTCTTCATCAGGACTAGATGCACTTTCTTATTTCATCCATTTTTTAAGTCAATCCATTCTTCATTATATATATTGTGTTTTTAAATTTATTAGCATATGTACGAAACGAAACGAAACAGAGATGATAGTAGTATGGTAACTCCAAAATCTTTTGGTGTTGGATGCAGCCGTCCTCAAAGATCACCGGTCCAAAAAGGACAAGCAGCCGGCGCCGGCGGCGAGCAAGAACCGCATCCGCGGCGTCCGCCAACGCAGGAACGGGCGGTGGTCGGCGGAGATCAGGGATACTACCGTGCTGGGCGCCCGCGTCTGGCTCGGTACCTTCGACTCGGCGGAAGCGGCGGTGCTGGCCTACGACGCGGCGGCGCGCAGGATCCGCACCGGCGGCAACGCCAAGGCCAAGCCCAGCTTGCCGGCTCC
The DNA here is from genome assembly GCF_000231095.2 of Oryza brachyantha. Lineage (NCBI taxonomy): Eukaryota > Viridiplantae > Streptophyta > Magnoliopsida > Poales > Poaceae > Oryza > Oryza brachyantha. Next base: position 15,304,638 of record NC_023174.2, on the reverse strand, counting down.
TGCCGCCGCCTCCTCCAACAAGATGAAGAAGCAGCCGCCGGTCCCGGCTGTTCCCAAGAAGATGAAGAAGCCGGTGGTTCCGGCGGCGGCCGAGATGGTCCCCGGCGACGGCGAGCCTGCAGGAGAGCTGGCCCCGGTGCTGCTGGCTGACGCACTGGAGGCCACCGACGGCTGGGAGTTCGAGCCGTACTACGGCATGAGCCTCCACGGCCTGCAGGGCGGCGTCTACGCCGACGACGTGCCGGCCGATGAGCTGCAGGGCGGCGGCGCCGGCGCGACGGTCTACGCCGCCGACTACGGCTGTCTCTGGTCCTTCTAGCTCCTAGCTGATTAAGGATCGATCGATAGGCAGCAAGCTTAGCTGCTAATTGCAGTAGATTACTAGTATTAATTAATTAGCACTAGCTTTGAGACTAGCAACCGTACGTACGTGCTACTGCACCTATTGGGCATTTTTCACATTTGAATCTAGGGTACGTTGTTATATATATATATATATATATCGTTCCGTTTATGCTTGTACACGTATTGTCTATGTCCTTCACTTTTACAGTTTTTTAGCAGAATCTATAATTTATTTTATTATTAGACTATATTTAATGCTTTAAATATGTATTTATGTATTCGATGTGATAACTAAATTAAAAAATTTCCATAGCTAAACAGGGCCATAGTTAATCGATACCGTAGAGCAAGTGTGACTTCTAGCTGTGAGCTCGCAAAACGTACGTACGAAAGAGAATATGGTAGCTATGATCAGCTATTAAGTAGCTACAATCATGGATGACATTGTAAATGTGTAGGTAAATTGACAAATGCCTAGCAGGACCTATCCCCTTAATTTTCAAAACTGAATATTTAATTTACCAAATTAAATTCTCTTCTTTCAAATTTCTCAACTTTTATTTTTTTTTCTTTTTCAACTTGCCATCCATATTTCTTCATAAATTATCTGATGCTTGCACACGCAACTTGTGAAGCACATTACAAATCCATCATCACACGATGTTGCTCCACCATGTGTCACCTCGTAGTTAACATTATCACCTGGCATCCTTGACCATCTGGATCTCAGCTCTTTCCCAAGCCTAGTCTCTATCCCACAATTCACCGTTGTTGACCTCTACTCCCTCCGTCCCAAAACAAATCAATACAATGGTTAACTCTTCGTCTTATTAAAAAAAATTATGATTTAATAATTTTATTTTTATTAGATGATAAAACATGAATAGTACTTTATGTGTGATTAATTTTTTAAAAATTTCTTGAGAAAATTTTCAAATAAGACGGATGGTCAAATGCTCGACACGAAAACCGAACAGATGATTTTTTTGGGACGGAGGGAGTAAGTATCACAACTCTAGTCTAAATATGTCACATGGCATCTCGACCGTCTAACATCGGTTCCTCCTTAAACCTAGTCTCGATCCTCACCATTGACCACGGTAGACATACATAGAGACAAACCAACTATATCCAGGCACAGATATCGTAATTTGACGCACATGAGTCAAACGCACTCACACCAACACTATAAATATTTCTAAAGCAATTTATATTAATAATTAATTTACAAGCTAATTATTCATCATAAAATATTATTATTATTCATGACTTTGATCCCACGGTACATACGAAAGAGAGAATGGGAGCTATGATCAGCTAGCTGGGGCAGTTAATTAAGTAAAGTAGCTACAATCATGGATGCCATTTGCAAATGTGTACTGTATATGTAACGACGCTCCCGGGAAGCAGGAATCATGGATGCCTTTGCATATGGACCTACACATGTCTCCTAGACTAGTCGACGGGTGTCTGCTTCATGGTCTCCGTCTCTGTCCATCCACTTGCTGAAAAAACAATAATTTTTAAATATATGTGTTATTAGGGATCTAAAGTCTACGCTAAAAAGCGCCGAGAAATATTAAAATCAACTCTGAATTTAAAATTTTTAACTTATAAGTAAAAACGGAAAGATAAGTGGCGTAGTAATTTCTACGAGAGGAAATATATCTTTATATATGCATGGTTAATTTGTTGAATCCGATTCCTTTTTCTCCTGATAGGACAGCATATATATCTGCCAGTCAGTACTCTCTCAAAAGACACTCCAAGAAAAGACTTTAATTTACTGGCCGGCTGATACCATGCATGTGCACAAGCTAGCTAGGGGACACAACAACACAAGGACATGGGAATAGCAAACTAAGCATAGTACAGTGTATGATTCATTCCTACACTTCCAACTCTCTAGCTAGCCGTCCATCGTCCAGATCAGGTCAAAGACTTCTTTATCCTAGCTTCAATTCATCACAACAAGGGTGTTAATTAGAAAATATATGACAATTACAGATACGTTAGCATACGATTGATTTGTTTAGAGTTATTTTCGTTCTCTACCCTCATAACTCTATATATACCAACCGCTCCAGGCTCAATATAAGGTGGTGTTTAGATTGAGAAAATCTTTTGAGCCTAATTAATCCGTCATTAGCATATGTTGGTTACTATAGTATTTATGGCTAATCATAGGCTAATTATGCTCAAAAGATTCGTCTCAAGATCTCTTGCATAACTGTGCAATTAGTTTTTTAGTTCATCTATGTTTAATGCTTTATTTAGGTATCCAAAAATTCGATATAATGTTTTTGGAAAAAAAATTTAGAAACTAAACAAGACCTAATATTTCATTCCCAGTACATCTCCCCTTCCTCTATTATTATATCGGAGTTGGCAATCGCTCAACGCTTCCGTCACTGTTGCCCTAGCGAGGGATCTGATCCCTCGGGACGACAATTATTTTTTGTCAATCGTTGCTCTTCTTAATTTTGTCGTCCTCGAGTCATGGTCGAGCTGATTTCAGCACGACATCAAGCTCAAGGACTCCTCGTCCTCAATATGCATTTGTCACTACATATCGGGTGATAAGGCTACAAAATAAATAGGCTCGTAGGAAGTAAAGGCTGAAAAAGAGAGTGATAGAAGAAAAACATGTATATCAAAAATAAATTTAAAATGTTAGAGCTCCCATGTTGGATATTATCCTTTAGTGCAGCCATTGGTTTCCGGGATTTCACTTGCGGGATCCACTGCAGTTTAGATTATTTGGGGTTGTATGGTTGGCCGGCGGTGGCTAGAGCTTCCCCCAACAGCTTATTTAAATTTGGTCATCACTATCTCCATTTAGACGATTAATATCTAAAACAGTTTCATTCTTCATATCTTTTTTACTCCAACTGATCATCCATATACGACATTATCTATATCTCTTTGGAGAATTGAGAAAATATCTAAATATACTTTTATTCGATGGATGCCCTGTTAGAGCTTAACTTTTACTCTCTATCCTCTTTTTCTAGAATGAATGATGGGATAGCTGATCTGTTGGAGATGCTCTTAAAAGCCGTTCCAAGCACACCAACATTCAACAAATAAAATGGGTAAATTTAATTCTAAGTTTAACTACATTGATCTGCTTTAAACATATCTAGCTATTTCCACTAATTTTGTTGTTTTTCAAGTCTTTTTTTGCACATTCATAATCACTAATTTTGTTGTTTTTCAATTCTTTTTTACAGTTTGTAGATACAATATTTAACCCTTCATCTTGTTTAAAATTTTTTAGGATTAATATTTTTATTGTTACTAGATGATAAAACATAAACAGTAGCCTACGCATGACTAATTTTTTTGTTTTCCTATAAATTTTTCAAATAAAACGAATAGTCAAACGTCGGAGACAGAGATAAAAAAAAATATATTTTTTATGGGACAGGTGTAGTACTGTGCAGCAAGCTAGTGTGGGCTGTGAGCAAAACCTAGGAGAAGAGAGAAAAGGTGACCTTATCAGGTGGGCCCTGTCTGTACCGTAGGTACAAACGACGCAAATTTAGGGGTTGTTTAAATGGGGCTAACCTTTTTGTCACATATCACATCAGATGTTTGGACACTAATTTGAAGTATTAAATATAGACTAATAAAAAAACTAATTTCATAAATAAGCGCTAATCCACGAGACGAATTTTTTAAGCCTAATTAATCCATAATTAGAGCATGTTTACTGTAGCATCACATAGTCTAATAATGTATTAATTAGGCTCATTAGATTCGTCTCGTAAATTAGCCTAAGATTATAAATAAATTTAATTGATACTACGTTTATTATTTATAATAAGTGTCCAGATATTCGATGGGACAATGGGCTACAAACACCCCCCCCCCCCCCTTAAGCTCCTCGTGAGCAGGAATGGATCATCATGGATAGATGCCATTCCAAATGGAGCACTTCATCCACTTGCATTGATCGCCCCGGATCGAACAACCGCAAATCTCTTCCAAAATACATATATAATCATTTTCAATGGTGGATCTAGGATCCGAAGGTTAGATGGGCTGATTACTTATTCTACCTTCAGCCCTCCTATTCCCTTCTCTCTATTTTCCACAGAAAATCCAGCGCGTAGGGGGCTAGAGCCCCGCTAGCCCAGCCCCTTCCCCTCCACGTAAATCCGCCCCTGATCATTTCTAGGTTATTTTGGAGTTTAAATGTCATTTCAGTAGTTATTTTTTAATTTTTAAATTGATTATAATCACTTTCTAATTAAGCATTTGATTAGCTCTTACACATGTATACAAGTTTAAAGACCGCTGGTGCACTTCACTCATAAATCAATACAAAAATATTTATATTGGAGTACAAAATTAGTGCAACAGTACTAGTTCCTGTTGCCCTGCCCCTCTGCTTCATCCACTTGCATCTTCTTTGTCTTGGCCTGTCGATCGATTAGCCAGCCAGAGTAGCAATTTCTGTTAGAGGAAATATATACAGATTTGGGGGTGGGTTACCCGGCCTGATTACATTGTCGAATCCGGTTGCTTTTTCTCGGGAAGGGCAAGCATATGGTACTCCACTGTAGTCCATGAGAACAAGTTCAATAGCATAGTCAAACTACTGAATCTAATTTATCTATAGTCAATCTAATATTCAATTTATATAATAACTATCTACAAGACATTAGTATATTATCCCACATATCATACACACATTTTGTATGTGGGTATAGGCAGTGCCTACCCGTGTCTGTTTATCCGTTGTGTAGTACTATTCTTCATATTTTAAATGTTTTCATAGATGACTCCATCGACTTTTTCATACGCATCTAATTGTTGATCTTACTAAAGAAAATAATTTATGTAATTATTATTTGTTTATTGTGATTGGGTTTATTATGGTTGGATTGTACGTAAAATGCAATTTTTCTTAATTTTATGCCACAAATAATATTTAGTTGTATGGAAAACGTGTTACGGTAAACAGAGTAGTCTATCCAAATACCGGAATGGGGCATACATATATTTATAATTGAAAAAATTTCATACATGCCCTTGATAATTTCTGACTTTATAGGTTTGTCTAGATTCATTAGCACATATATAAATCTAGTTAATTAATGTCAGAAAGTCTTATAGTGTGCAATGGAGTTAATAATCACTTATGGCCCCAAAATTATATATCATTCCCCACATGCCTTTGATTTTTTTTTTATTTTCTTCTGCTCTATATCATTTTATTAGTCGACCATGAGTTAATCGTTAATTCTTTTAAATGCTTATATCGTTCATATCTAATATTTATACTTATGTGCTAGCTATTTTATAAATCTCAACGTGAATTTTTTTCTTTTTACTTTGAGATTTACAAATGGGTGTAAAGACAATCTACCGTAACACATGTATAAGGTATTTTTTTAAAGTGTTTGTATGTTAATGTAAAGACATTTAAAAAGTATTTTTATAGTATTTGAAAAATATCTATACAAGTAAGTTATTTTTGTGGTAGTATAAGTACTAAGGCCGTGTTCTTCTCCCCCACTTACTTACTCAAGATTCTCTTGTTTTCGCGCGCACGTGTGCTTCCCAAACGGCTAAGCAGTGTGTTTCTTTGAAAATTTTGTATAGGAAAGTTGTTTTAAAAATATATTGATCTATTTTATATTTTTTTATAACTAATAATTAATTAATCATGTATTAATCTATTCTTGTATTTTTTACGCTGGATAACTGAACTACAACCGAATGCGGTCTAAGTGTGTTGCACAGGAATTTTGTCAAAACTTAATACCGCTCGTCCATGCGTTCATGACTGATGAATAATTAATATCCTCAAAATTATTGTCACTTCACAACAATTAAGTTAGAAGAAATTAAGAAAAGAAGAACAGAAGCCAGTAAAAATTAAAACCGCTCAAGGGCCACCGGAAACCAGGTTTGATTTGCTCCGGTTTTGCTGTGATCTGGTATTGTGCTTTGCGTGGCTGTGATCGAATGGGTGTGTGTATGTATATAATCTTTTTTTTTGGTTAATTTATTTATGTCCTGGTAGAAAGAAAAAGGGGGCAATAATATTATCATAAGATTCAATAATATTGAAATAGTAATAATAATAGATGATAATATTCCAGAATAAGCCAAAGTTGCAACTCGTAAGGTTACGTTCTTTTGGTTGTTGGAAGATAAATAATGAAATATCATATGATTTTCTAATAGCTATTTAATAATATAAACAATGAAATCAATTATTATAAAATTAAAAATGTAAGATGATATTAGTATATAAAACTTTTTGAAAAAAAAATACGCGCCTAATAACGGAGAAATAATAGAGTGGAAAAAAACGCAGCCGTTTAGCTGCAAGTTGTCTCTGCTCTAATTGGCAACTTTGTGGCATCCAATTGCAGGCTTGTGGCCAGCAGCAGCTGCTCGCTCAGTCGATCTATCTTGAACAGTTTCATAGGATTATCGAAAAGCCAACACATACTACAGTATTAATTATTATTACATCCGCGAGTCATTCTAGATCAAGATGTATGTTAATTTTATTCAAAAATAATTATAATCTTATAGTTGCTCTATCAATTAACTCTAGTTCAAGTTTATCCTCGCTCTACCCTAAAACATCCTCCTATTTAATTTCAACCATATTTATTTAACATGACCATATATATGCGTGTGTATGTCATTTTACTAGTCTTTTAATTTACCCAATCACTCCTGGAACCACTGCAGTTAATATAGAACGGAGATAGCACTGTTAATCAAGTTTGATACTTCCTCCATCAAAATAAGTTTATTTTTAGTTTTTTAATATAATATTTGACTCTTCATCTTATTTGATTTTTTTAAAATATTGTTATTAGATGATAAAATATAAATAGTATTTTATGCGTGAATAATTTTTTTAAAAAAATTCAAATAATTAAGATGGATGGTCAAATGATGGACACAAAAATCGAAAAATAAAGTTTTTTTTTTAACGGAGATAGCAACTGTAAGTCGCGGATATGCTGGTACGTTTCTCTCAGGAATGTGTGTTTTTATTAGCAAATTTAACAAGACTAGCATGTTTCTTGTCTTGGTACGTTGGCTTGTTTGGATTGAAAAGGAATTAAACTGAAATTTATTAGCTCTTTTATTCTCTAGCTGAAAACAACCTGCGGACAAAGCACAGGAATGGTCGTACCAACTAGCACAAGTGGCACAAGTTGGTGCTGCGTCCACGTATCATATCAACTACTTTACCAGGCAAGCATAGGAAAATTAACTGTAGGCATCTTTCCTAGTACAGTACATTTTCATCTAAAAGTAATTACTAGGCCTATAAAACATTAAAAGAGATGGATACAGGGCATCATGCATGTTAACAGGGAAAGCAGGAAGATATGCTCTACGGGCATGCACTCTGCAGGCTAATTAATGGAATAGTTCTAGTTAAAAAACAAGTGACACGTAGGACGAAGTTACTCTTCTCATGGTGCTAGTTACTCTTCTCATGGTTACTCTTCTCATGATGTAAATATGATAAGTATATAGATCGGCAAAAAATCATCGGCTACAGACGGTGGACAAACAACCAAGATCTATAAAATACCTAGCCCAAATTGCTAAGAATAATCATAGAAGATCGGACTTAACCGAGACAATTTAAGATTAAATCTATCAATGTTAGGATAGATACTAAACAGATCTAGATTGCTATCAAGCCAATAAGTCGATGACTGGTAACTTATCGGCTGGTACTCCGATAAAACAATGAGTAAAATATATCAATCTGATATAAACCATCTGACAGACGCAATCTACTAGATCGGACCTAACCAAGATATTACTAGATTGAATGTGTCAAAGAACGAATATCAAACCAACATAGATCGCTCAAAGTGGTTGACTAGATCAACTCAAAACACGAAAGCGGTCTAAGTTGAAACTGATACGATAACTAGCAATCGCGCAACTAGATTAGAAGATCAGACCGAACCGAGATAGTTCTAATCTAGCCGAACGATTACCGTGGCCCAGCGGAACGATGGACTTACCCCTCCGCTGGAGATCGAAGCGATGCAACCTCGCGTTAGGTGCCAAGTTCCGACGGAGTTGAAACCTCGGTGAAGAGGGTGGCGATGCGCCGAAAGAAGTTGATCTAATTGATTTGTAGATGATTTACAATGACCCGGGGCACATATATTTATACCCTCGGGTGGATAATAGTCCATGTCGGACACAACACACGACTTCTAATAGATAAAAAGAAATAGAAACTCTATCTCTAATTTCTATTGAATACAACACGGATTCTAATCTATACTATTGTAAAAAGCGGTAACGATTCTGTCAACCTATTTCGTCCGTCTGTCCTATGGGCCAACCAGGCCGCGTGTGGGCCTCCAACAGCCCACGCACAAGGAGTCGACTACCCGCCCGTCGTCCGTACGCGCTTCGCTTTCCGTCGCCCGCTGAGCCAGATCCGATTCGGGGGCGGACTGGATGCCGTCGACGAGGACCTGGAAGCCGTAGAGGTCGGCGGCTCGGTAGGAGGCGATGGCGGCAGTGTCCCATAGCCCCACGATGGCGACGCTCTCGGCGGTGGCCGCGGTGTCGTCGATGGCCTCACGGGCGACGTTGAGGCCCATGGCGTTGAGGAGCTCACACTGGGCGAGCGCCTGAGGGTGGGAGATGACACGGGTGAGGATCTCCTTGTGGATCCTCGGGAGCGCGAGGAGGCAGTGGTGGACGGGGAGCTGGATCTCGCCGATGATGTGGAGGCAGTGACGGAGGAGGAGGTCGCAGTTGCGGTGGATGCTGCTGCCGAGGGAGTTCTTGACGTGGAGGACGACACGGTCGGCGATCCAGAGCTTGACGGCCTGGATGGCGACCTCGAACTGTTCGTAGGGTACAACGTCGTAGCATGGGTAGGCCTTTGCCGCTGCTGCCACCTCGCTGTAGGCCCTCGTGAGCTTCTCGCAGTCGACGGCGCCAACGCCAACGCCGGCAAGGACCGGTAGGCCTTTGCCGCTGCCGCCGCCTCGCTGTAGGCCCTCGTGAGCTTCTCGCAGTCCACGGCGTCAGCGCCAACGCCGGCAAGGACGAGCGTGGTGTGCCTCGAGCTGTGGCACGCGTGCGCTGGCCCCATCGCGTCATGTACTTGCCGCAGGGGCACCTTGAGCACCTCGGGGACGCCGCGTGGTCAACGCCAACCGTGTCTCTCTCCGCCAGTTTTGCTGCTCAATGCTTCATTTTCCTCTCTCCACGGCTTTGTGTTCTATTGCAGTTGCAGGCGGACCTGGCCGCCGACGAGGTCTGCCCGCAGCTCTCGCTTGTGCCGGAGAATAGCATTTGATTTTGATTTCGTTTTGGGTTTTGTCTGAGTTTTGGGTTGGCTATTTCCAGTCCGCTTCTGATGCCGATGCTGAGGAGGGGGACGCCATGAAGCAGCGCTTCGCGCGGATGTCGTACATGTTCTGCAAGACGGTCACGGTGTCCAACACCAACACGTACGGTGGCTTCTCCATGCCGAGGACTGCTTCCCACAACACCACTGGTTGGTGCATTCGAGAAAGAAAGCTCCACCTTTTTACGCCAAAAGACTTGATCTTTTTTGGGTTTGTTCATTGATGAATCTGTTGGTTTCGAGCTCGCACGATTATAGCTAGCAGCGGTCGTCGCAGGAGCTTGTTGCGAAGGATTTGCACGGGGCTGCCCTTTTATTAGTTTTGCAGCAAAGATTTTGCTTACTTTTTTGTTTTTCTTTAGATTAGTTAATCTTTTTTTCAAGATTCAAGGGGTGAAGTAAACCTGTTTTTTATTTTATTGGAAACGAGCACCATCTTCCTCCGTGCGAAGAAAACGAGGAAATAAATTAATCAAATTACGAGAAGCCTTCTCTCTTTTGTAATAATAATAATAATAATAATAATAATAATAATAATAATAATAACAATAATAATAGATAACATATGCTATTGTAATCAATTGTTGCTACATATAGTGTTTGTCTCCACGCATAATATTTTAAATATTTTATTTTGTTTGTATCAAATAAAAATCAAAAGAAATAAGAATTAGAGAGACTTAGTTAAAAATGACATAACAAGTTTTAGTACATGCATCTCAAATTAGTTGCACGTTGACAATAGTTTACTATTCCCGACATGACACATAATTGTTTTTAAAATTTATTTTTAATTTAGATAATTAAATTTAACTGTCCCGGTGCAACGCACGGGTATTTTTCTAGTAGATAAAAGAAAACAAACAAGTACCGATTGGACTCTAACCTCTTAGAGATAAGATCTTAACTAACTCTAACTACTAGATAAAATTATACCGCCAAACCTTGGTCTTCACAATTCTTTCTTGAATTCGGTCTCTTCCGGATAAAATATCTATTGACAATTGCATCTTTTCTTATCCGAATCCAATACGAAAATTTACTAAATTTTGGTGTTAACAATTATAAGATTAGACAAAAAAATGAATTATAATAAAATATGGTTTGTAAAATTAATAGATTGATTTATAATTTTTGGCGATGAACAATTGGTGGTCCGTGGTGTGTTTTTTGATGTGCTGAGACTACAGGTATGGCAATGGTAAGACCACTGCAACAGTACTAACGGTTAATTAGACCGTAGGACGGCGGCCGACAATTGTCGGTTTGGTCTCAGGTTTTGAATATTCTTTTCGATTTTTGGTTTGTTCTTCGAGCAATGATAGTCAAACTAGTGCAGTATACAGAAACTTGAATGAATCTTTAGTCGAAGGTAAAATATTTTAATTACATAAAAAGATTTGGATTTATGATATGCCTACCATTTATCCTATTAAACCCTATTTGAATCGTACAAGGTTAACATAAAATTAAAAAGGCCCAAATACAAAATATATATCCATGGGTCCCATTAAAACAAGTCTGCATTGTGAAGAGGGAGTTTCGACGTGTCTTCGTCCCACGTACGCACGACCCATGAAACCAATCCTCCGGTGGCCTCAATTATTACTGCCCATAGGACACCAATTTATTTGTTCTCTCCGAACACAGAAATTCTATTTGAACAAATCAACTTGAAGTTTTCCTTACAAATATTCCCCTCTTACTTTATTCATCGTTACCTCCCAAAATCTCCGTCAAATTTGAAATCAGAACTTTTCTCGAAAATCAACTTTCAGCTTCCAATACGGCCGCCTCGAAATCCTAAAATTCCCAGAATTAAAATGTCATTTTCTTTTGTTCTTTGGTCATCTTCCATGCTACGTCCCTATCCAGGGGTTGGTAGTAATACCCGATGGATACCACGACCTTATACCTATCTCCACAAAATAAAATTTTACTCATTGAATTACCCAATTACGTTCATAGGTATATTATTTTCTCATATTCATACCCACGTAGGTATTTTTTATCTACGGATAATCCACACCTAATTATTACATACCCACGATGAAATAATTGGGTCGTGGCTCGGCGGTGGCGGTGGCCAGGTGGCGTCTACTACTCTGCTTGTGCTAGGGTTTTGGGTCTGAGAAATGAAAAGTGGAGACTGCTGGGCGGCGGTGGCCGAGATGTTGAGTGGCTGAGTGCTATTCAGTGTTGACCGTTGAGAGGAAAGGGGTGGCCTCTAGGTTTTTTTAGTGGGCTGGATGGGCTATTTTTTTTATGTTGGGCCTAATATTCATAGGTGAATGGTGTAATTTATTTTTATTTATTTTTAATGGCTACCGATTAGGTGATGGGTATGAATACTACCTACTCATATCCAAACCCAATTACCCATCAGGTATAAAAATTTCTCATTAAAAAATCCATGGATAAAAAATCTAACCCATTTAGCTACCCTAATGAGATAAATACCCATCGGGTATCGGGTAATGGGTCCCCATTGCCACCTTTAGTTGATAATGGGCTCACCTAAAAATTATCATAATTTAAATGTTATTTCTTTTAATCCCCTGAAAACTGGGCCCATTCATGAGTGCCTAGGGCATTTACTTTTTTTTTTTTTGAAAGCCAGCATTTACGGTTCAAGAGTGGCCCTATCCTCTAAATATAAACAAAACTTAGTGTTAATATAACTTGCTTATGAGAGAAAATAAAAGGAAATGGAACTAGGAGTCGCAAGGGGACATGCATATGGACACTCGGAGAGGGGCCCACCTTCTTAATTGGTATATTTCGGACTAAAAATAATTTATGAATAAAATGTTTATATATGTATTCTTAGCGATCTGAAAGTGAATGCTGAAAAATAAACTTTAATAAAAAACTCAAATCAACTATAAATTTAATATTAAAAATTTAAATTTTGACTTATAAGTATAAGTATAAACGAAAAGATGTTGGGGTCATCTGATTAAGTGAAAATCATCCAAGTCTTGCTTTTTTTTTCTTGGCATTATTAGGATAGCTCTAATTTATAATAGGTGATACGTGGTAGCTTTCGATAATTTTTTCTAATTTATGAGAGATGGCCTAAAGTGGCTTGAGCGTGCTCAAAAGGATGTTTAATGGGACCCTCATCATGGACCTTGTTGATTGTAAATAGTACAATAGTGTGAAAAAAAAATACAAAGTTATGTGTATAATTTAAAAGTCATGTTTGTGTAAAGTTTATTATTATAACAATAAATTTATCATAAAATACTCTAGCAGAAGGGAAGGTATTGAATAGTGGAAAGCCGGTGGTGAGGGACGGGATAGGGTTTTCAATTAGTGGCATGTAGATTTTAAAAATGTAACTATTATTTTTCTCATCATCTAAAAAATCATTATTTTTTAATAAATATCTTATAGTACATTAGGTGGGAGAGATTAATATCTTATAATAAATAAATTAATCCAATAGTCTAAAATAGTGGGTCAATTAATTTAAATAAAAAAATGATGGTCCGATGTTATGCCATTTTATTAGAATTTCAAAGGTTTTTTTCCCTAATTTACTAGAGCGCCACCCAACGGTATAGGAGCGCTCTACAGAACATTTAATGAACTTTTAGTATATAACAGATGGAGTTATATGTTAGTATTGTTAAGAAATAAAATATATGGATGATCAATTAGCACATGTCAATTGAGAGGCACATCTTCACTACTAGGATGTGTTTACACCTAGTATGAAGAGATACCTCTTCACTAATAGAATGTGTTCACATCATGTTTACAGTTCTTACCTCTATAAATAGTTATAATCACCCTTATATAATGAACTAATAGAAATTGGGAAGTACATAAGTTGATATCTCTATTCTCTCTACTTTCTGTTTGCTCAATCTCTCTCGCACTTTACTTTCTAACAAATATTAGCTTATATGCTCAGCTTGTTTCAGCCTACCTTCATATTATATTTCTCATTCCATAATCACCATTAATCAACTGGCAATTGAGTCCCCTCCTGACATATTTATCTATAGTTAAATCGATTGATTTGATCATTCAGACTTGTAAAATGGCAGATGGATTGATTGGTTGCAAGTGTTAACTTAATTCAACTCAATTATGTTTGTGATGGCTTATCGAAAAGGGATCCTCTGACTTAGAGTCAGAAGGACTCCTCTCACTGACATGTGGACCCTACATGTCAGTCTCAAACCTCATAGACTCAATGTCCCTCTGACTTTAAGCCAGAGGAACCTCTTCCATGGCTTATCAATCACCCACCAAATGGGAATAGCAATAGCGTGCAATTGGAAAACTTGGGTACACATTATTTACCATTGATCTAGATCATAGTGTACAAAAAACCTCCCCATAAGTGTACAAAAACTATGCATCCAGATACATTGATGCCATAAACTCCATTAGACCATTACCCAAAAAAAAAGGACCTTAATACACTATATGGCATTTAACTTTTTGCCACTGCCACAGTAACTAGTTTACACATTTGTCATCCTATGTGTCTATGATACGTGGATCTAAACCCACACGTCATAGATACATTGATTAAATACCATGTATAAGAGCGACAAATAGTTAATTATTCCATATTTAGCAGCACGACAAGCAAGCTTGTTCCAGAGCAGTCTTGGCACCTGCTGTTAGTACTGCTTGTCACTGGCAGCAGCTTCAGGAACTGACAAGGTTGATGCCGCCTCAGAATCTGCACGGATTCTCTTCTGCAGGTTCTCCAAGCTGGCGACGCACCGCATCGAGGCCATTGCCGGACACGACACAGGAATTGCTTCATCTGGGAGGCTGGAATTTGCCCAATCATCTTCGACGAGGGCAGAAGCTGCATCAGATAGACCTGAAGAAAAGGGCGTGCTGCTTGCAGGCGTTTCAGATGTAGTGAACAACAGAAGGCTTCTTCCAGTTACTCTCCTCACAGCTTCCTCGGCTATATTCACCTGAACACAGAGTGATTCGTCACAATGCGTAACACTAAACCGTAAGAATTAAATGACATCCACAGATTGCAATGATATAAATCAGTGTCTCAATTGTAGCTCTGATAGAGATATATTCCAGTAAACATTTTTACCGAAAGTAATGCTGTTGTTTTCGGAAGACAGAATCATCTCATATACAAAGGGTTAGAACAGTAGGTTCTTGCGAGTTCATGTTCCTTTCGATATCTCGTTATGTGTAGTGTTAGTGAACACATAATTAAAATTTTGAAACTACCAACAAGTTCACTATGCAGCAAGGCTCATCACTGAACTGAATGTTCTAGAAAATAAAGAACACCTTACCATGCAAGACATAAATAAGAGTTGTGCATATACTCACATACAAGCATTAACAAATGTTTGTATGATTGTGCGGTTGTGCGCTGCATGGACTCCTCATATGAAGGTTTTTGTTCTTCTCAAGAGAGAAAAGCCCTTCCATAAGGACCAAAAGCATAGATTTAATGGGACACTCTTGAGCAACATGGTATGAGCGCTTTTAAAACGTTTTGTTTCTTTTTTACAGCGCCATACCTGTAAGAGAACATTGTTATTCTTGACACCAAAACTAAAATAACAAAATATTTAAACATACTACAACTGAGCTCTTCCTATTCCACATATAGAGAGGACAGTACGTACCTGCATCCTCAGAAGAAACGGAAACTTAAAAACATTACAATGCTATGTAAATGGACTTCATTTGATCATAACATTTTAATTATTGAAAGAATACTATGTAAATAGATACTATAAGTAGCTATAAGCCTATAATCAAAGGATTCATAACCTTCAGTGGGAATGAAAGAAGTGCAGATGCAATCAAACACTCGTAACAACAAAAGGAATATACCTTTCTCCTCATAGTGTTCACATCAGCTCGAAGATTGCTAGTTTCAGTGGTAGATTGCTTGTATTTCTGAGTCATGTCAGCTAGGCGCTTTTGCAGACATGCATTCTCAGATCTTAACTCAGAAACCTAGACAATAGTGTAGTAATTAGCATTTCCTTCGTTACATTTTACTAAAGCACTCATGGTTCATGAATTGAGACCTGTGATTCTAGATCATTTAGGTGAGCTTGCTTCCTTTTTCTTGACCTCCTGGCCGATTCCCGATTTGACAGCATTCTAATCACAACAGAACACCAAGAAAATTCAGCATAGCAAAGGATGTACTAGTTTTCCAACACTAAAGTGTCCGGTGTCATGTGTAATCAAACTGTTGTTCAGAAATGTAAAGATTTGACTTGCAGACAAAGCAACTCATAGAGAAAAACTAAAACATGTGTCAAAGTGGATATTTTCTTCCTTAATTCAAATGGCATAGGCATTTTACTTGTGACAACTAAGGCAGAGCAAATAATTTTGATATAATATCCTTCAAAGACAACAATTTCTTGCCTGTGTTGGCACCATGTGTTGATTTCCAACTATATGGCAGAAATTTGTCAAAGGGTACATGAATCGAGAACTGCACAACATAGGATTTTGATTTTTGGGTGGTAATAAAATCCTTCGAGACAAATTCTAGAACATACTATCCATGGAAAACAAGAAACTTGTATTAAGATTTATTTCACAGTATGGTTGTATCTATGATAAATACTAATAGCGGAGGAATGTAGTCCGATACCTTTTTGTCCGCTTTGCATTAGCTGGGTTTGTATTTTCCTCAAGATCGCCGTCATCATCCGAGTGCTCCTTTGATGTAGCACTATTAGCTGGTTTGCCTTGATCGTCATTATCATGAATGGCATTGGAGTTTGTTGCTATGGTTGATCCATAACCTATAACAGAGAAGTAAAGAGACCAAAAGAGTACGGTAAACAGGATAGTATATGATAATGGCATTTCAAACTCTGTAAAACCACCTAAACACATTCCAAAGAGTCAAATTGTAGGTACTCCTGCACATATCGAATGGTGCAGAAACTTGTCCATGGTGCACACTGTTAGGATTCATATTGGTAGCAGCAAGTTTGCATATCAAATGTGTCATGACAGTGTTCCACGTCACAGAAGCAGGATCAGAGATTCAGAGTACACATTTCTAATCTTTATATCGATGCCACCAGACCACAAAGTGAAGCCAAAATTGGCATGTCCCCCATTTTGATCCTTTGGGCATTAGTTAACCTAACCACAAAAACTGCTAGCGAGACTCTTCTTATCTTTGTTTCTGTTTGCCTTCTTATAAAGCTGGATCATAAAGATCTTTGTGGAACTAAATCTGATGAAGTTAGTACAGCTTCTTGTGGATGGTTCAGTAGAGCTAGAGAAGCAAGACAGGAAGAAATCAAGTGTGACAATTTAAGAAAATAGGCAAAATGTCAATTGAAATGGATTTGACAATACACTCTGACAGTAACTGTCAAGGCAGATGGTATTTGACCCAAAAAAGCACTTCTTTCAGATGACATAATTTCAGCTCGATTTTCCCCAAGTTTCCATAGATTGATATGTATGCGACTATGGAAGTTTATAACTACCATTAAAGGAAGCTTGAGAAACCAATTGTGAAGTGTCTGAAGCTTGTGAATTGAGGTAGCCCAAAGAAGATTCTTCCAATTTAGCTTCCTGAAATAGATTTACATAAGTATCTATATATCACAAGCAACAAATGATCAAGGGGCTTGTCGCAGCCAGCACATGGGACTTCTGCCACTATAAGCTCCGGAAAACTGCTTATATACATAAAAATATAGCTCATGATTCTCCAAAACTATCGAATAGAACCAGCAGTATTGTAGTTGTCCAAGGCTGTCTGTTCTGTATTGACAAAACTGAATAAAACAAACATGTATTCTTCAACCAAATCCATAAATGAGGACCGTGCAACTAAGAAGAAAAAAAGGAGTTAAGAAAAGGATTTTGTGAAAAATGTCCTTCAACTAGCTAGTAGCCTACTCCTAAAGAAATCGCTCCAGAACTATTTGATGTACAATCTCATTTGCATATAATTATTGTGGACTCACTACCCATATAAACCTGAATACTTTTTTCTCTGTTGTCAGTTGCCACCATTTCAAATCACCGGTAGGGACAAGACCCCAATCCATAGGACAACTTAACACTCATTTTGAAAACATCAGGTTAGAATTTATAGTAACAAAGAAATGATCATGGAAAAGAATCAATTGCAGGAAAACCGCTAAGCTTTTTTTCAATGTATACTGCTTATGTTTTGAAATGAACCAACCGGTAAAGAGGGGCATTAGATCTATAACGAGAGAAGTGGAATATAACAGGGGAGAACATATCTGCCACAAGGATTCCAAAACCGGCAAGTGGTCCAGAGTCAGGGGCTAGTTAAGAAGAGGTTACAAACTCGAAGGCTATAAATTCGAACTTTGAATTTGAATTTTAACTTTAGACCATTTCTGGTCAATATCACTCCGGGCTCCTAAAAAGGGTTGTCACGGGAAAGGACATGTAGCCTGGTGGTTGCAGTGACCTAAGTAGCACCCAAGGTTAAATGGTTGCATATATCCGGGTGGATATAAAGACCGGGTAAAAATACCCTTCTCTAAAAAAAAGGGGGGGGGGGGGGGTTGCCACAGCTCAGAACCCTGTCTGGGACTCGAGAGTGATGAGCTTATGAAGGGATCATGCTTCTGTGTGTATACAACTTGAGATCTCATTAGTTTCTCTGTCACTTTCTCAAAAAACAGAATATACCAAACTTTTTCTTAACACTAAAAAGTTGGAAAAGAAAGAAAAATCCTACTGGTCCGATTCTTAAAACATCGTATTCATCCAGCCCTTATTGGATGTGGTCCACTGGTCCATGAAAGAATGTCTTCAAGACTATTCATATTGCTCCCGTTGACAAGTCAGCTTCCCTTGAAGCCACAATCTAAACCATACCAAATCTACCGTCCTACTCCCATTTCATATTATAAAATGTTTTGATGCTATCTAAATTTATCCATGGATCAATGAATATGTTTTATATAGGTGTCCAGATTGATAAGTATCCATATGAATATAAAGAGGGCCAAAACATTTTATAATGTGAAACATGGGTAATACATGTCAGTACACCAAGATTCATCTAGCTCAAGAATCAAGAGTAAATATCCCCTGCCCCCCTTGCCTTTCAGGCAGAAAAGGCGTGGTGCCACTTGGTATCATTTTCATGTAAAATCTTAAGCAGACTAAAATATTACCATAGTATGTTACTCCATCATATTTCCGTCAGATTAAAAGTTTTACATTAGATATTTTATTCACGAAACTGGAAAATTGATCCAAAGTTGTCTGATTCTTCAGACATATGACTGAAAGATGCCATCTTAATCAGACATGTAGTTGGATTTTCAATCTCCATTACAGAATTGGTTACTCATGCCGCCCATTTATTATTGTAGATAATAATGATGCCACCCATTTATTAGCCAGAAAAAAAAATCTTCTTTTCACAATCCATGCTTAAATGCTTTGCCAGTCTATTACGGTGCAGCTGGCCATGAACCAAACTGTCCTTATAACGCCATTAATCTACTGCAGTGCAGAGTCTGCAAATGAAGCAGCGATTTCCATCCCTTCGTTAGAATTTCCTAAACTTGAAAATCGCAGCAGAAAATCCTCCCAAAAGGGAAGGGGGATTCGATAATTTCGCGATTGAATAACTGACTGAAAAGCAAACTACCCCTCCGCCCGCGACTGAACCAAGAAGAAGAAGTGATCTTCGGAGCAAGAGCAAGAGGTTTACCATGGACTTAGCCACGGCCGCGCAGTACAGGTCGAGCTTCGACTTGAGCACCGCCGCGTAGGCGCCGGGATCTCCGCCGCCGCCGCCGCCTGCACAGTTCACCTCGGCCGCCCCGTCTCCGGCGCCGCCCTTCATTCTTCGCGAAAGCCGCCTCCTTTTCCGGCTCCGGTGGGCAGCAACCACCGAGGGGAGGTAGATTTTTTTTCTCTGAGCAACGGAGCAACGCCCAATGGCAGCGATGAGTGGAGGGAGGACTGATCGGTAGTGGCCTGGGTAGCCGTAGTATTTATACTCGTTTGTGGGTCCCACCTGTCAGTGGCAGGCACTTCACCCATTGTGCGATCCTAGTGATATTCTTCTGTCTTTCCCTTGTAATGATTCCCTTTACTGTTATTTATTTTGTTAGAAGAAATAAATTCCCTTGCTTTTGTGGAGGAATATCTTTTAGTATTGTTGTACCAGATTAGTAAGCCATCTGTAACCCCATTAGGCTGTGTTCTTCTCCTCATCTTTTTCTTACCTTTGTTTTCTCTGTGCGTATGTGCTTCTCGAACGATTAAGCGGTGTGTTTTGGTAAAAAAGTTTATAGATATAACCTTTTATAATAGATTTACAAGTTAATTCCATCATTTATGCTATTAAATACCAGATCTGTTTTATAATAAAGATTTTCTAACATTATCTGATGAATCTAAACACTTCAAGGTTACAACTTACAAATAGAGAAAATTTAACAAATGTCATTGACAAACACTTAATTCTAAGAAATGTCATTGACGAGTGTGAGTTCTAAGAAATGCCATCGTACAAACGATGTCTAAGAAATGACATCGCCGTTAGGGTTTCGTTAACTTTTTTCCGTTAAGTGCTATAGTATGAACAGTGCTTTTAACGGTGGAAATAGATAGAACCCTAACGGCGATGGCATTTCTTAGACAAATTCGTTTGTATGATGACATTTCTTAGAACTCGTATGCGTCAATGGCATTTCTTAGACTTAGACGTTTGTCAATGATATTTTTTTAGGTTTTCTCTCAAAAATATATTCCAGAAAGGTGAGATGATTAACTACTATATAAAAATTTTTCGTAAAAAAACATGTGGTTTAGCGGTTCGGGAAGCGGCACGTAAAAGCCGAGAAATAATTTTGAAATAATCTAAGAGAAGAACGCACCATGATCTTATACCCCAACTGCATGAATTCACAAAGAGAAATGGGTGATTGCGATATATTGTAAACGAAAAATAGTTTATGAATAAATTTCTATATAAGTGTTTGTAGTGATGTAAAAACAAAGACTAAAAATAAACTATTATAAAAAAAACTTTGAAATTAAGTTAAGATTGAAAATTCAAAATTTTGACTTATAAAAATAAACAGAAGAAAAAGGATAATGGTAGAAGAGAAAGAGGAATGATCACCTAACCTCCCAAAAGAACAAAAGATAAACCTCAATCAAGTCGAGAAGGCATCCTTGTCAATTCTGTTGCAAGCAGGACGATGGTAATGAGATGAGTGAGCCATTCCTTTGCCCAATTGCATGCCCAAGTGGCAGCTTGCAAGTTGCAAGCCATATGCATATGCATGCACAGAATCAAAATCTTGGCTCCACAGCTGCGTCCTTTTCATCTCCAGGATGAAAGATAGAAGATTATTTAATTTCTATGGTAATTATTTTAATGATCTAAATGATGAGATGAGATACTATAAAGTTATAAATATATTTTAGAAATATAAGATGATTAACTTCTGTATAGAAACTTTTTAAAAACATATGTACTTATTATGTCCCAAAATAAGTTTATTTTTTAGTTTTGGATTTAATATTTGACTATTCGTTTTATTAAAAAATAATTCGTGATTAATATTTTTAATGTTATTAGATCATAAAACATAAATAATACTTTACGTGTGACTAGTTTTCTGTGTTTTTTATTAATTTTTTAAATAAGACGGTTGGTCAAACCCTGAACATAGAAATAAAATATAAAGTTATTTAGGACTAATAGAAATAAAATATAAAGTTATTTAGGACTAATACAGTAAGTTTAGTAGCTCGGGAAGAGTGCGCATGAGAATCGAGAAAAAAAATAAAGAAAATGAAAGTTAAAATAACGTAGCCCACAAGTGATTATTTGGATGCAGAATCTCCTCCCTGTGGGTGGGCCCACGCCGTATCATTTTCGTGGCGGCCAAAGCTGCCACGATTTTTCTTCGCCCACCCTGGGTGGAGATCGACACGTCAGACGGACAGACGATGCACGGCATTTTGCTCCCGGCTCGTTCCTATCAACAAACCTGATGATTCCCCTTCTCTGTTTCTTTCTCTTCTTTTTTTTTCTTTTCATGTTAATTACTAACTAAATTTGTTGCTGTCTGATCCGTGCCATGTTGCTTGGGCGATGGCGATGCTTCTTATAATCTTATCCTAGTAGAGGAATCATGGGTTCTTCTTCATGCGTGCGACTTGCAGTGCCATGTTGCTGTCTGTCTGCTACTTGGTCGGCAGCGCGATTGTTCGGTGATATTGAGACACATGTCGATGTAATGACACTTCACTTGTGCTCCAACTTTTAGGACAGTCACATGATAATTTGTATCAATGTTATATATTTATATTTATTTGTGGTGGTCAGTTGTGATTCTGGAAGCGAGATTTGCTACGGCTGGACTAGGATGAAATTGGTCGGAAACAATGTTATCTTTTATCATTTTTCATGAAAAAAGGGCCTCGGTATGCAGCGTTTTTCAGGGGCCGGTGCGAAAGGCCCCTGCCAGACTATACGATAATAATTAATAGATACTAGTGTATATGTATGAATTATTGCCAAAATATTTAAATTCCATTCAAAAATAATATTTATATAAAAAGCATGTTGCCTCAAATTTTTTTTCTGATGTTTCTGATAGTTTCTTCTTGATGCATAAAAATAAACCTAATTAATAGATGATAGATGAATACCAGAATATATCAGTTAGTTAGTAGTAGTAGTTACCTAGAGCAAAAGTGACAGTGCAGTTATGCTTCACTTTTGCGATCAGCCGAATAGACGAGGAGTTGGCCTCGGTGGGCCTGATCCACGGACAGCCCATCAACCCAAGAGGATTTGGGGGCCCAGGGGCGGCCCTGTCTGTATGGTCGATAATTTTGCATGTTTGTGAATTTAACTATTTGGTGCCGGTTTCAGTGCAACATAGAAAGTTTTCATATAGTTGTAAATAAAAATGGTCAGAAGTGATATTATTTTTACGGAGATGGTCAGCCACCGCAATCATATAGAACTAATCACGTCCATCGACATGTTTGTGTAATGCGTGTTTGTGATCATGCTATAAGCAGGTAAAAAAAAAGGCCTTATGACAAGTTTTCAGTCTCTTGTTTGGGCTAGCAGTTAAAATTATTTTTATTGGGATTGTAATCTCCCTTCTCTAAAGGGACAAAAAGACCCTATGGTCAAAATGGCCTTAAGCTTTAGTGTCAATCCTTCCTTATGGGCCTGAAGCCCTGTAACTTGAAGCATTTCAAGTGGGCCAGCCCACAGAAACACATGCAAAATTATTCTTTGGGCCACAGTTAAAGCCCAATCCTTTGGGCCATTAATTACTAATTAGGCTATCCCAGACAGCTGACTGTTCTTGCTTGCCACTGGACATTTGGACCCAAGCCAGTGTCACTTCTGACATGGAGTACTTGTTGGCTGTGGATTACCTAAATTTGGCTGTTTTTCACTGCTTTGTGCATCATTTGCCTACTGCAGATTAATTATCTGACCATAGTAAATCTTCTTTTTATTTTTATTGATACCAATATCAATTCGAAGATGCATGTATCACTGGCCACAGTTTTAATTTTGCTGCTTGCAATTTTGCGTGCCATAATACCTGGAGTTTGGAGAATTGGAGTAACTGAATTAATGGCACAATACTAGGCCGTTCTTCAGATATGGAAGTACCTGAATCTCACTAATAAGAAGGGTATTACTTCTAGGGTCTATAAGGTTGCATAAATAAGTGGCCAATAAATGTAGTTATATTGCATCTTGACATATGTGTGTTGTATTAGCTGTACTTACGCAAGAGTGCAAGACCAAAATGGTTGCAGGTCAGATTTCCTTTCTTGGGAGGTTGGACAGTCAGGTTGAGGCCTCTCTCTGGTTTCAGAAACCAACTGAACCTGCTCTGAACAAAAACAAAAAACCTGCTACTCTCTACAAGGAACAGACACAACACAACGGACAGAACTAAAAGCTACAGCTTCTGCATCAACCATCCAGGCTGTGCTTGCACTGACCCTGTAGCTAGCAAGCAATCCAAGCCAGCCAGCAACCTCCACAATAAACACACTAACACCCAGCTCTTGTTGAACCTAACATCAGAAATTAATCATGCAGGAAATCTGCAACCAGACAGTGACTCTGCATCTGCATCTCCATCTCCATCTCCATCTTTCCACAGCTCATTTTCCTTGCTGCTTCACACTCACATATCATGGACCCTACCCTCTTCTCCAGGCACTATGTTCTCCATTAGCCAAACCATCACAGCATCCCAGGAGATAAGGAGGATTGCTCCTTGCCTGCATTGGATGCTATGCTACTCTCCTTTTTTTTCTTTCTCTTTTCTCTCTGATCAGAGTGAAGCTACAGCCAGCTAGCTAGCTAAGCCTTGACCACCATTAATCTTTGTTTCACTCTCATGTGCACCACATGTACTCTGTCTGTCCAGCCCTAGACAGGTGCATGTTGCCAGTGCTGGATGAGAGTTGTGCAGTCAGGCACACAGATTCAGCACTGACCATGGAAGGCTTGTCTCTTGACCACCTTGTTTTGATCTGCCTCTGCCTAAAGCTTAATTACTTTGCTTGGTTTTGTCATTTTGGACAAGTTGGAATATATGGTTAAGTAAAAGTTTTAACTGGATCTTGAGGCCCTCACTTTCCCTGGGGCACATGTTTAAACCTGCTCAAGAGTCAAGACAAGGAAACCTCTGATGAAAGGACAAGATTTGGACACATGAAGGCAGTTGTGTATATATTATTTTGTTACTTCAATCACTTGGGTGAATGAATCATAGCCTGTCTCCTTTAGTTTACAAAGTGATGCTGTCTGAAGAGGAGAAAAATGTCTTGTGTTCTCTGCTTCTCCTTGGAAACAGAGTAAAGACTAAAGTCTGTGCCTCCTTCAGAAAAAGAAAAACTGATGTGCATGCAGTTTGTAGCTCAGCATCAAGTGTGGAGGTTTACTGGACTAATTAAGCAGATGGTGAAGTAATTAACCATATGAACGATGCAGAAGAGTAATTGTTCTGTCGTTCTTGCAAATTGATAAGCAGGATGGAAATCAAGCCAAAGGCCATGCATACATGCATTCTTTCTCCAGTTACAAAAGTAATCAACCATTCATGTAACTGAGAAAAAAAAGATAGAGAGAGAAAATTCAAAAGCTGTTTGCTTTGTACAAACACACATGGAGATTCAACTCGATTCTCCATTCCTTGTGTGTTTTTCATCTAACACCCTAGTTTAAGAGAGAACAAAATAAACTGAAAACAAATTAAAAGCCACACATCCATGCATGCTTGCACTCTGATGCACCAATTAAGTTATATAATTGCCTCTCTCCTCCAAGTAATTAAGCTTCATATATCTTCTTTTTTGTCACTCCATCTTAAATTTCATCTTTTTTTTTTTGCTTTTCTTGTTGTGTTGTCTTGAAGGTTGCAATGAGATGAGACGAGATGAGATGATTGCATGTCGTCCATGTCTTGGAGAACCCAAAAAAGAACAAAAGAATTGCTCATGCACAACATGAAGATGATGACATCGATCTTTTTTTCTTTTTCTTCTTCTTGATGATGATCTTGAGTTTTAGTCCCTTGATGCTCCTAGGCCTCTTGCTTCAGACCCCTTCATAATCCTCAACCTCTTGCAAGTGCTTATGAACATCCTGTAATTAATTAACACAATCATCAAATTAATTAGAAACCATTCAAACAATTAATTACCAACCTGATCAATAATTGATATTACTGAGAAGAAGTAATTTAGATGTGTGTGTGTGTGTGTAGAGTGCTTACTCGAATGGCACGTCGCCGACGAGCATGAGGTCGCCGTCCTTGTCTTCGTAGGTGACGGCGAAGTCCGACGGGCAGACGGCGGCGTCGCCGGCGCCGGAGAAGCAGAGGAACATGGCCTCGAGGGCCTCCCTCAGCTCGCGGTAGCCCTTGTACATCTTGAGGTCTATCTTCCTCAGGTACGGCGCCCCGTCCATGCTCACCTTCACGAACAGCCCTCCGGCGGCCTCCTCCTTCTGCTGCTGCGGCGGCGCCTCCGCCGCTGGCTTGCTCCTGCCGCTCGTCTGGAGGCAGCTCTTCCTGTACGACCTCACCGGCGGCCATCCCACCACCTGAGCCCTGCAGCACGCCATGACAACACGTATCTGTAAGGATCGACCTCGCTCTGGGCATCCATGGCCAGAGAAATTAAAGAAGGTAGCGACGGCGACTTACTTGGCGGCAGGTGGCGCGGCGGCGGCGGCGGCGGGCTTCTTGGCCTCCGGCTCGCCGGCGAGGGCGCGCTTGCTCCCCGCCCTAGGCGTCGACGGCGGCGTCGGCATCAGCACCGCCTCCTCCGTGCCCGGCAACCCGAGCCTCAGCTCCGTCGCCTTCAGATTCTCCACGTCGGCGGCTTCCATCTCTCCGGCCACCGAACCCCAACCCCTCCTTTAGCGAGGACGACGACGACGAGCTCCTTCTTCTCCAGCTAGCAAGCTAGGATAGCATGCGCTCTGTGGTTCGTGGCCGGCAGCCATGGCGATGTTTTATAGAGCTAGTAGCTATAGCTTGGCCTAGGTATACGTGACCGTGTGACACATGCATGCAATGTGGTACGTGTGGGCACACACGTACGTGCGATCCATACGTGCCAGGCCACACGCGCGCCAAAGGGTTGCTAGGGTGCATCCATGAGAGCCATGCTGGGTCGACCCGCGACAGCGCAGGCCGACCCGGTGGGCCCTCCGCAAGTGACTCACAGGCCAGATCCATTGGGTAACGGGTTTCGGGTTGCCCGTTACTTCGCCCGCTCTCTTTACACTAGTCGTCACTTCGCACCGCCCGATCCGATAAGTATATATATATTGTGATTTGATTGTATTGTATTATTATGAAGACTCCTATAACCCAGTCTGCATGTTACCGGGTACGGGTTAGTAGCATGTGGTTTCGGATCTGGATAACTAATTAATTAATTAGTGGTAACTAAAGGTTTCTCTTTTGAGATAAACAAGGGTGCCAAAGCCATGATTAGGATGCTATGATTAGATATCTTTGGGGGAGCATCTTTTGGCATATACAATATTGTCCAATAGGATAATGAGGGGCATGGAACAATGTAACATGGAGTATATGTGGAATTGTCTATTGCAAGCTTGGTTCATCATGTAGTGTATCTCCTTGTGAATCTCTCTCGACTGCCTTTTGTTTCTTCTTTCTTTTTTGGCCTTGCTTCTTTTGGTTGGCCATGGGGCCTAGGGAAACCCCTAGTGGCTCACCTTGTTTAGTCTAAACATTTCCCAGTTGCAGAGTACTATTAGTATTGTTAATTGATTAATTAAATCCCTTTTTCTTTGAAAGTTAGCTGCAATTAGATTTAAGTATGGTTTATTTGCACCAGTGCTGTTTCTTTTAACTAACCAAAGCTAGCTACCCCTCTAATATTTTAGAGATGGGAGCAAGCAGATGGTCCCTGGCTTAGGGTGAAATAGTAAATTAAGCTTAATTTTAATTTGGCCTATGGGTATCATGAATGGTGGGTCCAGCTAAAAAAAATGCTCCCAAAAAAATTTTCTTAGTTGCTTTTACAAGTTTATTTCAGTTGTCTAATTGACATTAACATAAATATACACACTAGCCAGAAACAGTAACTTTAATATAATCTATGTACATATGTAGTTGTTAAAGTGATTAATTGAGACATATGTGCATGATCCATCAGAGTGCATGCAGAGATTGATTTGATCTGTGGATGTTCCTAATATTGACAAGACGACCTGTCCCAACTTGTTTAATTTTATACCATTTTATTAACCATCAAAGTTCTCACCATCAATCTATGCAAGATACTGGATGTACAGTGTGTGTCTCATTCATGTGCAGTGAACCTGCAGTCTCTTCCCCTGTAATAACTAATTAATCTTGGGCCTCTCGATTTGCTGAAACCACACAGTGCTAATTAGCAGTAGCAGCAGCAGCTGGATAGCATCAAATTTGATTCCCTCTGCCATATTTTGCTACAACCTATGATCAACTGCACCGAAATTTCGAACACCATGTCGATTTTGACCAACCACAATTAATCAGCAAGATGCCCTATGTTGCTGCAACCTCATACAAGCACAAGTTAGAATAATAATCAGTTCATCATCATCATCATCGATCAAAGAATCTTTTTTAGTTAGAATTCGCGGCGAAAATTAAGCGTGGCCTGTTTCTGATCTAAACCACGTTTATATAGATTTGAGCTTAGTTAATTCATTTGAGCCTGAACTGTTTTGAAAAAATATTTTGCTCAAGTACTGCCCCTGTCGATCGATGCTGCACTGAAGCTTCTTGGATTCCGGACGTGAACTTAATCGCAAAATTAAGCTTGCAAAGATGCACAGGGCTCATGCTGATTAGTATCTGAAAGTACAATGGATTAAGGATTAATGTGTTGTTAATTGCAATGGTTATGGTAGGAGGAATCTTTTGATCAGGTTTAAGGCCGGGGAATTAGGGCGGTGCATGTTTGACTGTTTGTTGCTTGCTTGCTTGCTTAACTCCATACACATATTTCACCGACTAGATGTTGCAGCCCAATGCTGCTGCAAACTCCTTAAATTTTGTCTCATGTGTACTAGATTAGTATATATAATATAGATGTGTATTAGTAGTAGCTTAATTAAGTAGAGATTCCAGTACCATTAATATTACACAAGGAAATAAAGCCTTTGCATTACCTAGATTATAATTTCATGACAATAATTAATTGTATTGGAAGATGCCTTGTGTTGCAATAACCTCCCACATCACAAGGATTAACAATTTGCACTTGCGTGGTTATATATTGTACCCGTGAGAAAATTAATTAGCCGGTCGTTTGTTCCTGCAACAATCTTAGTACCTCATAATATTCTTAGGAGAAACTGAAGCATTAACTAGCAGTGTATTATTTGATCGATTCATGGACTGTTTAATTAGCTATATATATATACTAATACTCAATGTCTCAATAGCATAAACGCATGTTACTATAGCTAGCTAAGTTCATGCATGTATATGTGTGCATGCACTGACCTAATCTCTAGCTAGATTATGTGCGCATTTACATGCCATTAATCAATTGGATCAATGGGTGTAATACATGTGTAATGGACAGTAGTACTGACAGTGACTAACAAGTGAGATGTCTCATGCATGCACCCATGGCTGCATTGCTCCAATTACTATCGGCCGGCCGGCTGGCTAGGTTTATTAATTAGATAGCCTTTGCATATGTATGGATGCATGCATCTGCATCCCTTTTGATTAATTTCCCTGTGGTACTGATCAATCGATCGATCAGAGTACAGTAAAGGGGTGACTGTTTGTGTATTTTTATGAAAAAAAAATCAAACAACATTTTTTTTTAAACAAAAAATAATTTGTGAATAAAAATTTTATTTACGTACTCGTAGCTATCTAAAAATCAATGCTGAAAATAAGCTTCGCTGAAAACCTCAAAATAAACTCTAAATTTAAGGTTAAAATTAATTTAAATTTTGGCATATAAGCCTGAGTAAAAGCAAAAAGACGGGGGCGTGTGTATGGTAAGCTAAAGAACTCAAATTAGTTAGTTAGTTAAACTAATGACCAACATCCAACGTGCATATGTGATTAAGCTTTTAATTGATCATGCATGTCCATGTCAAAGGCGCACGTATGCATCCTGTTAATGTTAACAGCAGTAGATTGGATGGAGACATGCAGGCGTGCACTCTAGCTAGCTCACTGTCACTGATGAACAGAAGCTTAATTATGTTTTGACGCTAACAGTGTACGTACCGTACCCTGCAGATGGCCGGCAGTGCTTCATGGATGATAATTGACAGGTCCGGGTACATATATATGTTGTGGTCGCAGATTATTAAGTTATTAATGAACTTGCAGTATGAAATGAAAAAAAGCTAGCTACGAAGGAGTATATGTATGTGTGCATGCATGTCTCCGGTCATTTTCCAGATTTTTGTGAGGGTATGTCGAATCCTACCGTCTTCGTCTTAAAATAAAATTATTTTTTAGCCATTCTAGCTAGTTTATATTAAAATAAGTTTATGTTTGAGAAATTATTGTATTGTAGTTTATAAAAAGCAAGGAAAGTGTGGAATACATGTACTAGGGGTATCGGTAGATTATGTGTATACATACAATCGTAGAGGTACTGAATAGAAAGGAGATTATATATGTATGATATCAACCGGAGTTTGGTAACTGTCAGTTGCATGCCGCTCATACCGGATCCGAGTTGTAACTGAATTAGGATAGATCTTAGTCTTATCGGATTAGTATTCTATCTGTAAGCCCTATCCCCCACTATATAATGGGGATAGGGGCACCCCTCATGAGGGGACGGCTAGACACACGGCATATTCAGATCTGCTATCTTTTAGTTGATCTGTCCACAATCCAATACAATCGCCAAGCAGGAGTAGGTTATTATCTCGCTAGTCGAGAGCCTGAACCTGGGTAACCCTACGTCTTCGTCCTAACCATCGATCTTTACGCCTCGCTAGCCACCCCATATATATTGCCGACATCCAAATCATCGACAGAATAAATAAATAAATAAATAAATGTATTATGAATAAATAAAGTATGGGATGGCAGTATTGGGATTTTATATAAAGTGAATGGTATTTTAGTCTTTTATCTTTTGTATTGGTAGGTGTTTGATGAGTGAAAAATAAAGTTATTTTGGGATGTATGGATCAGTACATAGCTACTGAAATTTAATTCATCCTCCACAATAGATATTGCTATGGTTAGAAAACGATAAAAAGTTTTGCTCTTTTAGAAAGGTTGTTGGAGTGCAAAAACGAAATATAGATATTTCTAGCTACGGTGAGTTGTAACTCACGGGCTGCTTCGTGAGTCGGGGTCAAAAACATATCAAATCATCTTTAAATTTCGATTTATATGACTCACTAGATTCTTTGAAATCTTATAGCACACATTTTTTTTCATTTTTGGAAATTTTTAAGTATTTTTTTAAGATTTTTAAAAGTGGTACAGTCACTTTAAAAATCTAAAAAAAATAAACCACGACTCACGAAGCAGTCCGTGAGTTACAACTCACCGTAGCTAGACTTTCTCTCTCTCTATATATATATATATATGTATGTGTGTGTATGTAGGAATATACATGTTGAGTAGTGTATACGTATAATTAAGCCAAGATATATAGATATATACTCCTAGTAGATAGGAGGAGAAGAGATGATATATGAAAATGACACATATATAGATGGACAAGATGGCGTGGATGAGCATAGAGGACGACATGGACGACGAAGCAAGCTAATGCGCTGCTGCTGTGTCGATCCATCCATCCATCGATCGTACCTAGCTAGCTAGGGTCACTCTCTACTGTAGCACATTCATGCGAAACAAGCTAAGCAAGAACCAACCAGTTGATCAAGCCTTTTTAATTGATTCTAATATATACAAAATATATATATATATGTATTAATTCCTTCTTTTTCTTTCATTTTCCAGATATTCATATGCATGGTCAAGCAAGCTAATTGTTTATGATTTGTCTAAATTGTAGTGGTTTAACTTATTTCCTTTGTTTGTCAACTTGTCTTATATATAACTAGCTAGCTGTTGATTATTATTATTATTAGCAGTATATATATAAGATGAATATCCAGCTGGTATACATATATACACGTAGAAATATACATGTTGATCTAGTAGTTGGTCGATCGATCGGCTAGTTAGCTAGGTTAATTGATCAATTAAGATGCATCACATCAAAGGCATCGAAATTAAGTCCACACGTGTGGTGTCGTCGTCCCCTCGATCGATCGATCGTGTCGACGCCTCATTGGATCATTAATTAGCTTAGCTGTGAACATCGATCGATCATCAGCTGGCCCATTTCGAATCGATGTGAAGCTGGAGATGAACATGTGTGTGTGTTTCTGACATGTGCCTGCCCGGTTTAATTTAATTTGTTGCTCTTGCAACTAAAACCTTGTGTGGTGTCCCAATATATTTTTCCATGTTCAATAAATCGGAAATATAAATTATTTCTATTATATAATAAGGAAAATTTTCATGTAGGTTTTGCTCGGAGCACAAGACACTTTACTAGGTTTTTACATGATTTATATATATTGTTGTAGTCAAGAATTTTTTATGCTTCGGGCAAGTTGTTAATTAGGGATTTAATTCTATATGCAATATATTTCTAGGGTCATCCAAAAAGAATGAAAACGCTAACAGATGACCAAGAAGGATAATATTTGGTGTAAAACCTTGCCCGTTTGTTATGATATTCATAATAACAAAATACTACTGCATCAGGAATATATTCACGTATGAACATAAGAAATGTTAATTTGCTTCTTATATAAGCTAGACTTAGATTTAAGGCTTCATATGATATATTTTTGAATAGTTTGAAATGATATGTTTTGGAAGAGAACATTAATTAATTGTAACTACATTGGTGTAACAAAAGGAAGCCGCTTTGCAATCAGTAAGAGTAACCAGCTCCGGGTGCACATAGCAAATATCCGAGGAGACACCCCGGCAGGTTCACATGGTAGCCGTCCGTGGGGGCCCACCTCGAATCTCCTCACATGATGGCATGTATGCTACATGCACCCGCCAGCTTTCCCCAGCAGACCGCATCGGCCCCACCACCACTCATACAAGAAAAAGAATGTTACGCAACACAAGATACCTTATCAGTAAGTATCAGGTATTATATAAACTGAAAATAGATTAGTATGATTTTTAAAGTAATGTTTGATTAACTTTTTTAAAAAAAATTATCGGTTAGCAGCCATGGGAAACGAGGAAATTTCTCTTTCATTTTTCTTCGTTACATTGCAAACAAACCATCCATTGCTTGGAACATAGTACTTGGATATGATATTAGAGGCAACCGCATTTTTTTCTCATATATTCTATCTTATTTTCTTTTCTTCTATAATTCTACGTTTCATTTTCTTGAAATATGAACGTAGCACAATTTGGTCACAATTTATTTCAAAACCTCTAGATATCCTACACGGTCTAGATGTTTACTAAGATTATTTCACTAGATGTTTACTAAGATTATTCTGATAACCAGTTATTACAAAAAATCCAGGGAAATCCAGCATTTTCATAAGCAAAGCTATTGTAAGCTAGCTAACTTCCCACGATTAATCAATCAACTGCTCGGTGCAACCGAAGGGAAACAGTAGAGTAATTAATTGAGCAATTGATTTTCATTTTGTTTCACTGTTGACTATGCGCAAGAAATATGTTGACTGTCTATATTGTCTCCTGTGAGCTTACCAGTTGGTGGTCTTTAATATCAATTATGCCTCTCTGAGTTTAACTAGTAAATTTGATAAGCAAAATTAGCTAGGAATCCAAGACCGACAAATAAAGAAAAGAAAAGTTGTGAAGACTAAAATGAATTATACTACCTCCGTCCCAGGATACATTAACAGACCCATTTTGACTTTTCTAAGGAAAAAGACAAATAACATATTTGTAAAAAAATAATTTATAAATAAAAATTTTATATATGTGTTGTTAGCCCTATGAAAACAAAGCCTGGAAAATAAAATACGATGAAAAATCTCCAAAACAATTCTAAATGTAAGTTTAAAAACTTAAATATTGGCTTATAAATATATGCAGACAGGGAAGATGATGCCTTAAGTTTTAGGAGTAGACAAGGTATTAAAAAATCTGATGAAATATAATTAAAATGGTTGAGATTATTTAAGAATAGAACATATATTTTAAGCAGATGGAATATACATTTAATTGGAATTAGTACCAAAGCCGTCAATCTCTCTCACACACACATAAGTGGTGCACCCAATGCAAGTTGTAATTTGTAAAAACAAAAAATAGATAATTTTATTATCCTTTAGAAAGTACTAAAAATTATAAATATTTTCTAATATACAATTTTGGAACCTATAGATGCTACACTAAAATTTGAGCACATCCTTCTCCGTGTATTTTCTCCACGACTGTAAAATTAACACTAACCGGACCTGAGTAAGAATATAAATTTTGTGAGGGGTTTAGCCGCAAAAGAGGCCAGTGTCCATGCATTATCATCATGGCTCTATTATTCTACGCACCCATGCTGCTGCAGCTTGTTGCCATGCCATTATCATTTCTGCCCTCTCCCATCTCCATCCATCCCTTTTATCTATTTTGCATCTGCATTTCCATTGCACTCCTTTACACCACCGAGCTTTCTTTCTGTCTTGCTCCAAGAAAACTTTTAAGCCAGCTAGGGATTAATTGGTCGATCGATTCATCCATTGATCGATCGATCAGCTTGGGAGAGGGGGAGCTACGCTGAGGCCGGTGAAGTGGCGGCGGCGGCGGCAATGGCGGCGGACCTGGGCTTCGAGGCGACCGAGCTCCGGCTCGGCCTGCCCGGCGGCGATGGGGAGGCGGCGAGGAGCTCCTCCTCCGGGAAGAGGGGCTTCGCTGAGACCTGCATCGACCTCAAGCTGAAGCTGGAGCCGGCTGCCACGGCTGTGGTGGACGACGAGAAGGAGGAAGCGGCGGGCGAGGAGGACGTCGACGCGTCGCCGCCGGCGTCCGGCGGGATGAAGAGGTCGCCGAGCCAGAGCAGCGTCGTCACCGCCGCCGTTCAGCTTCCCGACCCCGGCAAGCCACGGGCTCCCAAGTACGTGCACGCACCACAGCTTTAATTCCTAATGCCCTTTTGCATTGCATGCATGCAAACTAATCTCTCTTCAAATCAATTAGTCAGGTTCATTCAAACTGCAACCAAACTAATCGTATATATATACACATCCTCTTCATGTCACAAATCTTGGCAAATTGAAAACCCTAATCCACCTCACATCTTCCATCAACACCAAGCAAACCTACAGTACTCTTACTTAGCTTGCTGAAGCATTTCATCATGAAAATCAGTTAATTACCAGGTAGTAGTTATTAATCAATATGTTCATCAGTTACAAATCGATATATGAACACCCATGCATGCATGAATCATGCATGAAAGCAGCTAGAGATCGATGCAAAACCAAACAAACTAACTTGTAAACTGCAATACCAAACCAAATCAATCTTAATTACTAAGAGAGAGGAGAGAAAACTAAAGAAATTTAGTGGTGTAGTGTATGCATGTTTTATGTATGGCTGGATCTAGGGAGGGACAGGTTAGTTCATGGGTACAGAGAGACATGGGCATGTTATGTGTGGGTCACCAGGAGACACTGCCTAGTGCCGACACGATAAAAGAAATAAAGCCACACTGCACTGCACTGCATTGCATTCTCTCTCTCTCTCTTATCTTTCTCTCTCTCTCTGTCTTTGTTGCACAGTTCTATCTTTTGTCCACATCACCATCATTTCCACATCGATCACTAGCCACCTATAGTTCTTGAGATGTTACTTCACACGATAAAGAAGGGAATAAATATTAGTTGTTGTGTGTATATAGACACACTGTGTACTAGCTGCCCATGCTTGGTTGCTTGCATTGGTTGATGTATCTTGAGAGTAAATATGTGTATTTATACATATGCATGGCCTACCATGCATTTTGGATCTGTCTACCCTGCTAGCTGCTCTACACACTTAACTGTCGAGAGTCTTCTATTCGTGTATATTAAATTTTATTTACAGGAGGAAATTAAAGGTAGATTGGTATAGTAGCCATTGATGCTGCAGTAGTATATATTTGTTTTATTCAAAAAATTATGAAAATATTATTTATTTTGCTTGTGACTTACTTTATTATCAAAAGAACTTTAAGTACGATTTGTCTTTTTTAATATATTTATACTAAATTTTTGAATAAGACGAATGATCAAACATTGTAACAAAAAGATCAAACATCTTACATTATAAAATGGAGGGTAGTATATGTGCGTGGGTTTTTTTAATTAACTGAAGAGGAATTGAAAATGTGATGCGAAATGTGGTAGATGTTGGGTGCTGAATTTAATTATGTGCATGAAGAATAGAGGAGAGGTAGGTTAGTTGCTAGCTTTGGAAGGTACATGTGTGCCACCACAAAAGGTTCCCCCTTTTCCATGATTTGATGCCCTTCCCAATAGTCTCATGGACCACTTGTGTTCACCTGTATAATACTAGTATATAGCTATATATGCATGTAAAAAAAGTTGGGTATATAAATTAGAAAAGGGCAATGTAATGTATTCAGTTGTAGCTATTTTAATAAGTCAAAATCTCATATGAATATATATATATATATATATAAATGCATAGATGTAATATAATATTATATTATTAAAATATGGCAAAAAGTAAAGCTATTGAGAGATGGTATATATGCCGGTTTGAAGAGCTTCTAGAAAATTCCCTGCTCATATTTTAATACTCGGTATATATATAGAATCTAAAAAATAAGCTAGCAGCAAGAAGCGCTATGTAACCTAACTTCTCCAATTTTTCAGTATCATTAGCTGTTGGTCAGAATCTTCGGCTCTCGCTATTAGGATTAGATGGTGTATAATTAGCTGGATATATGGATATTATTATAAAGCAACGTACTACAATATGTGAAAAATAGCACTGAACTTCAAGAAAGAAATAGATAAACAAACACTTATATACAATTAATTCTTTCCCAATATAATGCGAATTAAGGGTACCTGCAGAAAATTAAGAATATCAATTAACAAACCTAATAATGATGATGATTTTGGATGGATGGATGGATCAGGGCACAGGTGGTGGGGTGGCCGCCGGTCCGGTCGTTCCGGAAGAACATCCTGGGCCTGGGCCTGCCGGAGAAGAAGGAGAAGGAGAAGGAGAAGGCGTTGGTGAAGGTGAGCATGGACGGCGCTCCATACCTGCGCAAGGTCGACCTCAGCATCTACACCTCCTACCTCGACCTCTCCAACGCACTCCAGAACATGTTCACCTCCATTGGTACACACCATCTTATTTCTTACTTACTTAATTCATTCATTCATTCCAACCTATATAAATTCATATTAAACTATTTTATGGAAAATTACTAGTTTTACACAACTTATATTTATGCTATTATGTCGTTGGGGCGATTGCAATTGGTTTGAATCATTATTTCTGCAAATACCACTGGAAATTTATTTTTTTAAAAAAAATACCACCAAAACTATTATTCTAATGGTATTCTTACAATATAGAAAAAATAGTGGCAGTTTTACCCCCCAAAAAAATTATATTGTTCATGCGAAAATCCCGTGAAATTCTAGCGTCGAGCCTAGATAAGGCTTTAATTAGGGTATTTGTTATTTAGCTTTTTTTTTGTGTGTGTGTGCAGAGTCAAGTTATAAAGTTATTACTAGCAGCTAGCAAGCTTTGGTTCATGATGGTGACTTGGGGGTATATATGTGCATGATTGCATTTGGGGGCATTTGCATGTGTAGTGGTGGTCACCATGTGGTTTTGCCAAGGAGTGCACTGCATGCATGATTATTGATTTGCATCATATCCTTTGGTGGTGGTAGTAGTAGTAGTAGGTGTCTGCCTGCCCTGTCTGGCATAATGCCATTGTCTACTGATCATCTCTTTGCTAGCTAACACATGTACATGATGGAGATCACATATACTCCCTCCTCCGTTTCGCAGTATAATATTTTCTAGTATTGTCTAGATTCATATGAATGCTAATGAATCTAGACACATATATAAATTATATGCATTCATCAATGAATGAATTTAGACCAGGCTAGAAAGCCTTACGATATGGGACGGAGTGTAGTAATGCTTTTGCATTGCTACTTTGGTAACTAGCTAGCTCATGATCATGCAAGCATGGTGGCACATATATCTGCTTAATTAGCTACATATGTACTAGCTGATGGGGTGGTGGTAGTGGTACATTGATCATTGACATGTGCTGCCCTAATATAATCCAAGTGCATAATAATAATCAAATCCACATGTTGATGCGTGCTTCTTTTAAAAAGGAGAGGGGGAACCTATGGTATTGTTCAGAGAACCAAAAGATGTTGGATTAATTGGTCGGCTTTTTAGGTGTGCAAGTGTGAGGTTCGTTTACTGATTGAGCCTTGACACTTGCTTTTAATTAGTAGATATAGTAGCTAATTATCTCAATCGTTCTCCAATCCAAACTGAATTCTGAAACTCTGAACACATCTAGCCAAAAAAAAAAAAAAAAAACTGAACTAGCATTTTGTGTAAACTGCTAAATTGCAAACAAATTTACCCATATAAATTTAACATTTTGTTTCCAAGGCTAATATATGAATTGATTGCATCAGGAAACTGTGGATCTCAGGGGATGAACGGCATGAACGAGAGCAAGATTGCTGATCTGCTCAACGGCTCTGAATACGTGCCAACCTACGAGGACAAGGACGGCGACTGGATGCTCGTCGGCGACGTCCCATGGGAGTGAGTATCTTTCTACTTAATTAATTGTCTATCTATTAATTATTATCTATGTGTTTGATGTTAACCACCTAGTTAAAATACTATACTAGTCTGAATCTCTGATGGCATGTGTTCTTGTTCTGCATATGTACATGTGGTGTTCTGAATTCTGACCATTTTTCTGTCGAAATGGAAATTTCAGGATGTTCGTTGAATCATGCAAGCGCCTTAGGATAATGAAAGGATCAGAAGCTATTGGCCTTGGTCAGTGTAGTAATAAACATCTCATAAGTTTCAGATCAGCAGATCAACTTCTTTTTCTCTAGAGGCTAAATTAAGTTTGGTGTCAGTTACTAACAGAACAGAGCGATTCATGCATTTGTGTTTTGAATTGTTTCAGCACCAAGGGCAATGGAGAAATGCAAGAACAGAAGCTGAGGAAGACAATAAGGCCATCAAACAGATGGAATATCATCTGATGCAAGAACCTATCTATAGCTTCTTTTTTTTTCTTAATTGCAGCTTTGCTCATCTCTGTATCATACTCGCAGTCCTCTCCAAATCTCTGTACCTCCTGATCAGTGAAACTGTGAAAGTCATTTTGGTTGTGTGGTCAGTTCTGTTGCAGTCATTAAGTCCCCAAGTGTCATCTTGTCTTATACATAAGAAAGAAGCCAAGAACATGTACCAGTAGTACCTGTCCCATAATTATGTATTTTTTGCTCTCCCTGTTCTTCCCTTTCTCTCTCTATATATCTCTCTTTTTACCTTAATGGGACAAAAATGTAAAGGCACCCTGCTCAAAGGGACCTCAATGCATACTGTCCATCAAAAGCTTGTTTAATTATCATCATGCTGTACCCATCAAACAAATAATTATTACTGCAAGGTGTTAAGTGTTAATCAACTGTATTGTATGAGGATGGTGCCTGCCCCCTTCCTTCTATTAATAGTTTGATTAATGCTGCATTACATTGAAATATTGAATCAGTATAGGAAAGGAGGATTCAATTCAATGATGAGATGCTCTGTTTGGTGATGTGTGGGCATGCATTGCCATGACTAACTGGCTGGCTGAGTATGTTCTTTTTGTTTATAATATGGAGCCAACTGTTTAGAGAGAAGCATGCCATGTGCATAGCTATGGAGGCTTGTGTTCTTGTATACTACATTATTATCATCAGGGAAGCATCACAGCTTGCTGCATCTTTTGCTGTCTAGCAGTAGTATTTAAACAAATGTTTGGTGCATTGTGCCCTAATAGCAGGTACAATAGTAGACTCTAAGCCAGTTATAAATATATTTTAAAAAGATTAGAGATGAGAGATAAGACAGTGGGCTACTAATTTGTAGCTAGCTACAGCACGGGCTCCAAAACACAGCGTGTGTATGACATGTGGGATCATGTATTAATGCTTTGTAGATAACTATGGTATGAATTGGCTATTAGATTAAATATAGATGAATTGAAACTAGTAGATACTATTGAACTTGCTCTAATGCCATGATAAAGGGTGCAAGGTTGGGCCAA
The DNA here is from genome assembly GCF_000231095.2 of Oryza brachyantha. Lineage (NCBI taxonomy): Eukaryota > Viridiplantae > Streptophyta > Magnoliopsida > Poales > Poaceae > Oryza > Oryza brachyantha. The sequence continues at coordinate 15,265,022 of NC_023174.2, read as the reverse complement.
AGTTGAGGTGTTCTTTTTTTTCTCCCTGTTTTCTAGAGAGAGAGAGGTGTGGGTGGACAGGCAGCAAAATACTTGAAGTGCTGGAAGGTGTTTGCTGCCATGATTTTTGGGGGCTTTCAGCTGCACCCTCCTTGTAATGAGTATCTATCTTCTTCCCCAGCTAAAGGTGTTGCCTTTTGTCATGTTAAACTATGCACAAACATATTTTCCTTTGGAGATCATGTCTCCTTACAATCATGGCAGCTTTGAGTCTTTTCAAGGTGCAGCTTGTCCATCTTTGAAGACAATCTGTGCTGCTTTTACCAAGAAATAGTTGAGTAAATACATGTCACTCTAGCTATTGTTTTCTCCCAACGATGCAGCATCTTTTGATTAACTTGTCTATGTACATCGTCTCTTAGGAATGGGATTTTCTTCATTATTGATTCTACAGACATTTGTGCCTAAGAAGGTTTCACTTATCGTAATTGTTGTGACGATTATCGTGATAATCGCCCAAGCCGCCACACGATAACAATAATCATGTGAATTTTTTGAAAAAAAATACAAGAAAAATTCATGTTAGTATATCGTGATAATCACGACATATCGTGTGGTTTTTCGCATCAAAATTATGATTACCGATATCGCAAAAACCGTTGTGATTATCGTTACCGTCAAAACCACCATGATAATCGTCCAATATCGCACGATTATCACTCAATATCGTGCGGTATGACCACCTAAACCACAACGATTTATCTTAAAAATTTGAATTTAAATTTGTGCAATTCCTATACAATTATTAGCGATAATCATTTATCCACCAACGCACGGTTTTAGAGGGGAAACGATAAATGAAACCCTGGTGCCTAATGCTTGGGGCTCATATGTCATTGGTTAGTATTGCAAAGGATCTAAATCATGTCTCTTAAGGTTATACTCTCTCTCTCTCCATTTTAAAATAATTTCAAAATAAAGGACATACAGCAAACCCTTGATCAATGATTGTTCTATTAAGATATTATTTATATAGTATAAAAGCATAATCATAAGTGAATAATTTAAGATATGGAACTAATAAATTCATTTTATGTAAAAGAAATATAATATTATAACATAGTAGTAGTTCATTGGTCATAGCTTTCTCCTAGCAAAATAAAGTACGCAGTATATTTTGAAAGCGAGGGAGTATTGTTTCATCGAGCAACTGTATACCATGAAGTATAGAACTTACACACACAACTCTGAAAAGTAATATAGTTGATGCTGGACATTCTTCAGGAGTAGGAAAATTGTAGAGAATCCATTGTTGAATAATTATTCATCGAGTGTACAGCAACCAAACTGGTTGGAGAATGGAGATAAGCTTGTTCCATGTACAAAAAATCACCATGAAGATATGCATTGAGCTTATTGTATGTACAAAGATCTCCATGGAAACAACCGTTGGCAGTGTCTTTCTCTGGACATTATTAGAGCGGACATCTAATCAACAATTGAGACATGGACTCTAGCTAGACAAGTCCACCGATCCGATTACAAGGTCTGCTGTCTTTTTTGACTTGATGATAAGCTCCGCGTTTGGTCGGTCATTGTACGAGATCTGGTTCACATGATCAATTTCAAGATTATAAGAACATGCAGTATTCAGAAACTGGGGTGACAAGCATGACAACGTATTAGCATCTTTAGCTGAACATAATTAGCTGTAAATACCCACAGGACATAGCTATATTCATGATCAACCGATCCTAGAAAAGGCAGAGGGAGCCATTTTGGTTAAATGCTTAGATTTTTAAATCTAAAAGAACAGATCAATATTAGTATAAAACAGACTTCTTAAAAGGAAACTGCAGTGCAGTGGTTGGCATCCTTATGTAAAATTGAGTAATAGGGAGGAGAGCTGAAAGGGTAGAATTACCCGCCATGCTGCTACATCTGGCTCTTTTCCTGTCAAGAGGAACAAGACATACGAATAAGTTGGATAAATACTGAAATAATAATTCACTCCCCAAGAGAAAGAACATGAATAATAGGGCAAACCTGTGGCAACATGTCTCTTGAGCACTCTTTGCATGGAGACATCAATGTCAATGTCGATAAACCTATCAAGGTAAATTTTAACCATATAAAACACTGTTTTCTCCATTTCAAGATTTAATGAGAACTTAAAAATTATTATCCAAAAAAGGGCATTCTTATGTTGTGTTGTAGTAGCGAGCTTCATGGCCTCATGACATGATGAATTGTTATTGCTGTTATTGTAAAGCCCCTGCATACTCACCATTTCTCATCAAACAAGGCTCTAATGTCCCTCCAGACATCTTCTTCCAGTAATAGATAATTACCTTCGACAATCACTATTTTGTGCCTGCCAAAATCATAGTAATTAGCAACCAGCATGTTCTGCACATGAACTTAGGGTAAACTGGAGTGTTTAAAGTAAAACAGTTTTTAGTACGAGACATGCAGGCCATAATCTATTGGAAAAATGAAACATAACACAAAACTTCTCATAAGCAGGGGCCATGGCTCCTCCCAACATGCAAAATTTTGTGAACCACCATGTACTTTGTATTTCAAAAATTGATGTGAATTTTTTAGTTACAATTAATCAACAAGTGTATAAGTTAAATTCTACAGTCAGTGAACATGCTACAAAGATTCTTACTCTGTGTGTTTTTTTATTTTTTTTGGGGGGGTTGGGGGGGACCCCAAGGATTTATGTACTTAGTCCATTTAAAATTGACAATGTTACCTAGCTTAAAAATTCTAACTGATGATTTTGTGTACCTTTTGGTTTCTTTGCATTTTATATCTACTCAAAGATATTTTGTTATCTCTTTATTTTAATATAGTCATATGGATTAAAAAAGGTCTGCTTGTTTACTTGTCTTTCCAACACCTCCTATAGATTTTTCCTGCCTCCGCCACAAAGATATTTGCTTGCCACTATTTAAATACAGGGATACGATGATACGAAGTTCCAAACATGAGTATTCATAAAAAAATGGGTGATTAGCATGCAGTACCTGATAGAATATGATCTTCCACACATAATAATAGCAGCATAAGGTTCCAGTGTTAGGAAATGCTAAAAGTGAGTTGGCCTAAAAGGTTCTAGGGTCAGTGTGTAAGTGTTCAGCATCTGAACTAACTATATGAATAATTCAGGCATGTTTCATGTTTGAACTAAATCGAAGCAAGAAACTAGGGTTCAAGTATTCTGCAATCTACAAAGATAATATATTCTGGATCTGCAAAGATAACTCACTGCGGCTTTACAAATATGTCATTTTCAACTGGGTCACCAACACCATGATCAAATGATGGAGCATAAACGGAACCCTGCAAACAAAGATATTTCAGCAATCAGTCCAAATACAATTTAATGTGTTATTACCTTACATGATAGTAAAAATGATAGTACCTCTTCTCTTAGGGTCTGTAGGCATTTCAAAAACCGGGATGGGTCAAATGTCCATGGTGCTAAATTTATTGATTTAATTGTTAGTGATCATCGAAGAGTATATTATTGAAACCAAATAGGTGGAGAAAATCTCTCACCTCCTCTTCTTGCATGTGCTTCTTTTGGATCCTACAGTGACAACAATGTCAATGATTAGAGAAAACCATATAACATTCAGATATGGGTTGCATAGCAGAGAACAGACCTCCATTGCATCAAGTTGGGACCGATAAAGGTGGAAACCATCCATGGGAAGCATCGTGGCAATTTCTTCAGTTGAAATAAGTGAACTGCTATGATCATGCTTCTGGGACCAGCGATTATTAACACGTTGAACAACTTCAGAGGCAACTGTTGACTTGCCTGCACCAGGTGGTCCAGCAATACCAACAATGTATCTGTTGATAGCAGTACTGATAAGTGGTTTAAGTGGGGAAGTGGTTCCTAGAAATGAAGCTAACGTGAATCAATAGTGCTCCAAGAGAAAAGTCAAATACTGGGTTTATTCAGATTCAAATTGTCAATACAGTTGAGTGTGAATAGGTGCACCTAAGTGATGACTAATAACAATATTACAGGGTATTTTACAGAATGAAGATAAAATTAATCTTGCTCTAGTAGAAGAAGGTTGAAGGTCACAAGAAAAAATGAGTTCATTTATGTTTAACAAGACAGATTACAGCACATGCTTGATTTCACAATATTCAAAGGTTGAAGAAACATTATGTGCTAGTGCAGTAGGACCAAAATAACAACAGCCAGAAATCAGCTTACTTTGAGTCAAGATGTTCAATGTTCTTCAAAACGGAAGAAAGGTGCTCAGCCAAAGCCTCATATACCTCCTCCATTGACCTTCAGGTTTTAAAAGCAGAGACAAACTTTAATTTGCATGCTCAATTATACAGCTCAATGCATTCCCTAAATAAATTGTGCCCTTCAACTACTATGGATATAGCTCAGTTTAAACATTAAATGCCTATTACATCACATTTCCAACAACTTGCGGTTGTTTTTCATCTTGTAAACCTCCTGTTACTCATTTTACTCCAATATTCAGGTGTGGCCTCTCTCTCCCCAAGTGACCACTCTAAAATCTTGTGGTTTCTTTGCAGATTTACGACAATAATAGGTTTACATTGACTGGTGCGGAAGTAGAAAAACAGCTTCTTTTTCCTTGACTGGTGGCATCACCAAATCAGGTGATTTTCTTATGCCTTATATTTATCTATCTACTCTTAAGACAAGCATCATTTTTGCTCTTGATCTAGGAAGATACTGCATGGAGAAGAAGAAACTCGCTCACTGAATAACGCATGGATACAATTTGGCGAAAACTGAGAAGTAAAAAAAAGCAGGGAAACGCTATTGCTTTCACTAATATAATGCGCTATAGTCTCACTACACATCCACTATATGAACTGAGTAAAGAATCAAAGCTAAAGTAACAGTACTGAGTATGATTGGATCCTTAAACAAGTTAGTTGGAAGAGGTGAATTTTACTTGGCTTCAATCTGTGGAGCTGGAGCTGAAGCTGAAGCTTCTTGTCTCTGGTAGTGGCAAGCAACCTGAAGCAGCAGAAGAAGAACGAGGTAGGAGTCGATCAATCACAATCACTACAAAATTTTGCGTAAGAAAGAAGCCACTCACGACGATCTGGCCCTTGTTCCGTGTGGTAGCCCGGATGCTTCGCTGCGGCAATGCGAGGCGGAAGCCGGCGGTAGCACCGCCGCCGATCGAAGAACAAGGCGTCGCCATCGCCGCCGCCGCTCTGCTCCTGCCCGCGGACACGTACCCTGAAGAAGAGCCAGCGAAATTTAGCATCTAGGTGGATTCGTTCGCCGCGAATCAAGGTCGCCATCCACAGCCACAGCCGGAGAGAAAAGGGGTTGCTCCTCCCCGGCGGCGGCGAACCGAGAGATCGAGAGGAGAGGAGGGGAGGGGAGAGGAGAGGCGTCAGACCTCCGGCCCAAGCCGCCGCCACCTGAGCCGCCGCCATCTCCGCCGCTGCCGGCCGGCGTGAAGCCCTTCCTGGTAGTAAGTACGGCGGCGGCGGCGGCGAGTAAAGGGGGCGTGGGTCGTTGTGGTTTGGGCCGCCGAAATAGTGGTGGGCCTTTCTCCGTTTCGTGGGCCGCGCTCGCTAAACGGGCCGGATTCAAACCTGATTTGCGGTCCGGTCCTCACCATGAATTCGAACCAAATTCAGTCCCTCTTTGGGAGCTTCTGTCAGCCATAATTTCTCAATTAATCCCCATAAAAGCTAGTACCTCCGTTTAATATTATAAAATTTTCTAGTCTTATCTAAATTTATGTATATGTGTCTAGATTCATTAACATTTATATGAATCTAGGTAATGCTAGAAAATCTTAACAACCTTCAGCTTTTAAGTATCTGTGGTTTTATAATATATAAAATAAACTAGAAATCAAAAGCTGAAAAATAGACTTATCGTAACATTTAGCTCCCCTAAACAAGACCTCGATTCCAACTGTAGTGGACTTAGGTTGACCGCAGTTTAGCTTGTCAGAGGTGCCGCAGTTTAGCTTGTCAGAGGTGGATCTAATATATGAGCTGTGGGGTTCACTGCCCTATTAGATCTATGTGAGCTCCCACTAAACCATCTCTAAAATTTTATGTCAACGATAAATGGAAAGAGGGGCTAACACTATATCTAGTTTGTTTAAATCCCTCTAACATTATCTAGTAAATTGATCACTGGTCAAGACAACAGAAAACCATCAGCTCCAATTTTCGGTCTTATTCCCTTGTCTTAGTATAACCTTTTGCGTCAAATTTTTTTTTTCAAAAGTAACGATTAGTTATATGATAAAGTAGGTAAAAAATAAATAGGAGAATGTTTTAGTAATTGGTTAGGATAACAGCATCTATAAGAGATGTTTAAAATTGTTTCTTAAAACTGAATTTTATTAATTAGGCTAAAATATATATCTTTAACAGGTTACCAAAGACATGTCTAATATTTACACATGACTAAAATTAACTCACTTGTATCCTAAATTTGAAATAAAATACATTTTTCTAATATAATTTATTTATTTTAGATTTCTCGATATGTGTGTAATTTTTATACAGAATATTTTTTAGATGAACCCAAAAAAATAAAACATAAAATATTAGTATTCTCTTGAATACGCTAGTTGTGTTAAAAACAGAATTGAATCCTAAAGTTAGATATATTTTGACACAGATGGTGTAACTTTTAAGAGCTCTGTTGCAAACTCCTACCAAATTAAAAATCAACTGTTTGTGGAATCCCCACGAAAATTCTGTAAATTTGCAATTTTTTACTGGTCTATAATCAGCTTCAAAAAGTAAAGAAACTGGATGCAAAGAATCAAGATTGATGAGATGCAGTTATATAGTCTAAAACTCAATATTGTCAGAGTACACAACAGATCTAGGTTCTTATTGTTCTACAGGGGTTCATCAAGGGAAAGCCTTGCAAGTACAGAAAATTGAATGGTACAGAGACTACAGAGTACATTGCTACACAAATTCACACACATACATTGGTTTGATCCAATCCAATTCAATTCCAGTTGCAGTGCACTTAGATCGGAGGAGGCTAGAGAAAGCTCCATGACGACGACGACAATGTCAGGTCAGATTTTAGCTCAACTAGATTCATCTGAAGAAATGTAAAGTAGACTACAAGCTGACAGAACTAACTGCAATGGCCTTCTTCCTCACTCAATCTCGGTGGCTGCAATGGAGGTTATTCAACTGGCTAGCTCAGGTGGACGGTGCATTGGCTCCGCTTCAATCCGCCGCCCCATTTCTCCTCCTCGAATTGCTGAAACAACCACAAGAGTTTTGAGAGCTGATACAGCAGCAGACAGGAGGATGAACTCCAGAACGAAACCGTTGCTTGTGGAAATGGTGATCTGCTGAAAAAGTAGAGGTTTTGATTAGTGTTTTACCTGTTCGAGCATGAAATGTGGCACTTGGACACGTTTTGAACCATCGGCGAGCCGCTTGCATGGAACCCGAGGCTCTGCTGAAGCGAACTCATTCATAACCTGGCAAAAAGAAGGCATTTTATCAAGTTTTTCACATATAGATGTGGCGATTATAGGAGACCATGCTCTCAAAGTAATGATGTTTGATTATGTCCAGCGTAAGAGATTTGCTCCAGTCTCAAGGTACCGGTACCTCGTAGTACCAAATTGTTTTTGAACACATCGAGGTAACGGTACATCCTAATCAGCTAGATCCAATGGTAAAAAATAATTTAGTACCTCGAGATATTTTTTGTTGGACAGGAGCAAAATCTACTGGCATAAACTTCCTGCTGCCTACAGATGTGTTCGTGTTGTTATTTAGTAATCAACTGCTAAAAGGCTAGCACACATTTGCTTCTGTGGAGTGGTGTCTGATCTAAATTACTACTACATCCAGTGACCATGTATACGAGTCAGATTCATTACAAGGTAAACTGTCGATGCTTGACAAAGAGGATCATCAAAGTCGTACCTGGTTTCTGATTGCTCCAATCAGCATGTCGCGGCACCCAGAGGCGTGTACATCTTTCAAGCTTGGGCACTGAAGAAGCAACCGTTCTGCACAAATGTTCCCAACGCTGTTAGCACTTGCATTTTAGCAGTTTAACTCTGTAAATAAATATGGCATCTGCATTTTCAGGAAGAAGGACATCACACCTGGATGAAGATTTGTACACGAGTTGAGATTGAGGTCACTCAGCTCTGGACAATTTACATACAGGGCCTGAAAAAACAGAATATCAGTAATGAAAATGCAGCTTTACCATGGTTGTGTTTAGCAACCAGGACTATGGATGGATTTGATGGTAGCAAATTCTGGGGACTCACATCCAGAGCTGAACAACCCCAAAGGCTCAGTTTCTTCAGGTTAGCATGCTTTATAATCAGCTTTTGGTAAGTAGGCTGCTGCTTTCTCTGGACAGGTAATTTTGAACAAAATTTAATCCCTCCAAAAATTTCACCAAAGTACGATCTCTCAGCTTCAGGCTGTGAATTAGCACACAAGCTCTTGCCACAGTCCATGAGCTGAAGAAGTGGCAACTGTGCAGTAGCCACCTGAACCCCACCTATAAATCAGAAGAGCAAGTCTTACTTATTGTCTTCTTTGATTTTCTTTTAATCAATGGAACAAAGAAACAGAGCTTACCTGATGTGACATTTGGGCACAGGGCAAGGAGAAGCCTCGTTAGAGTATGAGGGAATGCCTTGCAGATCATCCCAAGTCCATTATCAGTAATGCTGGATCTGGAATTCAAGCAAAATAATTTCAGATGATGTTTTGGAAGAACATCCTGACAATATATCACCCAACTGATTTGAAGCAATTTGACATCACAAAACAAAGGCTTACCCGCTTAAATCGAGTAAATCCAAGCTTGCGTAAGAGCGAACAATAGATGCAACAGCTGCATCTGTTATTTTTGAACCAAGAATCAAGGATAGCACGCATAGGCCCCTGACAAAACAAGGAAATGTATGGTTGAACGATTGAACTCAAAAGACTAACAATTCCAGAAAAATGAAAAGCATATATTATAAAGTACCTGAGATTAGCACTCTCTAGAGCAAACACAGCTTCATTGCATAAGTGAATTGAGGATATGTGCAGGTTTCTCAAATTTGAGCAGGTACGACCCAGACTATCCATCAGACTAATCAGATCGGTAGAATCATTATTTTGTTGGGTAAACCCCAGTGAGAGCTCACTCATATTAGGACAGTTTATGACCTGCAAGAAGTTAATACCTCAATGAATTTATGCAACTGAAGATCAATTTAACTCAAAAATTGTGAGAGCAGGTTGTTTTACCGATTTTGAAAGCGAAGACAGGTCTGATAGCCAAAGTGTTGAAAGGCTCGAAGAGTTTATATTAAGAAAAGCAAGATTGCTGCAGCCATCTAATTTGAGAACCGAGAGAGATCGCTTCTCCGAGACAAACCTGGTCAGCTCCTCCCTGTGTGGACAAAACAAAAGTCGGTTCAGAGACAACTCAAGGCTTAAAATGCTAATTGAACATATATATATATATATATATACAGAGTTTCTTGGGTAATTTTTGAAATGTCATGTACTGTGACAACAAGCAAACAGTAAGACAATTGTGGCATAAAGCATCAGTCAGAATAATGTACATCTTTTTTGTGTAGGAGAATGATGGAAATCTTAAAGCATATAACACTAACAGAATAATGCAAATGGGACACTGCTAAAAACTACTACATATGTTTTATATTATAAGACTTTCTAGCTTTATTTATATTCATTCATTGCTGAATATATATAATTTATATACGTGTCTAGATCCATTAGCATCCATATGAATCTATACGATGCTAGAAAGTCTTACATTACGAAACGGAGGAGTAGCATATAGACATGCATTCCTACACAAGATGGAACAAAGCTATCGCATGAATTGGAAGTGATATTTCACCGTACCCTGTCATCCGGTTGGCTGCACCATCAGCCATGCTGATCTCCAGAGATTGCAAACTAGGGCAAGAAAACGCGACACATGCGAGCATAGTGGCATCAACGTCGCTGCATCAAATACACAACACAACAAAATCGTTAGAATGTCCCTCTCACATTAAAGAGAGTGAGCTATACATGTATGTTATAAAACATGTACTACCAGAAATCAGCACTCAGAGTATATCTAGATAAACCAGACTTTCTTTTCTTTTTCTCACTGTAGTAATAAGCAAACAAAGCAAAGAATTGCCATTTTGCTGGCTTTGTTCATGATACAACCCATATTTTTAGCATAGTTCGCAGGACGAAACACCAGATCTGCCCACTAATCCCCCAGTTTTGCCTAAATAACCAACAAAACGATATCTGAATCATCAGATCAAGCAAATCTGATATTCCAAACCAAAAATTGAGTGGCACGGCTAACCAGAATTCTGTACTTAGTGCACATAACAGGTCCATGCCATCTCTTGCACCAAACAGTATTCCATCATAGATGGACAAACTATCAGAATTCAGATCCCTGCTTCCTGCTCACAAATCCATCCAGATCCAGCCATCCAGGCACCGATCAAAGAAAGATCCATAGACCAATCTCAAGGCACCACGGTGAATCGATGACTGGATCTAATCTAACCAGGCACACGCTCAAAGATCCCACGAGCGAGAGATCTCACGGCACCAGATCAGATCGCACATCTGCACGCGGGAAACCATCCCTACCACATCAAGAACAACCCCGTGCTCTTCCGTTGGATTAGCACACGATGTCATGGTGAATAATTTTTTTAGTTTTTTTTTTGTCGTTTGATTCGTTAGTGGGCTGCAATGCATCATCGTGTTCCATGGCGCGCTCGACGGCGGATGATCCATGGGCGTTGCTCACCTTTCCATGCGGAGCACGAGGGTGGACAGCGCGGGGCAGCGCGGGAGAAGCGCGCCGACGGGGCGCACCCCGGCGGCGCGGAGGCGGAGCTCCTCGGCGGCGCGCCACACCCTCCGCGCGCACTCGCGCCAGCCGCGGCTGACGGCGGCGGAGGCCGCCACGCCCCTCGGCGGGAGCCGCCGCAGCACCTCCACCACCGCCTCCCAGGGCAGCCGCCGCCCGCCGGCCACCTCCACCGGCCCGCCCCGGTCCTCCCTCTCCCCCTCGTCGGAGTCCACCTCAACCACCTCCACCTTCACCCTCTTCGCCGGCGGCGGCGGCGGCGCCACCGCCTCGTCGAAGTGGAGCGCCCTCCTCGGCAGCTTGTGCTCCGTCCCGGCGTCCCCGGCGGGCGCCGCGACGGAGCAGACGTGGCCCTTCTTGGGGAGCCCGCACCGGCCGCAGTTGTAGCTCCCGCGCTTCTTGCCCGCGGCGGCGGCGGAGGAGGCGTCGGAGGTGGCCATGGGAAGCAGCGGCGTCGTGGAGGCGGGGGGATCTGGGAGCTCGGGGTAGGGTTCGATCTGGCGGGGAGGCGATGCGAGGCGGGGTGAAATAGAGGGGGGAGAAGAAGGCGGGAGATTGGGGGGAGGTTGGCGCCATTTTTCTGGCGCGAGAGCGAGCTCTCGTGGTGGTTTTTTTCCTTTCTTTTCCATTTTTGGAATTTGCGGGTTCGCGCCGGCGCGAGCGTGTGGGAGGGTTTTGGTGTGGTGGACTCGGTCCATGTGGTCACGAGGGTTTTGGGAGTACTCAACTTGTTGGTGCTGTACATGAGCCTCCAAATTGCCCTTATTTTTGGTAGAGTCACTAACACGATAAAGACACATAATTTTCTTAAAATGTTACGGTGTTACAGAGCTGCAAACCATCTTGGTCTTGAAAGCTGACCAAGCTGATGGCATGGATTAAAATTAATTGGTAGAGCCAATTACGATAAATTGGGGATAAACGGAACCTCGTCTTGTACATTGAACGGAAGATTTTCAAGATAGACATATGAAGGGATCTATACTCCATGAGAAAGACATATGGCTGATGGTACAAGCCTACAAATATTGATAAATTAGAACAAAATGTATAGATAGAATTGAAAAAATAAACTGCTTGGCTAATTAATTGTGCTGGATTGATGCCGTCGTTAATATAACCAACCGTAGGCGTGGCTTGGTCTTGCCTCCATGGGGCTTCTCCACGTATTAACAGGGTTAAAGTCTATGATGATCTGAGAAACCAGGGAAGAAGATAGATCAAGTTCGGACGGATATTGGTCATCCCATATCTTAAACCATAACTTTTAAGCAGATTCAAAACGGGTGTGGATGTTGAGTGGATTGCTTTGGATGATGGATATGTTGCGGACTCGACTCAAACACAAATTAAAATCATCAAGTGTGACATTTATATGCAATTAATACAATGAACAACGTGAAAGGGCTTGACGCGTCACCTTTGGGACAAGGAGCCAGACAACTAGGGTGATGGATGAATTAGGTTAAATAATGGGCTTCCGCCAAATGATCTTTGGGCTTGAAATGTCTAATTTATCCACAAAAATGACTACTGTATAATCCAACCAAAAAGCCAGATAATCCACATCTATTGAATTATCAATGCCATGTTTGCATTTGAATGTACATATCACTATTCGAATCCAGCTCCGTATCTCCTTGGAATCTATAAGTCCCTATCATATCCTCAACGTTAGGTGTTTTCAAAGATGATCAAATCGGATGATATCTACATGTTTTCACTCATACGAAAAACCATATACATGGAAACACGATAACTATCTATAGTTTGGATTTATTCGGTCAAACCAACTTATGTGGTCTCTAACCATCCATTGCTCGGTCAGATGGTCTCTAAGTTGAAGCTCCAAGTTCTTCTAAATTTGGCTAAAACTTGCTATAATTTAGTTTTAGAGTCAAATTTAGTACTCGCTTTGTCCAAGTACGTACTCGCTATCCAAAAAAACAACTTATAATAATGATCCTATACACCCAACAAAGGCAGATCTAGTGTGGAGACTCTAACCCTGCTCCCACTTCCTTACACGTTGGATCCCCATGGAGTGAAGGGACACTAACACATGTGACCTTATGTGACAAATTACTCGTGAAATCGGAGCTATACATCTAGGGGTAGACAGAAAGCTCGTGGCTCGTTAGCTCGCTCGACTCGTGACAAACTCGGCTCGGCTCGACTCGACTCGTTTCATTTTTCTAACGAGCCGAGCTAGCATTTTAGCTCGTTAGAGATCACGAGCCAGCTCGAGCTGCTCGCGAGCCTAACGAGCTAGACCAAAGACACAAGATTCACCGGCGTTCATTGATTTTACCCTGTAATGCATGTATTCAGTACTTCATAGGTTCACCATGTGATTTGTTGGTTCAAACTTTAATATTTAAATACAATTTCATATGATTTGCATGTTTAAAATAAAAATTTGCTTGTATAACCTATTAAAAAATTATTTAGGTTAACTTTTTATGCATGGCTCACGGGCCTAATGATCCAGCTCGGGCTTTATAACGAGCCGAGCCGAGCTGGGTTTTTAGCTCGTTACGATAACGAGCCGAGCCGAGCTAGCTCGTTATCTTAACGAGCTGGACCGAGCCGAGCCGAGCTGAGCCGGAGCTGGCTCGTTATCCAGCCCTATATACATCATAATGCTATTTCATTTTACGATCTTCGGTAGAGGACGATGTGGCTTAGTGATGAAAACAAGGTGTTTGTCATGAAGACTAAAAACAAATCGTCACAAACTAGTTCAATGATGTATCCTGCCGAATGTTATTTTGTCATCAGAAGCCAACCAACAAACACCATAAGTTCGCGACATATCGGTTGGTCGTGTCTCTTTTTATATATTTTTCAAAGTAAGACTGTTTGAACCGTCCTTTCAGCAGCGAGCATAGCCCACCTATTAGAGCAGGTCCCACTGTCACCTATTAGCACATCTGTCACTCATGTATTCAACACAACCACTATATCTTTGTAAAGTAGGTTGTTACCCAATTTACACCACCATCCGGTGTGTCGGTAATATTAGTTTCTTAGTTCTTGTTCTCCTTTTCAGCCCAACCACTGTTGTCCGAAGTGAGCTACAAGCTGATTAGTGCCATAGTATGTTAGCTTGTTAGCTCGGTCCGAAGATAGTAGATGGGGGGCTAGGGAAAGAGGAAGGTGTCCCCCTTCCCCTTGATCGGGTTATTGGATCCACCCCTGATATTTGTTAGTTGTTAAGATCTATTATTTTAAAAGTTGATTTTGAACAGAGCGAATGATGTGTATTTACATCAATTAATTTGGTGTTCTCAAGGCTACTTACACCTAGAATAGTTTGAGTTTTTGTTAAGATCTCCTTTTTCTCATCCAACAAAGATGACAGGCATTGTGACGTTAGTATCAACGTATGATGGTTGCCATTGATAAATCAATAATATGCTTCATCCCCGTTATAGCCAAAAATAATAATAATCTGTGGCCACCATTGATATAGAATTTTTTATGGTACTCCATCTGTTAAAATATAGACAATTTAGAATATCTTACAAACACTAAGATTAAGAGAAAATATTCATTTTCAGTTATTTTAGCGGTCACTTTTGATTTCTTATTGCTTGGTTCATTTTTTAAGCACCTAATTGGGCTAAAAACGTATGAATTTATATATACTCCATCCGTTTCATATTATAAAACTTTCTGCATTTATTTAGATTTATCTATGTATCAATGTATATATATGTCTAGATTTATTTTATATATATATATATATATATATATATATATCCAGACAAGGCTATAAAGTCTTATAATATGGAACGGATGGAATACGAAGAATCAACGCCATAGAAATGTTTAAATCATTATACGAATTTTAAACCTAACATTTATTCCAAAAGAGAGAGGATGTGATTCCATTGATACTGTGTGCAGAACCAAACACAATCTCCGTTTCCCCACATTTTAATTTTCGTTTTCTGCCAGTGCTGACAAGTAGTAGTTATACGGTGGCGGAAAAACAATTTAAAGATCTATTTTTTGGATCAATTTAAACATATGGCTCTACCTAGATTTACTTTTGGACCAATATACTCTATTTATGTGTCCAGATTCATTCGCATTCATATAAATCTAATGATGACCAAATATCTTATAATACGAAATCGAAACAGACGTAATACATTACAACCGACAATAGCACAAAATTAAGGAAATTAAAATACACACCAGGCATTGAGCCCTATTGTAAATCTAAGGACGTGTGTCGCTTTAGCAGTTTAGCTTGCTCTATATCTTGCGAAATGTTATGCGCAAAGCCGTAATTTTTATAATAATTTGGTGTATCTTTTCTTTAAGCAAGCATCGGGCTTTTACCGTCTTAGAGAAAAAAAATTTGACCACTCGTGAATTTGGTTAATTTAAGCTACCCATAACACGACTGGATTATTCATGAAAGTTAAGATATCATATAATGATGACACCATGGAGGCAAAAATGTGTGGATGATGGTAATGCAAAGAGAAATGGACGCGATGCTTTTTGTTTGGTTCTCGTCGATCGGTGGATGATCGTTCGTCCAAAGCACAGACAAAATGCCCTTTTTTCTTTTTCTTTGGCCCACGCAAACATCACATGCATGAATGAATTATGACAAGATGCAGTAAAAATGTCTATTTTGTCTCGCACTATGACTTGAGTCTCTTTCGCATCTATCACTAGCAAAACTGGGTATAAAAAATATAAAATGAAAACTAAAACATATAGCGTCGTGATTAATTTAATGTGTAATATATCATGGTAAATTAAACAAATTGGTAAATACATATTACCATAGTTTCAAATAAATTTGTTAATATACTTATTAAAAGTATAGATTTAAATTAGCTCGCGAGGGAGCCAAGTTCTACAGTTGGGGACATGAATCAAGCTTGGTCCATAGTTGAGGGGGAACGAATGGACTTTTCATAAAAATGTGTGGTCCATGTGGTATCGATGGGAAAGAGGCGACAGAAGCCCATCCAGCCTACTGGGCCAGGATAACTACAGGCCCAATAAGCTTCATTTTTGGCCCAAGATAGCTTGATTGGGATGCTCCTCTTCATGGGCCTCCATAGCAATTTCTCCCCGTCTTAAAAACAAAAACAATGTGCCTGGCTGAGGCCCCGGGGATTTTTTGAAGCAAGCTACTCCCTGCGCTTCACTTTGGCTGTATTAAGTTAAACATATTTATGTTAGATAAGTTTATAGAAAAAATATAGCAATGTTTTTTTATAAAATAAATATGTTATAGAAAATATATTCAATGGTGGATCTAATTAAATTAATTTAGTGTCATATATGTTAGTATATTTTGCTATTAATCTAATCAATTTGAATATGCCTTCTTTGTAATAAATCTAAATTGACTTATAATATAAAACGGATAGAGTAGTGATGTAGATGCATCACGAGAAGTTGAGTTCTATTGAGACATATAATCTAGAGCGAAAAGTCACGGTTATTTAGAAGAGAGATTTCTGTTGGTTGGAGCCAAAAGAAGCTTCTTATGGCATACATAGTGCACCACGATAGTGAGTGACTATAGCTCTCCACGACAATACTGACGTGCCACTCCGGATGGAACCATGCCCTTCCGGAGCCACTCGCGCCCTACAAAGGACACACGTTCGTCATTAGAGTAAGGTCAGAGGTGCTGCTCAAGCGATGCGTTAGGCGACTTTGTACCCCGTGTGGTCACCCCATATCCCCAAAGGCTATGAAGAAGGAAAGGAAGGGAACATACTAGTGTTGCGTGATTCACCGGCAGGGTGACGGGTTGGAGGGACGATGACGAAGGATGATGATTCGCCGCCGACACCTGGCGTCAATCCGCCGTCGCCTTGCCTCGATCCGTCATCGCGCGGGCTCCAGTGTTGCTTGGGCTCGACAGGGAGGAAGGAAAAGGGTGTCACCCCATTGTTGTGGTTGTTGTATGACACGTGGGCTATAGATTAATACACAAGTTCCTCTGTTGTTTGAGGGAGTTCAATGCAAATTTAGTAACATGATAGGAATTTTACGCGGTGAAATATAAAGAGAGAAGGATTCACTTAGAAAATTTAGGTGGGACCCATTTCAAATTCAAGCCATATCCATTGAGCGAATAAGGGTCTTCATTTTTTTTTCTACGTGACATGCCGAAGCTCCTTATCTGTACGTGTAGCCTGCGCTGTGCATGCCCTCGGACAAAAGGTGTCCGTAAGAGGTGCCATCGTGCCGTCCGTTCGGCGCGCAAGGGCCGATCAGAGCCGTCCAAAAGTACGTGCATGGGAGGATCGGGGAAGCTTCCTGCTAGATTTATTATCATTAGAGACAGAATCATGTAATTATTCAACCACTAATAAGTACAGAGATTACATACATTAAGAGATAGAGAGAGAGAGAGAGGAGACGGCCTAGCCAAATAGTATAATTTTCTTGTGATGAATCAACCAATGAATTAATCAATTGATTAGCCTGTGTCACTGGCGTGTGTGATACTGTCAGATGCAACATGACACGTATTAGGCGATCCATCGACAGCAGCAAAAGCTAATTAAACCGGCAGATCTCGTCTCGTATGTGTCCTGATCTTGCTCGGCCGGCCGCGTACATGCATGGCTCCAAAGAGAGATCAAAAAAAAAAAACAGACACTGAAATCATTCCAATACTTTATTACAAACATATTTAAATTTAAACAGACTCATAGAAAAGTATAGGAATATCTATAGCACTATAAATTAGTTTCATTCAATAGAACATCGCATACATTGTGAGAGGATATTTGTTTTATGTTGAAAATGTCGCTTTTCATTTTTATATAATTTTGCTCTAGTACAAAACATATTTTTCCTAGCAGCTAAAACACATTTTTCCCTGTGGCCAAATATCCCGCCAACAATTGTAATGACTAATGGTATCCAACCGCCAGCTAAGATCGATTTTCCGCCAACGAAAATCAATTTCTACAATTTTTGTTTTAATATTCTTTAGATGTAAAATCCTCCTCATGTCTATACATTAAAATTTGCAGCAGCACTGCACACTAATATGCCTCATCACAATGCGTGGGGTGTCATCTTTACTCTTTCTCCATTTCAAAATATCCCTCCATCTTCAAAGTCATGATCTATATACTCAACGCAGCATTGAAAAAAATAGTTGTGGTTGGTGATCACCTGTTCTTCTACATGCCTAACACGCTCATCTAGGTTTGGATATATATGTAATTTAGTCTAGCATGATATATGACTCAACAAAGAGGTTCCCAAATTAAGCCTTCGGAGGCCCCTCCGAACAGGACAAAACCAAAAAAAAAAAGATTTGAAAATATTAGATGGGTCCTATTTGGGGACTGACGATGCATCTAATCAGGGCGGATTTGGCATGGGGCGGTAGGGACTCGAGACCCCGCTATTTCTGTTAAAGTTATTAGAGACCCCACGATGACCCCTTAAAATTTATGATAAAGATCAATAGAAAGGAATGTCCTGAAACTCTATCTAATTTGTTCAGACCGTTAGAATAACAACATGCAAATAAACGATGAACATAGTAGATCAATTACAGAAGACACAAGATTTAACGTGGAAAACCCTTCCAAAGTAGGAGAGAAAAAACCACGGGCGTCAGACAACAAAATTTCTTCACTATTTCAAGATGAGGTTACAACTCCGCACGGCGGCTTACAAGAGGTATATATATAGGTGAAACTCTAAAACCATATAGTCCATACCGCTTCCCTCTGGCCCAAGCCTCCCGGCGAAGTCGGACTCTCATACTAGAGATTTGGATCATAACTCAACACAGACCCCTTAATATTATTGGCCAGATCCACCACTACATCTAATTAAGTTCATATTTTAGCATTGATTCTGATGAACGGATGGTACAACACCAAGTTGGCTGAACTTGCAAAAATTCTGAGACTGGTTTCAAAAAGTACGGCACAAAGCTGATTTGGAGGCTTGAAAAAACTACAGGTCCAGAATAAATGCGACTTATGTGCTTGGAAGCTCCTTCACAAATTAAATCCTATTTGCTGACATTTGGCTGTCCGTGGTTATGGCCACACCAAACACATTGTATCCCCTTATCAATCGCATGGAAAACACAAAACCTAGATGGATTATCGTGGACATGGTTTTTATGTTTCTAAATAATATGATTTTACAAAAGCTTTGTTCATTAGTATTCTTAAGATAAGATTTTTTTCTTAATAATCTAACTTTATGACTCTCTTATATTTAATTCATTCCTATGCGCTTCAATCATTGTTATCATATTAGTTTCAAGCCGATCAAAAATTTAGAACACTCCTTATTATATGATGATTTCGTTAAATTTAGCGCTACGTGCTATTTAGGCTAAAATATTTTTTAATGAAAAATTCAATTTTGACTACCACTATTTCAAAGTTTTCACATATATCCTGATATGTTTATGCCCTTTGCAATTTAGAACATCCTTTCACTTTGGATTAGGATATGTTTGCCATACATTTGCGTAATTAAACAAGATGTATTGTTTTCTTCAGTTAGTTCTCACCGTGCGTGCGTGTGTACGTACAGAGATGCGTACGTACGTACGCCATCGTCCTTAATCTCAGCACCGTACATATGCACATCGATCAGCGTATGCACCTAATTTTAATGTCCTAATAATGTACACATATAAGAGTACCATGCACCATGTAGGCTAGCTACTCCCTCCAGGTTTATAATTCTGGTTGTTTTAATAAACATACGTGTTGTCGACAACACATAGTATTAACCGTTAATAACTTTTTAAATTTGTAGTTTAAATTACAAGGACAGCATATATAGACATGTCATATATAAAACTATTGTTAAAGAAATAAGAATGATCCAGCTGGAGAAACAACATAAGAATGATTTAATTTGCAGCCGATTAATTTAAAGGTGAGTGAGGCGACAACGGCCGCCCCACACGGCCATACATGCATGCATCGAGATTTCAAGAATGGATCGATGGAGCTAAAATAATTAGGCACAAACCAACCATCCATCACCTCTGGCTTAATTAGTCAGTTAATGCCATCCAACACACTGATCTCAAGCACACGGTTTTGATCTAGTTAGAGAGGCAGGGACAGTATAAAGAGAGAGAGAGAGAGACCATACTAGTAGTATAGCTAATATACAAGTATGAACCCTAATGAGAGAGGCTGAGATGTGTAAACTAATTAACCTAACCTAACCAAAAGGCTGAGGCATCCACCATCATCGATCCTCCCTGCTGCATGCATGCATGATGCATCACATGGCCATAGCCCACAAGCAGAATAATAACAAATGCATGCATCTGCATATATTGCACTTGAGCTTCATGCATTCAGCTGCTAATTAACTTTCTAGACATGAATGACCCTTTTAAAGGAATGGAAGGATAAATCAATGCATATGTAATTTTGAGCTTAACACTACGATTTTCGAAAAATATAAACTTCTCTTCTACTAGACAACCGTGTTACAAATCGACATTTTAACTTTACAACAGTTAAGCTCTTGTCCGTACTATCCTAAAATCATTCGGCTTTTTAACGTGAAAATAACAAACCACACCACAGCAGGCACACATTTTGTTCCGCAGCAGCAACAACAACATCAGTAGCAAGGAGAGAGATGTAATAACATGCTATAAGCCAGCTATAATCATATTTTAAGAAGATACGAGAGTAGAAAGAATGACAGCGTGCTACTCACGCTGCAGCACGAACTCCAATACACATGTGTGTATGACATGTGAGACCGAATATTAGTTGTGTAATCTATGCCATTATAGACAAGTTAGAGCCAACCGTTGGCTATACTATTGAACTTGCTCTAGATATATTATATAGAATGATAGAGAGAGAAAGAGGAGAGATGTGTTAGAGAGAGAGACGATCGATGGAGGGCCGGCACATCACGTGGTGGTTTATTCCGTGCATGCCAGCCCAAAACCATCCATCCAAGCATGCACCCACGCCCGTAATAATAATCAATCAAAACGTCTCTTAACCACCTTTAGATCTCCTCTCTTTGCATCAGGGAAATATAATTTGTAAATATATTTTGTAATTAGCGATCTAGAAAACTACGATAAAAAAAATCCTAAAATATACTCCAGATTTAAGACTGAAATATAAGCATAAGCGAAAGGACGTGGCTAGCTAATTGTATTTAACCACGTAATTTATTTCGATTTTCCTTATAACTGCATGCAATATGGTGCCGTTGAATGCCCTCATCGATCTCTCAAAGATACTGCTGCTGCTCACCATGGATGTAGAAGAGAGGGGAGCTAGGGTGCCGGCCATGGTTTTGGGTGTAGCTAAATAAGGCTAATTGATGGCCTCACATGGCCACTGTCTGCTCTCACTCTCAGAGTGTTGATTAGTACCAGCAGCAGCATGCAGTTGTTAGCTCGCTAGATACTGCCTCTATTTCGATAATTCTTATCATTTTAGACAGTGGTATGGTTTTTTAATCTATTGTTTATAGTATTTTTTCTTTAAAACATATACTATAGTAAATATTTATTTTCATTAAAAATATACTTTATGGCTCATCTATACATGCTATCATAGTAATTCCAATTTATATATTTTAAAGATATTAATAGTTAAATACTTAAAGTTTAACTATACACGTATCTAAAACACAATTATAGAACCGAAGAGAGTATAAGACGACGATGAAGAAGATGCCAAATAATCTTTCATTTTTTATTAGGGATATGTTTTGGGGACAGCTAGCCAATACCTACATGCACGCTGGCTCAGCTCAAATACATGCATTATTATGTTGCAGTATACTCCTTCCGTACCAAAATAAATCAACTAAAAATATTTTGACTCTTTGTTTTATTAAAAATTTTATTTTTATTGGATGATAAAACATGAATAGTATTTTATATGTGACTATTTTTTAAAAAAATTATTGAAATTTTTTTAATAAAACGGATGGTCATACCCTCTGACACAAAACCAAAAAGTGGTTTTCCTTGGGACGGAGGGAGTACTATTTTAGTTTTCTTCTGTCACGATTGATCGATCGATCGGTCGTTGGGCTTTGCACCTTAATGTGATGGTCAAACTTGTAATAGAATACTAAGCCACTAAACGTGCTACGCAGTGCTTTGTTCTTTTGCTTATAGTGGCTAATATTCTATCACAATTAATTAATTAATTAATATAGTATTGTGCACCAAGTTGGGGTGTTGGTGCCCAGGGTTTTCGCCGTGTAAGTTGTCACGTAATCTTTTCGATTATGTTTATATCTATATGTCAAAATTTAAATTTTTATTTTTAAATTTGGAGTTAATTTAATTAGGGTGTTTTTATCATATTTTAATTTTTAACTTTATCTTTTAGATAGCTAAGAACATATATAAAATTTTTATTCATTGATTATTTTGTATTTGTAAATATATCATTTTGACTTTTTGTCTAGAAAGCTAAACAATTACCCCTAGATTATTAAGCCTCGAAGCAGGCCATCTCTCTCTCTCTAAAACCTCTAGGCCATTAATGTACGTAGATTTTAAATTTTGGAATTTTTAGGGCCACTTCGGTAGCACGTCTAAACATGGGATGGCAACATGGATCCGTTCTTCGTCAACATATATATGGAGTATTGTTTCTGGAGGCTAAAAGACAGCCTCTAATTAATTATGCTATTTTCACCAATGACCTCTAGCCCGCTGTTCTAATTAAGCTGTCTAGTTAACTCTAATTAAGACACTGGCCCCACATCCCTTGTTCCCCGTATTTTAGTTAGAGCATGTACAATAGCAGATTATAAGCATATTTTAAAAAGATTTGAGAAGAGAGAAGAGAGGGGAACTATTAATTTGTAGCTAGTTGCACACGAGCTTCAAAATAAAATATGTGTATGACATGTGAGACCACGTATTGATATTTTGTAGGTAAATATTATATGAATTGGAGCTATTAGCTGGTTATACTGCTGAACTTGCTCTTATCTGGGTCATCCCTTCCTCACTCTCTCTCTCCTCATTCTATTTGTGCAAGTAAGTTGTAGAATGGTGTGTTCGTCCCAAAGATATAATTATTTATATTTGTTATTTGTTCACTGGAGGTTAAGTGGAGAAAAAATATACTCCCTCATTTCCTAAATGTTTGACGCCGTTGATTTTTTTATACATGTTTGACTACTCGTCTTATTTAAAAAATTTATATAATTATTAATTATTTTCATATCATTCTATTTATTGTTAATTATATTTTTATGCATATATATAGCTTCACATATTTGATAAAAAAATTTGAATAAGACGAGTAGTCAAACGTGTATAAAAAAGTTAACGGCGTCAAATATTTAGGGAAGGAGGGAGTAACATCTTTTAATATTAAGGAATGAATGAGGGTGCAAGGCTAGATGAAAAATAAAATATAAATAATTTTGAATAAGCGACTGACATGACAAATAGTAATATAAATAGTTATATATACAAATACATACTCCCTGCATGTAAAAATATATGACGTTGGCGTTCCAAAAAATAAATACAAGGAAGTATATTTTAGGACAATATTTAAAGGCTAGAAATGGAGTAGTATGCAGTAACTCTCAAGGAACTTGAGCCATAACAACATGAAAGGGATCCAATTAATAGAGAAGCTAACACATTATACCCGGGACACGTATAAAAGTATAAGAGTATAGCTACGGATAATCCTCAACGGATGAGATCAGCTGCTGAAGTCGCTACACTACCGCGAAAGTAGTGGCGATGCTCAACCTCCATAGCTAGCACAGGGAACCTGTCAACCTTCCTTCTATTTTTTTCTCTTCCGCTTATACTTATAAGTTAAAATTTTAATTTTAGCCTTAAATATATAATTAGTTTTGAATTTTTTTCATCGATTTTCTTAGCTTTTAGATCACCGAGGATACATACGTTATTTCTTATTTATAAATATATCGTTTGGTTTTATATGAAAAAGCCAAACAATCGGTCCCACGTGCTATGTGACAATGACATCGCAGAGATATGGAATGTCTATGCTATTGGTTTAGAGTTACATACATTCATGTAATACATCATGGTTATTTTTTGGTTTATAAAAAATAAACAATATATTTGTAAATAAAAAATAATTTGCTAATATAATTTTTGTATATATGTTTTTAGCGATCTAAAAGTAAATATTGAAAAATAAATCACAATAATAAAAAAACTCAAAATCAACTCCAAACTCAAAGCTGAAAATTTAAATTTTGGCTATAAGCATTATCAGAAATGAAAAGATGAGACCACATGTAAAAAATTTGTTAATTTGATTATGATGATTTTTGGAGAATAAAAAGAAAATATGCAACCATGCAGAGACACAAAAATTATACAAAAATGAATTATGTCGGATCATCCAACATCTGAACATATATATATTTACTAAAAATAGGTAAGCCAAATCACCGGGTGTGATTGTTTGGGTGCGTATTTGCAAATGAAAAATAATTAGTGAATAAAATTTTTATATATGTATTCTTAGGAATTTAAAAGCCAAAGCTGAAAAATAAACTTTACTTGAAAAACCCTAAACTCAATTTTAAACTTAAGGTTGAAAATTCAAATTTTAGCTTATATATATATATATATATATAATTTGTTTATAAATATGTCATTGGATCAATTTCATAGGAAAGCCATTGATGAAAGTGAAAATAGTTGCGGGAGATGCATGTTGGTAGCAGACTCAAATTTCCATATCCCAGTGCCAGGTCATGTACTCTTATTTTGATCTCGAGTTAAATATGCATGTCCCATATCGAACTTCAATCATGTTTGTTGGTCTGCATTGCATTCAAAGCGGGAGAAATATAACAGACACATCCTTACGAAAAAATGAAAAGAAAAAAAAAGAAATACTCCAGTTTTACCTTCATTATTTCACTACCAAAATATACGAACGACATATTTGTAATGATAAAAAAATTATGAATAAAATTTTTATATACGTATTCCAAGCTATCTAAAAGCCAAGAATAGAAATAAAGTTTGGTGAGGAAGATATAAAATTAGCTCTAAATTCATGATTGAAAAATTTAAATTTTAACCTATAAATATAATCAAAAGCGAACAGATGTTTTGATCAGCAGAAGGATACGTGTACTGTACACATGAGAACCGTTTCCACAGATTCAAATTATTTCAAAATCATTGACAGCCGAGAGAGCAGCTTGAGCTAGTACGTGCACAAGAAAACAAAGAAGGATGGAGCGGAGTATAGTACTGCAAGCGAGGCTATCAGATCGAAATTTTGGATATCTAAATAAAGCATTAAATATAGATGAACTAAAAAACTAATTACACAGTTACGAAAGAAATCTTGAGACGGATCTTTTGAGCCTAATTAGTCCATGATTAACCATAAGTGCTACAGTAACCAAAATGTACTAATGACGGATTAATTAGTCTCAAAAGATTCGTCTCGCGGTTTCCAGGCTAGCCGTGAAATTCGTTTTTTCATTTGTGTCCGAAAACCCCTTCCGACATTCGGTCAAACATTTGACGTGACATTTATCCCAAAAATTTTTTCAATCTAAACACCACCTTAGTTGCCAAAAATTTTTAGTAAAAGGGTCACGTGAAACGTTTGATGTCGAAAACGGTTTTTTGGATACAAATGAAAAAACGAATTTCAGATTTCACCTGAAAACCACAAGACGAATCTTTTAAGTCTAATTAATCCATAATTACCACATGTTGGTTATTGTAGCACTTATGACTAATCATGTACTGATTAGGCTCAAAAGATTCATTTCACGATTTCCCTCGTAAACGTGTAATTAATTTTAATGTTCATGTATATTTAATCCAAAAATTTGATACGATGTTTTTGAAAAAACTTTTAAAACTAAACATAGCCTAATTATTAAAAACAAATAGATATTTTGTTTAGCAATATGACCTGACGAGAGACACCCTCTACATAAAATACAGCAAGGAAGAAAAAAAAAGAAAAATGTATATACATGACCAAGCCATGAGGAAAAAGGTCCCATCTTTTTTATTGCCTCAATAATGACAGCAGTTTTTTTTTTCTTTTGCCGTGCAGGCCGAAATTATTTCCTCTTGTCCCCTCCACCAGCTTTTGTTCAACCATGTTTCTTCTCCCAATTGCAAATATTTATTGTCTCTCTCTCCTCATAATTTCTTTACTGCTACTGCTAAAAAGATTCTTTTTTCTTTCTCTCTCTTCTTTACTTTTGACAAAAAAAAACTGATATTTGCCACTATCCTGTGGGTAAGCTGTCCCTTTGGTTCTGTGGTGCCACTACATGCCTATAGCATTGGTGGTTTTTGTCTATTTAAGACCTCTCTTCTCCTACTTTCGCTTCCTTCCTCTCTTGTCCTCCTCATCCAGCTCCTCCCAAAGCTTGAGTCTTTTTTCTTTTTTTCTTGTTTTGTTTTCTTTCTTGGTAGGAGTAACAATAGTAGGTCTCTTCCTCTCTCTCTCTTAATCCAAGGAGAGAAATCCAGAGGCAAAGCTTCAGGTAAACTTGCTGCATCTCTCAATCTCTCCTGTTAAATTTTAGGGTTTTCTTTTTTATGTTGTTCTGAAGAGGCCACCTGTTCTTGCCTGTGAAAAAGATGTTAATTTTTTCCTTCTGTTTTATGGTCTCACATCTGGAGGAAAAGATGTGGAAAGACTCGGTTTTTAGTTGGCGAGGCCAGTTCTTGCACTGGCTCGTGTAAATCTGAGCAAAAGATTCGATTTTTTTCCTCTCAGGAAGCTTAGCCTTCTTCAGATCTGCAACATAATCCATGAAGCGGTTCACTTCCCTGAGATTCTGACGATTTTTCTTGCGTTTCTTGTTCTTTCAGGGTTTGTAAAAATTTTGGATCTAATCGACTAACGGAAAAAGCGAGAAAAAAAATCATGAGCCACTTCGCCGCCGCCATGAAGAGCCCTCTCCCGGTCGCCGCCGCCGCCGCCGATGGCAAGAGCCCGCTCTTCTGCCCCAAACCACGCCGCCCCGTCGCGCCCCTCCGCTGCCAACACGATGCCGGCGCCAGCATGGATCTCCTCGACCTCCTCCTCTCCAAGGTGAGCGTCACCTCTCTGGCGCCAAGATCTACGGCCTCCTCGTGCGGATCTTTTCCCGGCGAGTTCGCTGATGTTTTCTCTGGCCTGGTCTTGTAGGAGGAGAGCAGCTTCGCGGCGGCCTCGTCGCCGCAGCCGCCGCTGTTCTGCGGCTCGCCGCCGCGGCGGGCGTCGAACCCGGTGGTGCACGACAGCCGGTTCGGCGTCGACTGCCCGCCCATGCCGGCGTGGCCCGTGGTCGCGGCGCCGCTGCCGATGCCGGCGCCGGTGGCGGTCGTCCACCGCCCCACCCCGCGTCCGGCGGCGGCGTCGCCGATGCCGATGTCGCCGCGGGGCGGGTGCGCCCGCGCCCGGTTCGCGTTCCAGCCGGCCGCCGTCCGCGTCGAGGGTTTTGACTGCCTCGACCGCGGCCGCGGCGGGCGCGGCCATGGCATCACCGCCATGGCCTAGATGCACATACATAACCATGAAACACCACCTCTCTTCTCTCCTCCATGGTGCAAAAGAAAGAAGCTTTCTTGAGCTATTCACAACCACTCATGGAGGTAGAGGGAGATGGGAGTGAGAGAGAGGAGGAGAAAATTTTAAGCCCTAAATTTAACCCTAAAAAACTATATAATTTCACATCCCATCCTTCCATATAATCCCACAAGTATAATGAGTTTAGGTAATTTACCCAAAAAATCTTTTTGTATGTAAATAAATCTCAGGTCAAGGTCCTTGATGTAAATTCTATGGGGGGTTAGAAATTTAGTGGGAGGATGCAGGGACAACAAAAGGGCATCTCATCTCAAGAACAAAGGAGAGCCCTTTTGGATTAATCAAATTTTTTTCTTTCATCTGTTCCTGCAACTCTCTTATGGGATTAGCCAATTGAATTAGGTGGGAGGGGGGGTTGGGATTAGTTAGGTATCTGTCCTAGTTATTCTATCATGATGCTTATTTTTGGTTTTTGATGGAATTGTTTTTTGTCCATGCAACCAAGAAATGCAAAGGCCATGGAGATATGTACAAAAGAGTGGCTACAAGAGGGTGAGTAAGAGAGCAGCTTAGCTAGGTTAAGTCAATCAGTGTGAGGGAGACATGAATGATGTATCTGTGATATCTTCTTTTTGTATATTGTAATATCTTGTTGGATTTCCAATCAAGCAACCTGTATAATATGCTATGATTATTATCGTCACCACTAGTCTTCTTGGTTTTTGGAGTTTTGTTTTGCTCCCCTCCTCTCTAAAATTCCTTTTTGGTGGTTGAATTGTCCATGGCAACACATGGTTTCCATGTGCTCAAGCAACATTGAGATGTGATAATGATGGTGACCTGCCACTGCCAATGACTAATAAAGAGCCTCTGTGACTAATCTGAGGCTGACCCATGGAGATCCTAGGGGCCATGGTTTTGTTAAGTAGGCCAAAATTATCATGCCATTTAATCTAATCTTGTTTTCTTTTCCCTCCTAATGTCATTTTCACCAAGGTGTGCTACTGATTTTCTGCTCAGACATCTCAGTTTCTTGGGTTAGTCAATCAGTGCTGCTGACACAGCTGATTAGTAGTAGCAGCAGCTGAATCTTTTACATCATCACGGTTTTGTTTAATTTTACTCGTGCAAGGCTAAAATGTCATCTTTTGTGTTACTTGTTGTGGCAGTGTTGCTGCCAGGAAGAGCGTAGGATTGCAGCTAACTTTTTTGTTGTATCGCTCACCTCAAAAGAAGCCTTGGGAGTCTGAAAAGGAGAGGAGGACGCAGAAAGACGCAAAGCAGGCAGTAGCGTGACAACTTGAGTGCACTTGAGTACACAAATATTCATCGGTTTGGGAGGAATTTCATAGGAGTTCTACTACTACTACAAGAGTAAAATTGCTAAATATTCATCGGTTTGGGAGGAATTTCACACGAGTTTTATAAGAATAAAATTTCTCCTACAGCTAACTTCTTGCAGTGTCCCTTCAATTTGCAGGAAAACACAAGAAGTTGGTACTGGATTTAGGCCCCTTTTGATTTATAGTAATTTTAGAGGATTTTATTTCTATAGAAATTTATCCTACAAAGCCCTTTGAATCAAAGGAATGAATCCTATGAATTTCTATGAAATTCCTATGGAATGCATCTTCCTATATAAGTTTTGGAGGAAATTTAACACGAAGTTGAACCACATGGAAAAAATCCGAGTCTATATCCCTCCTCAAATTTCTGTGTTTTTTCTGTGGTCAATCAAACGGTCATTCCTACGTTTTTCCTGTGTTTTGCAATTCTCTATTTTACACCTATGTTTCTGTCAGAATCTTATGTTTTTTTTCATTTCTCTGTTTTTTCATTTCTATAATTCAAAGGACCCTTAGTCATTTGAGAAAAATGATTGAGATTCTAAAGATTGTGAATTTCAGTGCTTTGTATGAATGAATTAATTATGGACAGAGTAAAACAGATTACTTGTATGAATAAATTAAATATTAAAATGCTTGTAACAAATACTTTTTAGAAAAAGTGTCTAAACAATACTAATGTAGAATAAGCCAAGTCCCAAATAATTTGGTCCGCTGCATTTTTGCAGGGCAAGCTAGACTATTTATACAAAACCAAACCATGCTTAAGTTCGCGAAAAGAAATTTTCTGGGTGTTACGTCGGGCGTTTGACCGGATGTCAAAAGGGGTTTTTGGGTACGAATGAAAAAATGAATTTCATAGCTTACCTAGAAACCGCGATACGGATCTTTTGAGCCTAATTAATCCGTCATTAGTAGATGGTAGTTACTGTAGCACTTATGGCTAATCGTGGACTAATTATGTTTAAAAGATTCGTCTCACGATTTTCCCATAACCGCGCAATTAGTTTTTATCTATGTTTGATGTGATGTTTTTGGAAAAAAAACTTTTTTGGAACTAAACGGGCCCTTAATCAGAAATTTTTAACTACAAGGTTTACCATCTTAGTTTCAAGTTTTTCTTTTAAAAAAATATATGTTTCCCTTTGGAACTAAGGAAAACATAGAAATTTCAAAGGATTTGAATTCTGTAAGAAAAAAAAAATCCTATGAGGCACTTTGAAATAAAGGATTGGGTTTTAATTCGTTTGCTCTTATCCAGAACACTACTAAGTTTACATGATTTTCATAGAAAACCGTTCAATTCCTTCAAATTTCTCGCAAAATATCTTTGAAGCAAAATTTTTCCATTTTGTCGGAGACACTCTTAAGAGCATCCTCAACAGCTCATCTAAATCTGGTCATCCATATCTTTATTTGGATGATCATCTAAAATAGTTTCATCCTTCATATCTCTATGTACTCTACTAGATTATAAATTCATTCTAAACTGTTTAATTAGTTATTTTTTAACTATATTTAATACTCTACTCCCTCCGTCCCAAAATAAACCAATTTTTCACTTTTTACCTTCAATTTTTGGCTCTTCGTCTTATTCAAAATTTTTTTGTGATTGATATTTTTGTTTTTATTAGATGATAAATCATGAATAGTACTTTACGTGTGACTAATTATTTTCTAGTTTCCTAAAATTTTTTCAAATAAGACGGATGGTAAAACGTTGAACACGGAAACCGAAGAATTCGTTTTTTTGACGGACAGAGTATATATTTCCAAATTCCAGACGATGGATCAACACGAAAATTTTTAGGGACTAAACGCGGCCTGAGTTATGAGTTGGTCGGAGTGTTAAGGCCTTGTTTTCCCAAATTTTTTTTAAAAAACATTACATCGAATTTATAGACACCTAAATAAAATATTAAATATAGATGAATCAAAAAACTAATTACATAGTTACGGAAGAAATCTTGAGATAAATCTTTTAAGCCTAATTAGTCCATGATTAGCCATAAGTGCTACAGTAACCAACATGTGCTAATGATGGATTAATTATGCTCAAAAGATTCGTCTCACGGTTTCCAGGCTAGCCGTGAAATTTGTTTTTTCATTCGGGTCCAAAAACTCTTTCTGACGTTCGATTAAACATTTAACGTGATACTTCTCCCAAAAAATTTCTCAATCTAAATACCCCAACCAAGGAAGGCTGTCCGTCAGAGTAGTTGGTGGTTAAACACGAGGTGAAGTATAGTACAGATGGACGTATGGAGAGTGACGTGTGGGGCCCACGCGTGACTAGGATAACATCTCATCCCATCCCATGCGGCCAGCACTCCAGGTCTGTCACCCAATAATTTAAAGTTGGTTCGTTATTTTATTTTATTTTATTACCAATATTATATTATATTCTTGCTATTCGATAATAATCTTATTTTTTGTTTTTACGTGTCCAACGTTTAACCATTCGTTTTATTTGAAATTTTGTTGCTATTAATATTTTTATTATTACTAGTACTTTATACGTGACTAATTTTTTTAGTTTTTATATAAATTTTTCAAATAAGAAGAATGGTCAAACGTTTAATACGAAAAAATAAAAAATAAATTTATTATAAGACGGAGGTAGTACTGTCAGACGGCCACTAGATTCTCCGGTCATCATATTGTTGTCTTCTTTTGTTTCTGTTTTTCTTTTTTTTACTTGTGGAAGAATATATTCTCAGCAAAGTAACTTTGGCCTACTTATGAAAAAAATAATGATATTCCTTCATGGCTCCTAAAGGAGATGATATTAGAAATACACGAACAGAAAAAAAAATATAGGGGTGATTGTTTGGATTTTAGAAATGCATGAACAGAAAGGCCAAACGAGATATTTATAAATGAAAAATAATTTATGAAAAAACATATAAGTGTTTTTAGCAATCTAAAAGACAACGCTAGAAAATAAACTACGATGAAAAAACCTTAAAATCAACTCTAAATTTAAGATTGAAAATCCAAATTTTGGCTTATAATTATAAGCATAAAAAAGATGAGGGGGATAGAATTTTAAAATGGCATGCACAAGCATATTGTTTGGATTTTAAAAATGCATGAACAGGAAAAAAACAAACGGCATATTTGTAAACGCAAAATAATTTGTGGAAAAAATATATATGTATTCTTAGCGATCTAAAAGCCAATGTTAGAAAATAAACTAAAACAAAAAAAACTCAAAATCAACTCTAAATTTAAGATTAAAAATTTAAATTTTAGCTTATAAGCATGAGCATAAGTAAAAAGATGAGTGTGATAGAATTTTAAAATGGCTTGCGCAAGCAAATTCGATATGTATGCAAGACACGAAATTTGAGGGTCTATTCAGTTCGGAGAAACTTCACATAATTTTAGAAGAATCGAGTTGTTTCATGTGACAATCCCGTGTTTTGAAGGAGCTGTTAAAGATGATATATCGAGATAGTTTATAGAAAATTAATACATGAATTTGGATGGTATATAGAGCGAAAAGAAGATGCATTGAACTACTCAAAGTAAAATTAATTTTCTTTTCTTTTTTCTTTTCGTTTTTCATTTTTTACTTGTGGAGAAAAATTGAGTAAACTAATTTGGCCTACTTGAATCATATGAAAAATAGATATTCCTTCATGGTTCCTTTAGAAGATATAATTTAAGAAATATAGGAAAAAGAAAGGGGGGCACAATTGATACGACATGGACAAGCAAATTCCATTGGAATGCAAAGGACAACAGCTTGCGTACATTTTTTGTTTGGAGGAATTTTGCAAAGTTTTAGAGGAATTGAGTTATTTCCTATTAAGCTTTTATAAAATCCCTATGTTCCGAAGAAGCCTTGGAAGATGATGTGTTTGGATAGGTCTACACAGAATAAAACACATGAATCTGAATTCTAGAGAGAAAAGAGAGAAGATGCATTGGACTTCTCAAACGAAAATTAAAATAAGGTTGGGGCTCATGTAATAAATTCCTCTAAAATTGGGCTATAAGATTGCAATTCAAAGAAATTTAGCTAACTCCAGGGCTCGTTTATAATGCAGGAACAGAAAAGGCACATGCGTTCCTTTGTAGTACGATGCCATGCTCTATAAAATCCTATATAATTCTATAACATAGGAATCCTAGACTTGATGCCTTTGGACGCTTCACATAAATTTCAAAGGAATTTGCATTTGGTAGAGTGAAACTAAAGAGAGATATGGAGAGTGCATTGAACTTCTCAAAGGACAATAAAAACATGAGGTATGGCAAAAGAATTCGTGGTCTAATGGTTACAAGAGACTTAACACTTTGAGGTCTTGAGTTTAAACTCCTCGTTGGAGCGAATTTTCTATAATTCTAACGGCTTTGCACTTTCGTGGTAGGCAACGTACTGGTCGATGGCGAGACGTCCGTGGTGACTTTGTTAATCTCCAGGATTTGCTTTTTAGGGGAAACATGAGGTGTGAGCTCATGTGAAGAAAAACCATAGGAATTATAATATCATATTTGTTCGTCCCAAAGGGCCTCAGAGAAATTTTTTAAGGTTTTGAATCCTCTAGAATGAGGGTCTATTTGGGTTGGAGGGAATTCGATGGAATTTTAGAGGATTGAATTATTTTCTATGGATTTTTGCAAAATCCTTCGATCCAAAGGAGCCATCAATCCCATTTTCCAAACGACCAAGTTAGAAAAGATTCGTTCGGATTTGAATCCTCTGAAATTTTAAAGAAAATAATAGAAAATAAATCAATCCGAAGGAGCCCTCAAAGGCCTTGGGTATTGCCATCTACAAATTCCTTTGAAGTTCCTATGAGGTGAACATTCTGGTAGGAATTTTCACGAGGGAAAATATATGTAAGATCAAACCTGATTTTTTTCTATCTTATATTCTTTTTCAGATAATAGAACTAAGGCCGCGTTCCGGAGGAGTTAAATGAGTGCTAGTTATTCGATGCGGAAAACGTATTAGTACATGATTAATTAATTATTGATTATATAAAAAATATAAAATAGATTAATATGATTTTTAAAGCAACTTTCCTATAGAATTTTTTTTAAAAAATACACCATTTAACAGTTCGGGAAACATACGCGTAAAAAACGCGGTAATCTAAGGATAAGGTAACTTGAGACGCAGCCTAAGAGGCCATAGTTACCAATATCATAGTTTGCATACTAAACCTTTTTGCATCAGTGATACAAGGTTGAATTTTGAATTTTAGAAGCAATCTTTTCAATTCCATACTGCTCCTACCACCCAGGTTTCGAAAGGCAACTTGGTTGACCGTCTTTCTTGAGATGATGGGACTAACTTTATTTCATCATTGTTCTTTATCCTTGGCTCATGTGAATAAAGATGGGCACTGCCGTTTGATCCCATGAAATATATTCCGAGGAAAAAAAAAAAGAAAAGAAGAAAAGGATCCGAACGTGTCGACACCGTGTCTGTTTTACTATTTTATCTCCATGTGGAAATAAGGTCACATCCAACGGGGTCAAAGGCAACCCAAAGTATTCAGTAAAAATTATGCAAGTTGCTGTCTGAATCACGCCCTCGGTGATCTTTGAATGAAAAATTACTAGAGCTGTACCAAAGATATAACAGGGACGATCGTTTGGTATTTTCAGGGAAATAATTTACGGATAAAAAATAATTTATCAATAAAACTTTTATATACATGTTCTTAACCATCTAAAAACAAGACTGAAAAATAAACTATGATAAAAAATCCTAAAGTCAACTCCAAATTCAAGGTTAAAAATTTAAATTTTGGCCAAGAAGCATAGCTAGAAACAAAAAGATAAGACCGATAATTTGTTATGTTATTTAATAGATATTAGGTCATCTCTAACATGAGATGCTTAAGGAGAGAGCCTATTGCCAAATTAGTAAGCATCTTGTGTAAAACATTTATGTCCCAATACAAACAAAGTTTAGGTAGGTGCTTAGATGCAACAACCACTCCCAAAATTGTGAAGAAGCGTTCAGCAAGCATGACATGATGGCCCAAGAAGCGTCGATGCCGTGCTAGATCTAGTTTCCCCTAATGATTTGGTGAAATTAAACTGCTTTTTCTTTCTTTCCGTTAAGCTCTTGTATAATCACTGCGTTGGAGATTGCCTTAAGGTTATGTTAAAAGATTTTCTTTTAGAAAATTTAATGATCAATTTTTGAATTTTAAATTGTTTAGAGTCTCTTTATAAATATCTGGTTGACTCTAGAATCATGGAATAATTGAAATTATGGATCAATGCAGGAGTACTTATATTGTGGTGTAAAATTTAAATACTAAAAATAAATATATTTTGGAACGGGGGAGCACTTGCTTGAAACAGAGTTTTAACAAAAAGTTCAACTGAACTGCCGTTTATTCACTGTAGATTGTACACAAACAAAGCTTCAAGATGGAGCTATATCCTTTGTACAACATCAGTCTCATGAGTCATGATGACCACAATAATATTCTGACAAATTGTAAAGGGAAAAAAAAAGAAGGCAGCATGTGCATTATTTTGTGTTTTAAAAAAAAATCAGACCCCTTCTGGTTTGGAAACTAGATAAAACCCAACTAAAAATGGTATCCCAGACATGAAGGCAGGAATCATGTTGAATTTTACCAGCAGAATACCAAAATTGTTTTTACACTGTTGCTTCCAATAACTAATTGATGTTGCATTGCATGCCATGGTTATATATGGTTTTCAGCGATACTTCACAGCCTTGCATGTAATCTGGGGGCTTCGTATTTCATCCTGGCTTTGAATCAAGCGGATCTCTAGGCTACTGGTGGAGGGGTCAAATCCAGCCCTTTTATAATCTTCCACGGTTCTTCTTAGGAGTGCCTGCAGAAGTTTCTGTATATATCAAAGCTTCCAGGATAATGTATTTTTAACTTATAAGTAAACTTCAAATACTATTTGTCTTGTATGTAATGCGTAGAAAGCAAACTTGTTCTAGGCCTTAATGGCCGACTTGTCATTTACATTTTATAGAAAAGAAAGCCTTCTACGGAACATGTCTGACCTTAGAATAACACCTGAACTGAACCATATTAAAACATGGGTAATGTTATATAAAGGGTTTAGCTATAAACAGATAGCTGCTGGTGTCAATCAATAGATGACCATTAAGAACTGGGCCTGCCTATGGTTTCAAATTCCTGATGTCTTCTAGTCGTCACCAAAATCCATGAAACACATAACCCAGGAAATGGGACTACTAACACACCATGATGCTAACTTTGGTGTGCAAAACATGAAAGTCAGATCATATTAAATGGCAGCACAACTGGGATACCTGCAAACTGGATACTGCCAGCTCAGCCGCAGTCTCAAGGTTATCAGGGTATTTCTGTACAAAGCACAAGCAAAGAAACCATGTTTTAGAACTTAGAAGTGGTCTAACCATGACAAGAAAATTCTATAAGAACAATGGTAAACTTTCTCTGGGACCTACATTACTCCATCCTAGTAGAAGAGCAGTTGTTAAATCTCCAGTTCCCTGCAAAGTATTGTGGATTAAGGAGCAAAATTCTATGATATGAGATACTCAATGAAATAGCTACTGCTAGCAATGCTATAAAGACCAAGCTGATACATAAGGATTTGTTCAAAGGTAACAAAGAAAAGTTCCTTGCTTACTACTTTTCCCAACCACCCCACTCAACAATTTTTGATCCACTTATGAGTTATGACACTCATAATTTCATAAACACAGTTAAAGAAAAAACTAGCCTAGTTCCATGATATAATTTGAGAAAAGAAATATGCTTTTTCTTCAGATTCAGCACCTTTTGCTTGTGCAGCACTTACAGGTATTATGTAGGGTTATTCTTCTAGTAGTACATTTTAAGCTGCATTTAATCAAGCAACATTATGGCTTTTCTGCACCCTGACCTAGAGGTTGACTATGAAACCATAAAAAGAACATGGAAAATTACATCACATATAGAAAAGAATTCGTTTGCTATCACAACAGAGCACATACCGTAAAATATGCAGGTATCTTGGGTATCTCAATCTTAAATTGTTCTGGTGGTTGTTCCTGAAAACCAAGACACAATAAATGTCGCGTGTACATATTATGTTAGGACAAATTAGAACAATACTATGGAATCAGCTTAAATAATTCCAATGCATCCATTACATAAATAGTACATAATTTGTAGAACTGAATCACATGTAATCAGATGCTGAAAACATTCTCTCTAGCATCATTTCTTTTATCCCTGTTCTGTTGCCATTTGTAGTAATTGGGAAATGTGAATAACTGGTAATCATTTATGAAGGAATTATTGCTTTTTGAATTTGGTTTACTGTGTTACTACAGGACCTCTTGATGAGGAACTCTACCAGATAGAGAATGACTTTTTGTAATGGCTAGCAGGACTAAATGGTAAGAACAGGGTTTTAAAAGTTCAAAACTGGATATTTCTGGCAAGGAGCAAGGGGATTTTGAAAATTTTCCAACTTCTGTTTTCTGGCAAGGAATCTGGTGTACACATCACGCTGACAACAGTTCAAGATTGTACCTAACCTAGTTGACAATTTTCAACATGAATATGGTGTACACATATCAGATCCCTGAGACATCCTACTGCATACATTGGCCAGCAGTTCCCAGTAGAGCACATAGCTAGCATTGTAAGATGTGGTGCTAGAATAAAGTGCATCTATTGTGTTCTGCTCACAACTGTCATGTGGGTTCCTAGGTAAGGTAACTTTTGCTGAATAGCTGTAGAACCAATAAATTTTCCATCTTCAGTTGTAGCACACTGCTTGCAAAGATGATTGCATAAATTTCAAAAGTTTACCTTTGCCTTTTTATGGCTTCCAATGAGGAGCAGTTTATTGTCAATAAGTGCACTAGTTATTACCACCTGAAGGATCATGACAATCAAACAACTGCACAAGTTAGTGATTGCACAGCGAGATCATGTGGCCAAAAGTTATTCACAATCACCGAATAAAGAATAATTCTCTTGGTTTAACTATCAATCAGATAAAGGGCAAACCTTTCGTGGTCCAGCATCATGGAGCGTATTGCAAGCTTTCAAGCCATCTTCTTCAGAAGTAATCCTATCCACTATAAACCATTAGCTCCATGGTACTAGGTGACAAATAATACAGAAGCCCCAAAACAGCAACCGGGTTTTCTCATAAAAATGGACCTTTTAGACCAAAGTAGCAGTAAGGGTATTGACAAACTTTGCTTCTGAAAAGAATGTGTGATAATTGAATCTGTATTCAATCACGCTAAGATAACTAGATGTGTTGTGTGTGGTATATGAAGATAAAAATATGTACTTGTTTCTTTTACCAAAAGAAGAGCGTACCTACCTTAAACCAGTGAGTAGTTCAACTTCAAATTGGTTAGGTGTAAGCATCGTAGCAACTGGGACAACCTAAGGATGATTGAATCAGAAAATAAATATATTAGGATAAATAATCACATGAGAGCGTGCAAGTGTTATGAGCATGCCATGATGAGTGTTTGAAATTACAGGCTCTGGCGTACGTTATAATTTCAATCAAAAACGCAATCAGCAAAAGTGAACACAACCTAAGGAGACCAACTTCTGAACTCAAGGTACAGAGTCTGGTCTGCCTAGATCTAACCACTGTCTCTTTACTTAGAGAGAGAGGGAGAGAAAGTAACAATTCAGTCCAGTGAAGGGATTTGCTTATAGAAGTTGCTGACATGCCGTTTCGGAAATAAGTCAAAGCTTGCATTTTATTATCAACATCTTTTACATGTCAAAAAGCCAACAAAAAATAATTTGAAGTATTTTATCTTGAGCGGGTTGAATGAGTTAAATCACCTTCTGTTGATAGACAGATATTAAATCCTGAGGAACATATAGTTTTCCCTCATCACCTAGAACTGGGTCACAAACTGCAGAACATTTGAACACAGATATGACCAATTTGTAATCAGTCTTCAGCTATGAAATAAAAACCCTAAAAAAATATGGTACAGAAGGAACCACAGAGATAAATAGATGATGAAAGGTGTGAAAAGATTACCATATACAAGATCAGGATTGACTGATCGTAATTTGTCAACAACTTGCAGTACTGTAGTTAAAAAGGAAACAGAGCCAATATACCCTGAATACAATAAACATCATGTTACCTTTGTAAAAAATCATGTTCAACACTTGGTAGTACAAAGGAGATGACTACGGTGTGCATGCTATAATGATGAAGTATCACTAGAAACTAAACAACTTGCTATTTCTTTGACACAAAGGATGGGCAAATGTAAAATGAAGAAGTCATAGCGGCCATTCACCTGTTAATAAATGGGTATAATGCAATAAATCATTTTCCTCTAACCCTTCAATAAGATCCCACAGCTGACTGCCATTGAGGACCTGCCCTCTAAATGTTGGGTATCCTGGGATACGAAATAACAGGAATCATTCAGGTGTGTCGAAGGGACTGCGCACACAATGGTGAACGAAGCAGCCCACCCTTACCTGTGTGATTAGAAAACTGTACCGAGTTTATTGGATCGACATCAAAACCCAGGAGTTGCAGGGGAAAGACGGCTGATTTGTTGCCGACATATCCCTGCATAAAAGAAAAAAAAAAGGGGCAGAACCAACAGAGCATAGATATCAATCAGACCATCAAATAGAAAAGTAGATCATAATGTACTTCTCGCCAAACAAAAGCATATAGATTCTACATGAATCTGATCTAGATCATCTCAATGAACGGCAAAGCAAAGCAGCCTTTTTATCGCACACGGTCACACAAACTCGCGTGACCCCGATTATGCACTCTCATCTATCTATGATGCCTAAATAGATTATCACAGTGCAAGAGAACACCCACAGAGCAGCAATCCACTCCATGGAACAAATTAGAAGTACTTTAGCAAGTAGATGAGCTGGACTGGATAAGATTAGATGGGGGAAGTGAGGAGGAGGAAGAAGAAGGCGACCTGGACGGTGTGGGACTGGATGCTGAGCACGCGGCCCGTGTCGGACGGCAGCGCGACGGAGAGCAGCGGCGGGCGCCGCGCCATCGCCGCACCTCCCCTCCCACCACTCCTCCTCCTCCCCCGCAGCAGCAGCAACCAGCTCTCCCCCTCCTCCCTACAAACAAAGCCCAACCAACCAACCAACCAGAGAGAGATATCACAAGCCGAATCGATTCCTCCTCCTCCTCCTCCTGGTCAACAATGGCTACAGGACGTCGCTCGCGGAGGAGGTGTAAAACGAAATCCAACACCTAACCCAACGCCCCCCCAAGGCCCCAACTTTGACCGATTAATCCACCTGAAGAGGAAGCAGCAACGGCCGCGGAGGTGGTAGTGCTTGGAAGCGGGGGACGGCGACCACCACCACGAGGGGTACGAGCACGACACGCGGAGCGGCGGCACGGCGACGGCGGTCATGCGACGGCGACGGGGAGAGCGGGTGGGTGGGGGGTGAGGGGGAGGGGGTGGAGTAGCGATATGGCGTGATCGGGGCCGTCCGTGGCGGATCGGACGGCGGATGCTGCCGAGGGACTTTTTTGTTTTATTTTTTTTTCAGCCACCTTTAATTTTTTTAATTTTAAAACTAAAAATTTTCACAAATTTTATGCACTTTTTGAACACCCTACGACATTATTTTGACCACACCATCGGAAATGACATGGCAATATTATATTTGGACGCATTACAAAGATATGAATACGGGTTTGTTTGCCTTAAAAAAACCATTTTTTCGCTTATGCTTAAGCTTATTAGCTAAAATTTAAATTTTAGAAGTTTTGGATTTAATTCTAGGGTTTTTAATCATAGTTTGTTTTTCAATATTTAATTTTTGATTGCTACGAAAACATATATATAAAAGTTTATCCATAACTATTTAAATAATCAATGAGCCATTTGGTTAATGATTATAAAAGGCAAAAAGATGAGACCACAAAAAAGAGAAATCTTTTCGTTGGCCCTAATGAAAATAATGTGCCAGGCAAAACATTAGATACGTGTTGGCCGTTAGTAACTAGCTCTGCGAAATGCCAAGCCCGTGGCCATTTTTTTAAAATAACATTAGAAACATGGTAAAAAATGCAAAACACATCTATAAACACATGTATTTATCTTATCTATATGTGTATATTTTGAGAGATTGATCATCATACCTCAAGATGGTTCAAATTGTCATGTGTGTTTCAAGGGCAATAGTCACGTAGCCCTAAATACGAGCATTCGTGTAAGTCTTTTAGGTGAAACCTAACCAATTGAGGTATGCGCAGTTTATTTACACAAAGGAAATTAAAAAAAACAAAAGTATATTGAACAATATGGAATACTTGATCACTCTATCCTAAAATTTGCTATTTCTGCTGGGTACAAGTTAGGGGAAGAAAATTAGATAGCTTTGTTCTAGTTCATAGTTTTGCTTTAAAACATGAGGCTTGGAGGAAGATGTAACAAGATCAATTTACCCAATTGAGCTCATCATGCATTTTCCCTAGGATAACTATGAGGTTACACATGTTTTTCTCATCAATTTCATAGATTTCTTGATCTCGTAATAAAGTATTGTTTGCATTTCTCAACCGGGTAGTTCTTATTTTAGTTGGAAGACCAAAGTAGTTTTTTATCCTTTTTTTTTAAAAAAATTATATACAGGTTTATTAATACCATGGGCTCGTCAGACTGCTCACTTTTAAATAGCTATACGCACAGCTAACTGGCCCATAAATACTACACAACTATTGAATTAAATGTCAACTGGAGCATTATACAGGTACATCATATAGATAGATAAAAGGTCAACTCGCATATACGATGAATAAGGACATGTTTTTCAAAAACATCACATCGAATATTTGGACAACTAACATTAAATATAGATAAAGATTAAAACTAATTATACAGTTATGGAGAAAATCGTGAGACAGATCTTTTGAGCCTAATTAGTTCATTATTAGCCATAAGTGCTAGAATAACCAACATGTGCTAATGACAGATTAATTAGACTTAAAAGATTTGTTTTGCGGTTTCTAGGCGAAATCTGAAATTTGTTTTGTAATTCAACTACGTTTAATACTTCAAATGTGTGACTGTATGTGTCGACGTGACCCATCTCTCAAAAATTTTTGGGAACTAAACGGGGCCTAAGTCAACAGAAGTTTTTCTACTTTTGCAACAACATAAAATAAAAGTGTGGAGTATAAAAGAGTAATCAGTTGTGAGGTTATGTTATTTAAATATTAAGCCATGCTATGCCAATTATAAAATTAATGGAAAGGTAGGCATCGATTGATTCATATATGGTTTAATTTTCTACTTAGTTTGTAGCCTCGTGCTTATGCTTTTTATAAGCATAAACATGATGGCTTATTAATTACTAAAAATAATTTATGGATGGAGCTTTTATACGTGTTTAAGTTTTAAATTTTAAAAATCAACTCTAAATTTAAGTTCTAAATTTCAAAATTTAGCTTGTAAACATGAGTATAATTGAAAATATGGGTCTAAACAATCTCAACTATGACTTATGGTTTATAGCTCAACGTACATTGAATGCATTGATATGGAAAGCTT
Source organism: Oryza brachyantha (assembly GCF_000231095.2). Classification (NCBI taxonomy): domain Eukaryota; kingdom Viridiplantae; phylum Streptophyta; class Magnoliopsida; order Poales; family Poaceae; genus Oryza; species Oryza brachyantha. The sequence goes on along the minus strand of NC_023174.2, from coordinate 15,222,674 downwards.
TTCACGGTGCAAACAACCATGATGTTATTGTCGCGCATTTATTTAGTTATCTATACTTAAAAAAAAGTAATTGTGATGGCAATAAATCTGCCATCCACCAACTATATTGTCAGTCTTATCAACTACTTCTTTATGTATATAAAATATTTTAAAATACTACTATATGTTTTCTATATTTTATCTCCAAAATACAAGTTCCGAACAATAGTAACACGCGTATAATTCAAATTTCTCCATAGCAAAGCTTTTTAATCTCAAAATATTACAATTCTATACCCCCGTCTCTCCCTGGAGAGTATTTTTAAAAGAAAACACTCCAAAGACGTTATAGTGATGTGCTATGTGTATGTTGGGCCACAGAGTGGAACTAAAAAAGAATTTAAATAGCAGATCCGTTCTATTTTAACATTAAAAACTATTCATTTATAGATTTAAAAAGACCCTTGCAGAGTGCAAGAAAGTATTTGCCTGCAAAATACCAACCACATGATGGTGTTGTTTTGTAGACGTGCCTCTCTAAGCCTAAAAAACATATTTTATAAGAGAGAAAAGTAACCACTGTCATAATTTCCACCACGATGTCGTTCCTTTGCCCCCTTGTCCCAACATTCTTTTGTCACGTTAGATAAATTGTTTTCTAGGAAGACTTTAAAAGAACTTATAAACGGTGGGTATAGTTCTATAAAACTTTCAAAACAAAAAACATACTTTCATAAATATTAAATAAAAATCCACCATTTTAGGTGTATTATTATGAAATCGTTATGGTTTTCATGTGGTTTTACAAACTGCCTAATCCTATGTGATGTTCATATGTAATAGTGAGATGCGCACTTATTAAATACATAAAATAAACATAGTCTTTTTTGAAGACTAAATAAACATAGTCAAATATCATATTATATAACATAGTAAACTAAAACAAGATACAAATCTAACAAGATGTATTTTTTTTTTGTTTTTCCACTGAAGATACATCACTTAGAAATAATCGTAACATGTCCATCTTAATTTCTCTGCTTTTAAAACAGAAAATACTTGTGCTAAAACCCATCTATCGATGCATATTGATCCATGCACGAGACGACATTTATGCTTAACATCCCATTATACAACATGACACATCATCATAAACTAGCAGATATGATCACATTTATTTCTTTACTTAAAATACGCAAATGCTCACGTTTAATTTAGTAGCGCATACCGATCCATGCGTATGACGACATTTCACACGTTACTCCAACGCTACCTAACATAGAGTGCCTATCTTTTCCAGCTCAGCACATACACGTAAATTTGACTCCCAAAAGTGTCCACAAACAATGTATCATCAGCTCTTTTCCAGTTCAGCACATACACGTGAAATTTCACTCCTAAAAATGTCCACAAACAATATATCATCAACCTTTGGCATGGTATAAAACGTTTCGACGTGTTTTCCACAGCATTTATAGGCTGTGGTCGGTTTTTCTTTTTTTTTCACAACAAAGAGAAAACAAAAGCAAATCAAACAAAGAGGATAAAAAAAGGCAAATCAAAACAAAGGGTAAAATTTTAAAAAAAAAAGAGAAGAAGCGAAAAAAAAAAAACAACAACAACCCAACCTCCTCCTATTGCCTTCAATCCTTCCCCACTTGTTCGTCCTTTCACCGTCTTCCTTCGGCTTCTTCTCTTCCCTCGATAAATACGTAAAAATACAATTTTTTTTTGCGCCTCCTCGTCGTCGTCGTCCTCTTCGATCTCTCCTCCCATTTCCACGCTCCTGAGAGGGAGGGGGAGGGAGGCGGCGGGGCAAAACACCGGCCTTTTGGGGGCAGCATGCGGAGGAGGAGCTAGGTGTGTGCCGCCTCGGGGGGGCCCCACGCCATGCAGTCCGGGCCGGCGGCTGTGGAGGCGAAGAAGGAGGAGGTGGAGGAGGAGGTGGTGGTGGAGGAGGATGAGGAGGAGGAGGGATGCGGAAAAGAGGAGGAGGAGGATGAGGAGGAGGAGGAAGGGGGCGGGAGGCGGCAGCGGCAGCAGCAGCAGCGGCGACGGCGGCGGCGGCGGCGCGGGGCGGCCAGCGAGGTGGTGATGGTGAAGCGGGAGCTGCTCGCCCGCTGCATGACGTGCCCGCTCTGTCACCGCATCCTCCGCGAGGCCACCACCGTCTCCGAGTGCCTCCACACCTGTGAGTACTCCCGCCTCTCTCCCTACGCCTACTTCCCCCCAGCGCCGCCGCCGCCGCCGCCACGCGCGGTGGGAGGTGCTCCGGTATCTGCTACGCCGATTCGCCGCGTAACAGATTCGGCTGATCTCCCCGCCACCACCACGGCGCGGCGCTCCGGATTCGGCCGGCCGGGTGCGCATTTCGTGATCCGCGCGGTGGACGCTGCTACTTCCGCCGATTGGGTTCTTTGCGTTGATTGGGGGATTGGATTCTTTGACGTGCGTTACGCTGGTCTCGCGTCGCGCCCGTACGTAAATCTGTATCTCTCTCTGGCCACCCTTTTGCTGTTCACCGGTTGCCTCGCTCGCTCGCTCGCTTGGGCTCGTGTGTGTGTGTGTGTTTGTTGACTTGACCTCGTTCTGCGCCCTCGCTTCTCTAGAGATTCTTGCCTTGTTATGCTCTGCTTCGGTGTGGTTTCTGCACTCCGGATGTGGTGCTGCATGGATGCCCAGCTTCAAGAAGTTGATTCTACGTTAGCTCCTTGGTGTTGCTGTAACTTGCTGTGTAACGTTCCATGGTGCTGTACTGCTCGTGATGTTTTGTGTAATGCTGCATTGCCCTGGTGTGATTCAGTATTCAGCTCTGGTCGATGATTTAGATAAGGTTTTGTTCACTCTATTTTCACTTGTCATGTGGAGTCTCTGGAATGTTGGCCTGCATTGGTGGAACTCTACACATAACTTGTGGTAATGTGGTTTTTTCAATCAATGAGGAATCGTATAGTCATAGCGCAGTTAATATTTGCAAACAGTTTGGTTCCTCAGCATGCATGAATCAGTGGTGAAGCTGTTCTGTTGTTCATACTGTGTGTGTGCCTGCCTGTAGGGTGTCGGGAATCTTAGATTTGTTTCGAAAGCTTGTGGATTCCAATTCCTTAGTTTGTGTCTAATATTTTGGAAATAAACTTTCTAGTTCTAGCACATACATTTTAGGATTTAAATCTGTCATAATGTTCTAGGAACTTTCTTTCACTCACACGTCTGTTGCAACTCGTTCCTTCCACTTCTTGTTTGTATGGATGCGTATCATCTCTCAAGATTTATCTCCTTATTTTACCGTTTAATGACATATCTTTTGTGCCTACAATGCCATTTTATTTACCCAAGTGTAGCTTTGTCCAAAAACAAAACTACCCAAAGGCAGCATTTAGGATAATATGTTGTAACAAGAGTGCATGCTTGCACTATTTCTGTTTATGCCAGATATATAATCAAAGCATGCACATATTACTGTTTCCCGTAAGTCTACAGGATTTAGAATGGTTTATTGATGTAGTATCATTTTAGTTTCAACTGTTTACTGTATAAGAACTTTGTTGATCAGACATATTTCCTTGACCCTAACAGTCAAATGTAAATGGTTCACAGCATATTATACAATATCCCATTCTAGCAGAAAGATCACAGATTTTTTGTTCATTTGCATGCACCATTTTCTTTCTCATCATCTTATATTTTCCAGGGAAATATTTTTTCCTGTAGATTCCTTATTCTTTGCTATTTTAAGTATATTGCATTGTCCCAGTTTTATACACTATGAAATGTGCACCTCTTTTTTGCTCACTCTTTCTTGTTTCTACCCCACAGTTTGTAGAAAGTGTATCTATAAGAAGCTTAATGATGAAGAGCTAGAACATTGCCCTGTCTGCAAAATTGATCTTGGCTGTGCTCCACTTGAAAAGCTTAGGTATTCTTCTAACCTTTTCTTGGGAGAAATAACCTTGAGGAGTTATGTTGGATTGTACAATAGATTGCTTTCTATTCTAGATATTCTTCTACTTATCTTACTGCCATACATGTTTGTTAGCATTTCTTTGACTTCACAAATAAGTTCCCTGGATTTTTTGCTGTAATGCATATATTTCTATTGGACAGGAAGGTGTCATAACTTAAAAATCAAGCACAAATCATCATGATAGATGGTCTTTCTGAACTACAGATAATTAAAACAAAGTGAAATATAGATGGTAACAAACAACACATGCATGAAAAGTGTTACTCTCTGCATAATGAAGTGGTGGTATTATTATCCAGTTATGATTAGAAATTCTATTTGATGGTCCAGTGACCAAATAGTATATGTTGCTTAGTGCTTACTTCTTGAATCTTATGAGGTTCCTAACACAGGCACGCATCATACTACATAAGATGCCGCTTGCATATGAATTACTTTTACAGATATGCCTAATTCTTTGATCAGCGGTGTAGATCTTGTTGGCATCATTTTGTTTTTTCTAATAATCATCTGACATGCTTTAAGATCTATTATTATCAAAGCTGCTCTGTCATTGGCCCTTTGTTAAGGACTTCTGTCAATCATTTGTTCATGAGAAACATGCTTGTCATCACATGTAAGTGTAACTGAAATGATTTGGCGAGTAACTCTTTTTTTTTGGCGATGGGTAAACTTGATTACGCAACACACATGAACCATGGATATTTTGGTGAACACCTGGCCGTTTCTCATTTTATTGTAATATCTTGATTTCAGGGCTGATCACAACATACAAGATGTGAGGTCAAAAATATTTCCATTGAAAAGAAAGAAGATTAATACTGAAGGAATTGAATCTCCTATTGTGCTGCCTGCTAAAAGGAAAGAGAGGTCTATCTCTTCATTGGTGGTCAATACACCTGAAATAACACCAAAGAGTTTGACAGGACGCCGAACAAGGGCAGCTACCAGGAAGTCTGCTGCCGCATTACGCGACCTTGGTCCTATCATTCCTCCTGTCAAAAAGGATAGCGATAACAGCAACAAGAATGCTGATAATTCAAGCTTGCTAGACAGCTTGAGCAAAGTACCTCAAACAAGAAGACAGGTAGAGAAATCCCGTAGCAATCCAATCGAACCATTCCTTATTACTCAGTAGCTTTGTAGTTTGTGTTTTCACATTATCTACATGGAGCTTGTGCATCCATGTGCCTGGGAAATTTTCAAAAAATAATCAATAGAAGAATGCACTGTGACACCTCTAATTTAAAGCTATCATTTGCAGCTATTATCAAATGCAGAAACATCAAGTCATCCCTCTAATAAAGATAAAGGAGGTGACAATAAGGACTTCGACAAGTCAGAGCTCTGGAGACCTTTAAATTGTCTTGTAGAAGCTGCAAGCAAAACAAAGTCCTTCAGATCAAGTCCGGCTGCTAGGGGAAATCAGCCCAACGAATCTGCTAGTAGTGCAAATGCTAGCAGAACTAAGGCTAAGGAATATCTGCTGAAGCCCAAAGTTCAAGATGAGAAGAAAGAGATTCCTGTCACAACAGTGCCATTTAAAAGGAAAGGACCTGGCCGGGGGAGGAAACCTGCACAACCTCCAGCCACTGCAGTGCCTAGTTCTGCAGTTAGCAAGAATGATAAATTATCAACCCCTGTATGGTTTTCATTGATTGCATCATTTGACCAGTAAGTTGTCCTACATGCCCCCCCCCCCCCCCCCCCCCCCCCCCCCCAACATCATTAGGCATTCTCATACATGGTGTTCCCCCCAGTCCTCACTGATCTCGTGTGATTCGATTCTTTTCAGGAAAGGAGCTCCACCCTTGCCGCAGATACCTACCCACTATTTGAGAATAAAGTAAGTCCATATTCCTGTTACAGATGCATTGTTCTGATCAAAAATAGTAACAAGCTTATAACTTTGAATTGAGATGGATGTTCTTGCTGGTGTTATTTGCTCGCTCCTGTCAAATTTATTTGATGTCGGGATACCTGAGTTTAATTTTCAACGTCAATTATTTGACTAGAGGGAGTAGTATATTTCCAATGGAAAAGCTTGAACTTGAAACTTGTTTGACTATTCTTGGAGGTGTTATGCCATGAATTTAGGCAATAGTGTCATTTTGCATGTGCGTGCATGCGCATAACTGATGAAAATACTTAACCTCAATTAACCCCAATGTATATAACCTTTGTATATTGTTAGTGAACCTACCAGTCGACAGAAAAATGATTCCGTTTAGCTCCACATGCATGTGCAGAGGATTTAGGTACGCAGATCAGCCACTGTTTGTTGGCTGTTAGTTCATTCTGATAGCTGAATCTTTGATGCATTGTGTTACTTATGCTGTGCCTGGCTGCTAACTACAACCTTGATACTACAACTTTCTTTGTTTTCAATTGTTTCAACCGCTCTGTTCTATGTGGGAATCCAATTCGAGATATCCAGCCTATGAAACCAAATTGTTCTGTCTGTCAGGGAGTTGTTCCTTAGGTAGTTTCTGCATGGTCTTGTAGTTGCCATAAGGTTGTTTGTGCTGCCCTTGATCGCTTTCGCAATTAGTCTATCAATATTACGTGAATATTTACATATAATCTAAATGATTCAATAGTACATTTATGAGCTGGCATATCAACAGACTGCAAGGTGACCAAAGCTCTAGATATTGTTGTGAGCAGGTGCTTACTCATATAATCTTCTATACTTTTATTACACTGCAAAACTCAACAGACTTGGTAGGATATTTTTGTGTGTGTGTGTGTGCATGTTATACATGCATATGGGATGGGGTCAAAATGAGCTGATGTGGTCGACTTGTGACAAGAATATAGTTATTTTCGGTATAGCTTCAGCAACTTTGCATGTCTGTTGGTACACTTGGCAGCTATTTAGTTATTTAGCAACAATATATAGTACTACCTTTTTTTTTGTGGCCTAACACATTGTCTGTTTGTCTATTGATAGAGATGACAATATGCCTGCATCATCCATCCAAAAGTATATCATGCAGAAGCTCAGTCTTCCAAGTGAGACTGAGGTGAGACTTCTACCCTTTCATGTATTTTTCAGCAACTGTTTACCTGTAGTTACTTTTTTTAACTGCAGTAATGAAATATCTAAGGTTATAAGTAGTCTGCTCGTGAATAATGTTCTTAACATAATCATCAGAAATACTGTGAATGTTGGTATATCTGAAACTGAGTAGTTCATTAGCTTAGAAGTACTCCCTCCGTTTCAAAATAACTTTATTTTTCGCCAATCCCACAGACAGAAATATAAAAGCAAAAATACTAGAATACCCTCCACTTTATCAAATCCTAATACAATTATCCCCTACTTTATCTATTCCAATACATTTATCCCTTGCTTTTACAAACTCCAATGTAATGATTGCTCAGAAATAAACTTATTTTGGGACAAATAAGTATGGGCAAAAATGATCTTATTTTGGGACGAAGGTTTTAGGTAATAAAACACACCTATTATTACTAGCACTTTGTGGTCTATACTATATTCCTGTTTGTTTTTATACGGCTTTAAGGTCAGCATCACAACCTGTCTGGACAGCACCTAACTAGGTATTTACAGGTTGAAATAAGCTGCTGTGGGCAGCCAGTGAATCCCATTCAACCCCTGCGTAATTTAATAGAGCGGTGGCTAAGGTTCGGCCCAGCTCGCCCCTTGCAGACGGTGGTAGGCTCTGCAGGTGGAGACTATGTGATGGTCATATCTTACGGCCGACCGAAGTCTGCATAGTCTTGAAACAAACCATGTTCGAGTTGGCGACGATCACCCGATCCAGCACAAGGTCATGGCGATCCGCCTCCCGTGAGCTTGTCGCCGGTTCACCATGTTGACATATACTCAAGAAAGTGGCTGGCTCACTCTACACTTCTGCAGTCGGTCAGCCAGCCCACTGTGCCATACTCAAAAGCTCCCTCATATCTCCCATTGATGCTGTTGAATGCTGCTCCATTCTGTCAGGATTTGTTAGTTCTTTTAATTCTTGATATACAGGTAAAAGTCTCTGTAATTTGGTAGGCGTTTAGGTTGGTCAAAAGAGAGACACATAAGTTTTTAGCTGTACTTCCCTCGGAAGGGATGAAATGGCTGCAGTTTTAGTGGACTGTGGCTTTACTGGCTTTAACCTTCTACTGCCATTTGTATCCTGGATTAAAGCTAAACTGCTCTGCTACCAGACTGTGATTGCTTCCAAATCTTAAGGTAGCTTTGGCTGATTTAGTCGTTTCTGTAACACTAGTTAAATACCCGTGCTTTGCTACAGATTTTAGGTGTTATCAAATTTTTTTATATGAAATAGTTATTTTAATTTAAATTTATATGTAGATATCAATCTATATTTAACTGATTTTTAATATTACGAAATTTGAGGGCTAAATTATAAAACTGTAGTAATAGTAGGTGGGATACTCCTTTTTAAGGAGTATGGATACTGGCCTTATTGTAATTTCCATCTTGTCATATTTTCACAGGGTAATAACATGCGATTTTTAATTCATAATCTTGGACAGAAATTTAGAGTGCAATCTTCAATTTTATAATGAATAATCTAGATGAAACTACGTTGGAGGGAATACTGCATATACTTTCTTGTAAAAAAACATGGTCAAATCTTTTTATGAAACCAGGACCATAAAAAAACTCCTAGACGGTACAAACATCAAAAGAACGATATGGACAAAATGGGTAGCACTTTCATCTGAAAAACAGAGAATATAGAAATCATAAGAAAGGAAACATGCCTGCACATGCACATCACCATTTATGCAAACAAGTGATGAGCATGGAACAAATGGGCATATGGTGTGGTTCATTTACTCGACTTCAACCACCACAGCAAGCAGAAATTTCACAAGATAGGTCACAAAAAGAAGAGCAAACTGCTGTTTTCGAACATCAGGGAGATGTTTGACTGACCTGTCTCTTTTGCTTCAAGTTTGAACTGTCTAGTGACTAAAATGTGATGACCTATACTTTGGTTCAATTAGTTACAACCACAGTTTCAGAACAAACCGAATCACTGAATTCTGAAACAGTTCAGATATCATATGCTATTACTTGTACTGCCAAGTCTGCACTTGCATCGGTGTCGCGCACAAAAAAGGAAGAAAATGCAACTGAAGATATATGGATGATATAATCTAGCAAACTAGATGTATGGTTTTTGCCAAAAGACAGTAGGAGAGAGCTAAACGGTCTACATAGTCTTTGCTAGTTATATGTACAGACTAGAGAGATGAGAGGCAGTCTGGAAGGTGAGGCCAAAACGGTGATGCAGCAGATGCTCAAGGGTTCTTATCTTCTTCAGAGCGAGCAGCTCTCTTCATACACTCGATCGCTTCCCTGCATGCAGGTAAGAGGGTCAGGATTTTTAAAAAAATAATCACTCCTTTTTCTGTTTGGAAGTACATGAGCACCGTGCAAATTAGAGGTTCAGATGTTGATGTTCCATGGATTGAGTAAAGGATAAGCTCAAGCCAGCAACAGAAGGAAAATGGCAGCATTACCTTAGCGTGTTCTCGACCTCGTCGTTACCAGGGTCAAGCTTCAGTGCTCCCCAGAATGCGTCGACTGCTCCTTTGTAGTCCTGTGAATAGAGAAATGCCATCAACAGGAGTGAGGTACAGACGTAAAAATGAAACTAGATTGTGAGGGTAAAGCTGATGATGAGGTTACACCTTCATGAAACTGAGAGCTGCGCCCTCACGGTACCATGCCTTGGCCCAACCAGGACGCAGCAATCTGCACTGCTGTGCATCCAATAAAGCTCTGTCTCCTTCTAGCTGCCGCAGCCAGCAAAGGCTCCGGTTGGCAAACAAGGTGGCATCAAGTGGGAATTTCTCCCATCGCCTGCATGCATGACCAACAAGTGCCGTTTTTGGACTTGGGAGTAATTTTGAATGGATCAACCAGGTTATGTGATGCAGCATTTTGCCCTTGAATTTATGATATCGTGTGAAAATCCACTGTATTACTTGGTAGAGATGACAATAAAGACTACTGGTTTTTTTTTCAATAACTACTGGTGAATGTTATGTTCAACAAACAAGTTGCATGGCTTTGTGTTTACTGTACTTGATGTTTTAGAACTACCTCACCCATCTTTTCACTTCTGCTTATGCTTGTAACTTTATAAGCCAAAATTTGAATTTTTAACCTTAAATTTGAAGTTGATTTTGGGGTTTATTCACTAGAGTTTATTTTCTAGACTTGGTTTTAGATTGCTAAGAATACGTATGTAAAAGTTCTATTCATAAATTATTTTTCGTTTGCAGATATACCGTTTGTTTTTTTTTCATGAAAAAGCCAAACAATCACCCTTTATTGGGTAACCTTGTGCTGTTACAAATATAATCCAAAGCTAATTTTGAAACCTGACTTTTAAGAATAATCTTGGGTAGATTTTTAAATTTTCTTAGCAATCATGAAAAGAGAGCTGGGCAACCGAAATGATGAAAAAAAAATCATCTTCAGATTATAACAAAAAGCTGTACCAAGCAGACACTAATTGTGCGGTACATTTACCAGGGTGTAGAAGTAGACGGCTGTAAGGTAGTCACCCTTTGCAAATGCTTCCTTCCCTTTTGACTTTGCATCGGACACTTCTTGTTCCACAGGAATTGCATCCTATAAAAATTGTATTTTTGGTTATGCAAAGTATGTTCATATGAGGTAAGACAGTTCCAATAGCATGCAACGTGTTGCGGTTGGCAAACTAACTATTCTGCCCCTGTTCCAAACTGCTTTAATTAGAATCATGTGTTTCTGTATTACTTCCATCTGTCTCTAGTGCTGTACAGTCGTATAGATGTAAACAGTCAAGTTTCTCCCCCATTTCTCAACTTATGAAGATGCATAGGCTTGGACAGAGAACACGGAAGCTCCAATGTCACTGATGTTACCATATACATAGGACATCAATGTGGAAAACAGATAACATTGAAGGACCAAAGGTCCTGCAATAAACGGTGGCCCATGGATGTAAACACAAGTCATGGATGTAAACTGGGCAATGGATTACAGCAGTCTAATAGAAAAAAAAACTAATCATTAAGCTTCAGTACACATATATTGGAATGAAGAAAGCATCAACCACATACCTGAGGCTCAATATGTACAGATCTCATAGTTCTAATTATCCCATCAACACTCCAATCTGGCAGACATGGCATCGGTTTTGTCCTAGGAAATAGAATTTCAACAAGCTCTCGTTGACCACGAGCTGCTGCCACCATGATAGGAATCCTCCCGTGCTAGAATTATAAAATGGAAGATGAATAAAAACCCATTATGGATAGCAAAATGGTATCACGTCAACATTATAAGATTCATTTGAGGAAGGGAATACTGTTAGATGAACAGAGCATAAATCAAATAAAAGCTAGACAAATTATTCCGATCAAGTAATAGTAGGTGAGCCTAGAGACATACTAAACAGTAGTACAATAACATGTTCTGAACCTGGAGATTTCATCACCTGAGATATGTAAACCTGTTGAATGAATTATGAATTCATATAATTCTAGACCATGGCTCATCAAGTGAGTGTACCATGGTTAATCTACTAGAGCTGTTAATAACGGAATGGATGATCAAGTGAGTGCAGTTAGAAGCAAATGCAAACATATGAATCAGAGTATATACATACAGTATTGAGCTGACACAAGCAAACTAAACTTCTGTTCTCAGAGACGTTAGCTTTAGATTACCAGCCAAGTATCCAATCACCTCATGTGCAAGACAGATAACATTCAACCCTAAAAGCTGTCAGTAACCAGTATGAGACAAAGCCTGAGGTGCGGTTACCTCATTAGGAATGTTAGGGTCAGCTCCAGCCCCTAGCAAGAATTTGACAAAATCAGTTAATCCATCATCGACTGCCTCGGTTAAAGGAGTCGGTCCAGTGGTACTATTGCCGTTCGCATCAGCGCCAGCCTATTGAATTGAAAATAAACACAGCAAGGCAAACTGTCTTTAGAGACAAGGTCTCAATATAGAACTAAAGTACATCAGCTTCTCTCATATTAACACATTGGCTTTCTGAATCTCCCCCCAAACCACACATTTAAGCAGAAAAACACTTGAGAATACAACAAGTTGGTTGAGCACGAATGTACGATTGAGGACCTCAATAAGTAGCTTCATGCACTTCAAGGAGTGTGCACAGCATGCCATCATGAGTGGTGAAAAGATATGGTTGACAACTCTGTTGGGCTGAAAAGGGAATGGATCACATTTAAAAAATGACCAGTTAGATCACAGAATAATAAGAGAGAAAATGTGCCCACTGCCAGCCAAATTTCTGCTCCAACTTCTAAAAGAAATCATTTAATCATGAAACCAAAAAAATAAATAAAAATACTGCATTTGCTGCTTCAATTTAATGGTTCATGTCTCTTGTTTGTATTTCTTTTTCTCTGGATTCTTAACGAAATTGGTATGCCTGTCTTAGGCCTACCCGGCTAAAAAAATTATTGGTTCGAGTTGCATGTAATCAGGTGGCTGAGAACAGCCACTTACATCAGCACCATGCTCAAGTAGAACCTTCAATGCCTTGTCCTGGCCCTTTGAGGCAGCCAAGTGCAGTGGGGCCCCGCGATAATTCAAAGGATCCACATGAACTCGTTGAGACAGCAACAGTCTTACAGCCTCATCATGCCCTGGGAGCAGAAACAAAGTGCAAGCAAGATAATCCACAGTCAGAAATCAGATCATTACTAGTAGCACACAGGAAATACGCTGTAAGCCATCCTTAAAATCCAGATACGACAAGTGAATTTGACGAGCACAACACGGAATGCATACCATGATCTGCTGCACAATGCAGCGGCGTGGAGCCCCTGTCATGAGGTCTCGCCGGGTCACCACCACGATCAAGAACGTACCTAAAAACCCGAACGCTCCCATCGATCGCGGCGCAGAACACCGGCGTTTCACCTATAGGGAGCCAGATTCAGATGCTAGCGCACGGCAGTTAATCTGTGATTCCTCAAGAACCACAAGAGGGAGCCAGATTCAGATGCTAGCGCACGGCAGTTAATCTGTGATTCCTCAAGAACCACAAGAATCACCAATTCGCACAGACCTTTGTGACCAACCGAGTTGACATCGAGGCCTGATTCCTCCACCAAGAACTTGCAGCACTCCAGGTGGCCATGGCTTGCAGCGAAGTGGAGCGCATTCAGCCCATCCTTGCTCTTCACTCCCCTCAGGTCCAGATTCTTCGCCAGCTCTACCCAGGAGCGCCGAACGAAAGCAACACTCGATTTCGTCAACCAAAAAAAAAAAAAATCCTCCATGAACAGTAACCGCAGAGACCATCGCGCGACCGGACTTGCTGTTGCAACCACCCCCGCGATCGATACATCCACGCGAGCGCCCCGGGGGAATCGCAGGAGGAACCGAAGCCAGGCGGTAGCAGAGCAGTTCATCGTTTCCCCCAAACCCAACGAGTGAGAGAGAGAGAGATGGGAGAAGGGTTGGGGGCTTACTCCTGAGGAGGCGGAGGTTGCCGTCCTGGGCAGCCTCGAGGGCGAGGACGGAGGGGGCGGGGGTCATCTCGGCGGGCGTCGCCGGGGGAGCCCGGCTCCGGCTCCAGGTGGTTCTAGAAGGTTCTGGAAGGCGGAGGGTTTTGAGAAGGAGGGGATTGGAAAGGACGGGAAGCAGCAGGAGGGGAATTAAATGGCGGGAAAGGTGGAAACCGCCGTGAGGGACACGTAGGCCTGGCAGGTGGGGTCGCTATGATGGGCCGGGCCGAGATGACCATGTGCCTAGGTATATTTTGGCCCATGTAATATAAGGACTAATTTGAGCTAATGGCCCGTTTGGTAGAGCTTTAAACTTCAGATTCTAGCTCCAAACTCCAACTCCAGTGAGAGCTGCTCCTGTGGGAGCCGGAGAGCAGATCAAAACTGTTTGGCTAGCTTAGTCTGCTCTACAACTCCTAAAAGAGAAAATACAAAGTAGATTGACAATAATAGCCTTGCGGATTATATGTAGTCATGATTAAACCATGATTTAATTATGTTTCTTTTCATGTAATTAAATACCGATTATTTTTCTTTTGAACTTCAGCAACAGAACTATATGGTTATAAAATACTATATGATAGTTAACACACAATATAAATATTTACTAATAATATATAGTAGCATGAGTGACAGATTCAAGTAATTACAATAAAATAATAAAGGGTAGTGGGTCTTTTAGCGTGGAGTGGAGCTGTGGAGTAGCAAAAACCCAGCTCCACCCTTGTAGTTCATTTTTCAGGAGCAGCTCCATCAACTTCGCTCCAAAAAATTAGAATCTATACCGTTTGACACAACTCCGGCTCCAGTTAAATTGGAGTTGGGAGCTGGAGCTGTACCAAACGGGCCCAATATATCCAGCCCGACTATGTAATGTAACGAAATCTCGTTTAAACGGGATAAATTATGATCTAGATGAATGATGATACCAACTAGTTATAATTGGTATTATCTGGTATCATCGGTGCCACACGACGAGACAACATGGAGGCACAACGAAGTACGACGAAGGAGCGCATCGATGGAGATCGACGACAGTGAATGAAGCCTCTTCCAACACGAGTGGAGAGAGCGGCGCTAGCGGCGAAGTCTGTGGAGAGGGAAACAACAACGTAGAGGAGAGTAGCACGGGCGCGGGGAAGTCATCGTCAGCGGCACGAATAGGGATGAAAACAGATCGAATACGGTCGGAAACCAGCTCTATCATATTCGTCTTCATATTTTTTTCGGAATGGAAATCGGAATCGGAAACTCGGATATGAAAACGGAATCGAATATTATCGAATACAAATACGGAGTGAATACGGATCGAAACGAATACGACGACGAATATTAATCGGAACATAAAAACCTCTTAAACTAAGCTTCATGTATCATTGAAGAAATATAACTTGTTATTTTTTAATATAAGTATATAACTTATCAATATTTTTAAATATAAGTAATTACTAATACCATAAAAAGAAATATCCGTTGCGGTTGTATGGTCGTGGATGCCTAGACTATTTGAAGCCAGTTAATCAGAACCAGCTAAGGTTATCACTAGTTTGGCCGTTGGGATGGACTTCTTTAAGTCGAGCTGATTTGATTGAATGGTTAATACATAGGTCCGGATATCCGGAAAAATCCGGATACTATCCGACGGATATCCGAATCCGACGGATATCACTCGTACCGTATTCGTTTCCATATCCTAAAAAAAATATCCGAATCCGATTCCGATTCCGAATCTGAAAATTTCCGGAACTATCCAACCGAAGCTATGCAAATCCGAAAAACGATCCGATCGGGCGGAAATCATCCGAATCACTTTCAACTCTAGGCACGAAGACGTGGGGGGAGGCCAGCAGGTGGTGAAGGAGCATGTGCCACCAGTGCAGGGAAGGAAGCCCAGTGAAAGACGACTGGCTCTTTAATCTATTGCATAGAGTTTCTGTAATATATTTCGTAAAAGGCATTTTTTTGAACTAGTAATAGCATTTATTGGAACTAGTAACAATATATAATTGATGATGGAATGAACGGGTCAATATGGAAGCACGACAAAGTACGACGAAAGAGAGTATCGACGGAGATCGAACAGTGATGAAGCCTTTTCCAACACAAGTGGAGAGAGCGGCACTGGCGACGAAGTCCACGTAGAGGGAAACAATAGTGCAGAGGGGAGTAGCATGGGCGCGTGAGGAAGTCATCGTCAGCGGCACAGAGACGTGGGGGAGGCTAGCAGGTGGCGAAGGAGCATGTGGCGCCAACGCGGGGAAGCCCCAATGAAAGACGACTGGATCGTTAATCTATCGCATAGAGTTTCTGTAGTATATTTCGTAAAAGATAGGTTTTTTTGGAACTAGTAATATCATTTATTGGAACTAGTAACAATATATAAGTGATGATGGAATGCACGGGTCAATAAAAGAAAAGAAACAGTCTAATGATATAGTGCTGATTCTGGTTATTTTAAAGCAATGGTTTTTGCGTGAGGTCAGGCTAGAGAAATAGTTGGAAAATATTTTTTCATACAAGGGCCTCCATGTAAAAAAGCACGACTCCTTCCGTTTCGCATTAACTGACATTATACAAACATATTTATTGCACGGATTAGAACTAATTACCCAGGTGAGAGCGCGATTAATTAACTAATTACATGCGATTAAGATAAGCTAGGGCCCAAGCATGGAGGCCACGACGGCGTGCGCCACGATGGCCATCACGCTGAACCGCTCGTTCTCCCGTGGAAGCGGCGCCGCCGCAGCCGCCTCGCCGCCGCCGGCCATCCCCTCGCACCCCAGCGACACGTACTGCGCCGCCTGCAGCACCTCCCGCGCGCCGCGGTACCGGCCCGCGGCAACCGACCGCGCCGCCCACTCCAGCGCCGGCACCGCGCCGGCGTACAGCTGCAGGCATGACCGCATCCCCTGCCTCCTCGCCTCCGCCGCCGCCGCCTCCGTGCCGTTGCTGCTGCTCGGCGTCTGCTCCAGCGCCCGCGCGGCGGACTCGACGCTGGCCCTCGTCGCCGTCGCGTTCGCGGCCGCCAGCCTCGCCGCCAGCGCCGCCACCTCCCCCGCGCCGCGGGCCGCCCGGCATGGGGACGACGGGTTCCCCCCGCCGCCGCCGCCGCAGAGCGCCGACTTGCAGAGCTCCGGCGTGACGTAGTATCCCCCCAGGTCGCCGCACACGCCGTCCAGCGCCGTCGTCCACGCCCGTCCCCCTCCACCGGCGTCGACGACGACGGCGGCCAAGAGCACGACGCCGACGCCGAGCACAACAGCGGCCCGCGCCGGAGACGACGCGAGCGCGCTACCCACCGCGGCGGCCATGGCGGCGAGCTCGCTCCAGCCTCCCTCTGCCGCCCTGCTGCCTCTCTCACCTTCCTCCGTTTTCTCGCCAAAGCTCGCACCTTTTATGAGCGAGACGTGAGAACGCAACGCACTTACCATGGCTGGCGAGCTCACGGTCTCTCGCTATATTTCTTTCTAGCTCAGCTACCTCGCTCGCTGCACTCTGTCAATGGCAGATTAACCACTGTGTCTTCTTCAATGCCACACACCTAAGCAATCAATGGCGCAGGGTGGTTTTGACAGTATTGAGCCAGAAGGAGTACTACACCATGAATGCATCCATGGTTGATGGATGGATTCGAGCTTGCCAGCCAGCCAGCCAACCAACCACCTCCACGGCTAAAGTTATTGACAGTTTGAGACCCAATTCAATGCCAATTCAATGCGCACACACACAAAAAAAAATATTACTACTCACAAGCAAGGATCTTCTCACAGCAACTGTTGTGATAGATCTCAATACATAGTTTTATGACATAGTTATTAAATTAGATAACCGAGCCAGATAAGTTTTATAGGGATGAAACTTCTCTCTCATCTCATAAAACTTCCTCATTCAATGACCCTGCTAAGTCAATATTTTACTAATATAACACCCTATTTAATGTGGCATGACACCACGTAAAACATGTATTGAGACTAACCTAATCGATAATAATGTCTTCTCAATCTGATGATCCGTAGTGCTACAAGCTATAGCGATCTTTCATGGGACAGTGTCATTGGACATTGGTCAGTGTATAGGGTTGGCAGGTGAGCACCATGTAATGTCTACCTCCAAAGCGGCGAAAGTGAATGCATGTAAAACTGATGACCCCATCATGCATCGCATGCAGCCATTGATTAGCTCACCTAACTCTACCTGCAGAAACAAGGAGAAGAAGATGGAGAAATTAACACGAGTAGAAGACGACATGCAGCAAGAAAGAAGCTTGAGCAGAGCAGGCAGCTTGATTTGAAGCCATCAATGGCGATGGGGTCCTCCTCACTGCGTGCCACCCTACTGCTCGCGCTCCTCGCCGTCGCGTCGGCCGGCGGCGGGAAGGCGGTGGCGGACACGGTGGCCGACTCGTGCAACGCCATCCGCGACTTCGTGGAGGTCGGGTTCTGCGAGGCGGCGCTGCGGTCCAGCCCGGGCGCGGCGGGGGCCGACCGCCACGCCCACCTCCTCATCGCGGCGGACCTGGCCGCGGCGAGGGGGGACTCGGCGCGGGACGCCGTGCAGGCGGCGCTGTCGCGCTCGCCCGGGCGCGGCGGAGGCGGCGGAGACACGGCCGGCGCGAGGGACGGGCTGGAGGCGTGCGGCATCCTGTACGGGTCGTCGGTGCCGGCGGTACGGCTGATGCGCCGGTACGCGGCGTCGCGGGGCTGGGAGGCGGCGCGGTCGCTGCTGTGGCTGTCGGGGCAGGCCGGGATGGGCTGCGCGGCGGCGCTCGACGCGCCGGCGGCCGCCGCGGCGGGGATGGACGGGGCCAACGAGGAGTTCAGCCGGCTCACCACCATGGCCACCGCGCTGCTCAACAGCGTCGCCTGACGTGGCATGCCATCCTCCAACGATGCATGACGTGGCACTGTTTTTTAGTTTTCCTTTTTCTTTTGTCTGCTAGAGATCTTTCTGACCTGTTTCCCTGCTTTGATGTAATCAATCATGTAATGCAAGAATATTTTGTTTTCACTAATATTGTGCGTTCTTTGCTTTGGATTTTTCTCGGTGTTTATGTGCACGTTTTTCGAACTAATTAGATGGTGTATTTTATTTTTTAAAGTTTATCATATTATATTTTAAGTTTTTGGTAGATAATTCTATCGTTTATATTATTTGAAAGATACCACGAAAGTCAGATAATCGTTTATCTAAAAGATGAAAAAGAAAGCATTCATGTTATGGCATTATTGTCTGCACTTTTTAAGACGTACTCCTATACGTGAGGTTTTTACCTATATGCCATTAAAAAAGATGGTGCCGGCCTCTGTGCCACTAAAAAGTTCGAGCCTCCTTCTATGCCATCGTCGAACTTTATCGCATCCTCCACGCTATTCCGTCCGTTTTACCTCCTAACGGTGGGTAACGGCGCATTAAAATGTCTTAGTTGTCCTTAGGGTTGAGTGATCATTTTAACACGTTGGGTTTCCTTCTGTGCCATTTCAAGGACTGTGATGACGCAGTCGATCTTACAGCGCGCGACGTTGCCGGAGAGGTACACCGTGTAGAGATCACCGTCGTTGTGTCTTTTCATGTCGACGATTGTGTCGAGGTGGCTTTGGACGAGCTATAACCGGCTTGGAATTCGTTCGAAAAAAATTCATTTGGGGTTTTGATTTGTGTTTGACATGTCATGGCACACACGCACCTCTATTGCCAACGAGGTGGTCGAGAAGCTGGCCGTGCTGGGTTCAGCATAAACATGGTCATGTATCTGACGAAGCAACTGCACATGCCGCTCGCCATGGCCTCCACCACTCTCACCAACTTCGGCGGCGTCTCCGCTATGACGCCTCTCATTGGCACCTTCCTCGCCGACGCCCTCGTCGGCCGCTTTTGGACCATCGCCGCCGCCTCCCTCGCGCGTCTACCAACTGGTATGTATCAAGTACCGTGCATCATGTGCGCCACGCGGGGGTCGAGCTGACCGGAGCTAGCTGGCGACATGTTCCTGTTTGGCTGGGCATGCTCCTACTGACGGTGTCGGCGGTGCTGCTGGTGTTTCGTCCGCCGCCATGCAACGACGCCATCAGGGCGAGCGGTGGAGCCGGGGACGGCGCGTGCGAGGAGGCGGCGTCGTGGCAGCTCGTCGTGCTGTACGTGGCGCTGCTGCTTAACGTGCTCGCCGCCGGCGCCCACCCCTAGCGCCACGCCAACCACCACACCGCTGCCATCCCCGCCGCCGGAGAGAAGAGAGAGGAGAAGGAGAGCGAAAAAAATGGCGGAGGGTCATGAACAGGTAGGAGTGGCCGGCGCGGAGGACGACGGCGGTGAGCTCGTCGTGGCCGAGGTAGGGGAGCAGGCGGGAGAGCTCGACCCTGACCGGCGTTGAGCGGCGCGGCTAGGGCGTCAACCGACGTCAAGTGGGGAATCGAGGGGCCATTCAGGTTCTCGACTGAAAGGGCAAATGGACATTTTTCCTGCCTGGGCCCATGCGTCAGAGCTGTTAAATGGTTAAATTCCAACAGAATAGCGACGAAATGGTGTGGAGGGCACGATAAAGTTCGACGATGGTATGGAGAAAGCCTCAAACTTTTTAGTGGTACAGAGACCGAGACTATCTTTTTTAATGGCATAAAGGTAAAAACCTCCCTATTCGTAGCTCTCACTTTGTTAAAAAATTGTGACACATATGACTAAGATTTTTCCCTCTAAATCCTTTGACGTTATTCTTCAACCATCAAATAAATTTGACTGGATGTATTATAAAAAACACAAATGATATCTACCACTTCCCACTAAGGGCATGTTTGAATTCCAGTTTTAAATTGATGTACACACTGGGCAAATTCAGGTGCAAATATACATAGTACGACTATTCATGTGTGGGTCAATATTTGATTTAAAATTCTAGAAGAAGGTCTAAACTTTTCCATATCCACTTAGATTTACATAATATTGAAGAAATGGGGCATGATCGCTGCATCATATTTCGGCCGCACATTTCGATAGCTTATTTTGGGCCCAATACGCACTTCATTATGACTGTATTTGTTTGCATTACACAATAGTATGCATATATACTCCATACATATTTATGCATTACCATTTTGCTATAGGAGCGTATTTATTTCCAAGCTAGTTCCACGGCTTCCTGAACGTACGTACGTATAAACAAATCTGACAAGCCTGAAATAAAACCCAAAAAATAATTCACAGACAAGTATATATATAGCTGATCGTATATGTCGTAATTTCTTGATTAGATCTTTGCGTAACGGGATCCTCTGCAGTGCTGCTTCAGCGGGGCGACTCACATGTTATATTATGCCCTGTTTAGTTCTAAAAAAATTTCCCCTAAAAATATCACATCGAATCTTCGGATATTAAATAT
Organism: Oryza brachyantha; assembly: GCF_000231095.2. Taxonomy (NCBI): domain Eukaryota; kingdom Viridiplantae; phylum Streptophyta; class Magnoliopsida; order Poales; family Poaceae; genus Oryza; species Oryza brachyantha. Next base: position 15,201,822 of record NC_023174.2, on the reverse strand, counting down.
AGATAAAATGCATGAAAAACTAATTGTATAGTTATGTGAGAAATCGTGAGATAAATCTTTTGAGCCTAATTAATTTATAATTAGCCATAAGTGCTACAGTAATCTACATGCAGTAATGACAGATTAATTAGGCTCAAAAGATTCGTCTCGTGGTTTCTAAACGAGCCGTGAAATTTGTTTTTTCATTCATGTCCGAAAACCGCTTCGAACGTCCGGAAAATTTTTATTTATCCAACTAAACCCCACCTTAGTGACTGTAGTATTACATGGGGTTGAACTCGATCTTAGCATAAGCATAAAGTTTGAGCTGCCGGAACCATAGCGACGATATGAAACAACGGCGGCGGCTGGGGCGTTAGTCGCCGTGGTGAGGAGGCCGGCAAGCCGGCGGCGGGACGACGAACTGGCGTTGCTGGCGAAGTAGCATTGTGGTCGGTGGCGGCGGCCACCCGCGGCCGGCGACAACTGATCCGCCGCCGCCTGCCGGTTGCAGGTACGGTTGCACCGCCGTCGAGTAACTGCAATTGGACATCATCTGCGTAGAGAAAAAAAATCAAACAATATATTTATAAATAAAATTTCTAGATCAAGACCGAAAAATAAATACTATGAAAAAACTCAAAATATATATGTAAGGTTAAAAATTTAAATTTTAAGTTATAAGTATAAACATAAATAAAAAGATACGAACGTGCGTATGTATAATAATTAATTACGTATGTATACCTGCAGTTGGTGTTGGAGATACTTGATGTGCTGGATGACCCCGTCGAGCGTGGAGGCCTGGTCACTCTGTTAATTAAACCACGTGTGTATTTATATGCGTTCCATTGCATTAAACCTATATATCCAAGTACGGCGCCACGTAAGCACGTTGACACGCGGGCACCGAGCATGCATGCCAGCGTCAGCATTATTCAACATAACACAATGTAGTCTATACATTTGCTGTAATACTCCACTATTACTAACTAATAAATTAACTGACAGAATTAATTTTACCTTGTTGGAGAAGGGCACCAGTCGCTGTAGCGCCCTCAGCTTCTCATTGATCTTGTCGCGCCGTCTCTGTTTATGCATACATACATAATTAATAAATACGTTGAAACCAATAGAAAATGCTCGAATTTTTTATTTTTTAAACCTTTTTAATAAATAATTTTATTACTAAACCGCGGATAAAAATATTCCACCGTATGAACATTTTCCTCACGTCAATATTGATGACATGACAATACAATACAATGCTTGGCGTGACAGTCCATGCAGTGCCAAGACAATGCTATAACAGTGGCGTAAAAATTCTGTCACGCCAAAAGCTCTACGTGACGGCGTTCTTTTGCCACGCCATGATGTGGTCAAAAGGTTCATATGGTGAAACTATTTTCCCCCAAGATTTAATAATAAAATTATTTATTAAAAATGTTTAAAAAATAAAAAAAATCAAAATGCTCAATCAATTGGTTTAATTAATTAACGACGTATACCATACGCATACATGCAGATGTACGTACAAATAATTGTACATACCTGTTCTGCGGCTCTACCGGAGCCGGACCTTTTGCCGGCGCCGCCGCTCCTCGGCTGCCGGCAGCATCCCGGGCAATGGTACTGCTGCTTCTCCTTCACCGGCATCTTCCCAGCTGCCGCCACCGCTCCACGGACGTCGTCGCTGCTGCTGATGGTCCTGATTCCGCCGGCGGCCGGCTGGTCGGCCGGACGATCAGGTGCGGAGCCCTCTTCGAGGACCTGGCGGAGCCAGGCCGCCATCTCGGCCTCGCCGGCGCCGACGACGACCGCGCTCGCTTCAGGCAATTCCGTCAGCTGGGGGGTGTCGCCGCCGCTGGATGCTGTAGCGGCAGCAGTACTAGTCGTCGTCATCGTCGTCCATGTGGACTGTACTGCGTGCGGCGGCGATAGCATGGTGATCTCTCCTCCGTCGACGACGACCCCGGAACTGCCGGCGCCGTCCTCCTCCTCCTCCCCGCCCCCGCCCCCGCCGCCGTGCCCCAGCAGCCCGATCACCTCGCTGATCACGCGCACGCATGGATCAGCGATGGACTGAACAGCACATGAAACCCGTAAAAGCTAGCAGCATCCGTTGCCTCGATCACTTACGTCAAGTAGCGGTCATAGGGCGCCGTCCGCAGGACACCGTCGTCGTCGTCGCGGCCGGCGATCTCCGGCACCTCAAGGTCCATTTTACTCGGGCAGTAGCTAACTAGCTCGATCGACCGATCTCTTGAAACGTGACGGCACGGCCGCCGGAGTTAGCTAGCTCGATCGACCGATCTCTTGAAAAGCTTGTTGCTGCACGTGCCGCCGTCGCGTTGGCCGGCCCGCCGGCCAGGCCCAGCCGCGATATTTAAGGGCCTGGCCTGGCCGCCGGCCGGTCGGACTACGTGCATGACGCGCCGGGATGCCGTACAGATTACGTACGTGCCGCTCGATCTGTGGCATATGCATCCAGTGACCGGCCGGAAGAACGAAAAAGGCAGCGGCGGCGGCGGGGATACGATCGAATCGGTGGTCTGAGGTCGGCATGCAGGTTCGTCGCCGCGCGAGCGTGCGGAGAGGGGAGGGGACACGTGGCGAGGAGGCCAGGCCTACCTAGATTCGTTCCACTGCCGACGTGGATGACGACTGCCACGTTGGCACGCACATGCATGGCGCGTCTACGCGGGCCGTTCTCACTCTAATTTGCTACGGAGTCCTCCGTCCATTTATTTTTGAGCCTTTAATACAGCATTTTGACGTTTTGTTTTATTTGAAATTTTTTTATTAATATTTTTGTTGTTACTAGATGATAAAACATGAAAATTATTTTATGCGTGACTAATTTTTTAAAGTTTTTTTTAAAATTTTCAAATAAGACGAATGTTCAAACTTTGGACACAGAAATTGAAAAATAAAGTTATTATGGGAAGGAGGTAGTAAATATGTAGCTCAAACCGACGTGCCGGTTCTAGTTTTTCTGTTTGATACAGTTGATTTTATTTATATCTGACTATTTGTTTTATTTGATCTCCAAATAAATTTTCCGTCAAACTTGCTAACCCAAATCGCTGGCCAAATTTCCCACCTTTATAACTAACTCTAGCAAGATGAAATCACTTGCTAAATGGTGGGTCTCACCATCCCACCTTCTCTCTACCATTTCCATCCCTTTCTCAAGCAACACCGCTCATGTAACACCTGTAATTTTGTTAAATTTTTATTTTCAAACTTTTCGTTTTCATGTAGTGTTAATCTGCAAAACAGTCCGGACTCGAAACCATGACTCCCCCAAAATCCCCTCTTCTATCCTTTTCAATTGTCAACCTACAAATGAGATAACGAACGGAATGCGTGGTTGTGAACGGGTAGAACACCGTGTCCCACAAACACCACCATGCTTGCACACACAGTTTAATCTTTTTCCTCACTCCAGCTTCAAAGTCTACTCATGGCTCTTCTTATCCCCCAAACACTCTTATCTCCTGCTCCACGTTTGAGACAACAATAAAGTAGAGTACTGTAGAGACGAGCTCATAGGAATGGACATGGCAGCACCAACCAGTAGAAGATCGGATTTAACCGAGACAATCCTATTCTAGCCGACCGACGGGTTTTGACGAACTTGAACTTACAATGCGAAGCTGATAAACTCTGCGCCGAAAGCCCAAGCAAGTCGAAGAAGCATGTGATGCGCCGAAGTTTGATTGATCTGATTAATAATTTACAATGACCCCGGGCACACATATTTATATCCTCGGATCTAACTAACCTAGCCGGATAAGGATCCGTATTAGTAACTAACTTACTACATCCGGACTTTAATTAACTCTAAAATCCTAAACAATCTCTAAGATAAAAGCTAACTAATTTACACGGACTCACAACTAATACCGAATCTATCTCTAAGTTTCGGGCCCAATCGGACTCCAACTCATATCCGACTCAGACTCTATCGGTTGCATCCGTGTCGTTTTTAACCTCCTGTCTCCAGCTGATCCGTCCTTTCTTGTTCGATTTGGTCTTTAATTACGTTTCAATCCATAATAATGATTTTACCAAACCCGGCGTTAGCAGGTTACCGGGGACCTGCTAAATCAGCTCTTCCAATAACCCTAATACTTGTATTAGGAGAGCCCCGATACCTAAGTTTATAAGTGCATTATTGAGGAACTGCTAGAGATGCTTTTAGTTGCCATAAATATCCAAAAAGACTCAATCTACCTTGCTTCAATATTTGTGCTATTGTTCTCCTCGGCACCATAGTCTTATTGAACAATAGGTTAGTGGAAAGGTGGCCAGGGTTTGGGAGGGGGAGCTGGAGCTGTGAGGATATAGAGTCTACCCATGAACAGGGTGGGGTCAATGGTAGAGACGAGGGAGTCCATCGGGATCAGGATGTGGGAATGATGGTGGTCACTCAGGGGCTGGTTAGTTTCAAAAATTTTCACCTCAAAACATCACATCAAAACTTTAAATACCTAAATAGAGTATTAAATATAGATAAAATAAAAAACTAATTACACAGTTTCGTGAGAAATCGTGAGACAAATCTTTTAAGCCTAATTAGTACGTGATTAGCCATAAGTGCTACAGTAACCACCGACATTCGCTAAAAATGGACTAATTAGTTTTGGCTAATCATGGTTAGGGACACACCGTGGCAAGAGAGACACTGGTGACACGGAAGTAGGTGGGTTAGGGGCATGCCGCCGCCTAGATTGGGATGGAGGCCGGTTGAAATCTGTCTCGTCAATAGTCTATCTGCCTTATCGATTAATGTTAGTAATACTTTTTTTATCTCTATTTGTCTTTGTTGCCTAGCATCTCATTTGGAAAGTTATTTCGTCCATTCCTGACAAGTTTTTTTTAAAAAAATCAAACGACATATTTACAAATGAAAAATAATTTATAAGTAAAAAGAAACATATATTAAAAAAAACTCTAAAATCAGCTTCAAGTTTAAATTTTGCTGGTAAGCATAAGCAAATGAGAAAAAATTGAAGTAGCTAGTAGCAAGCTAATTGTTCTTCCTCTCTCTCTCGCAAAATAAGAAGAAAGCAGGTCTTTGCAACAAACATCAATATAGATAGGGATAACCAGTGCTAGATTTATTTCATCACCTCAAGTTTGAGGTGTGAGGACTGATATTTGATGATAAGTTTTATCTTTGGCAGATCAGTTTCTAATTAAGACTAATTAATTTGTATCCTTGTAATAACTAAATTCTGATGAAGCACAGCCGCATTTTCGAATTGCATGGCATATGGAACAATGCCGTCCTAGACTCTATATATGACACTGGGAAAGTGACAAATTTTTGGGAAATTTCATCACTGCCTTACTCGTGTATACATACACCCAAAAGAGCAGTCCAACGCATCTCATGTGAACTTCACATGAAGGGCATGGGATGCTGGGAACTTGGAATCTCTGATACATATATAGTGCTTCCAATTGCAGCAACACACTCTCTTGTCGTCATCTCTTGCTATCCATCCAAAATATAATAATCTCACCCTCCAACCTAAATACTAACGAAATCATCCTTTCGTTTCTGCTTATGCTTATTAAATTATAGTTGATTTTAAATTTTCTCACCGACGTTTATTTTTTTTCATTAACTTTTAGATGACTAAAATACATATATAAAAATTTTATTCACAGATTATTTTTTATTTATAAATATGTCGTTTTGCTTTTTAATGAAAAAGCCAACCGATCACACCCCCTAATTAGCTTTCTACGTATATAGCCTCTAACATTAAACCGTAATTAACCATCAATCTCTTGATATTATTCTTTAGGCAAAATTTGCTACAGGGCATCGAAAAAACATGTAATTAGCCGATGGACATTGTAATATTACGAATTTACTACAGGACACCACAAAAATGTGGTAATTAGCTAATAGACACTCCGAACATTATTTTATTAATTTCAGAACCAAAAATTTTAAAAATGACGAGATTGCCCTAGGTGGCCAACCTGTTATGCCGACTCTGTCCGGCCGAACCAGACCCAGTAGGTCTTGGCGCCGTACTACACCTGAGCCCTAGCCTTCATGGCGACTGAGCAGGCAGTGACGGCGGCGGCGATCTGGCCACCGAGGGCAAGCTCGCCATTTTTAAAATTTTTTACTCCGAAATTAATAAAATAATGACAGGAATGTCTACCAGCTAATTACCATATTTTTATGGTGTTTTGCAGCAAATTCGTGATCTTACGGTATCCACCGGCTAATTACACGTTTTTTGATGTCAATTCTTTATATATCAACAACGTACTACAAATTAAAGTAACGTCATAAAAATATCTCTAAATGTGAATCTAACTACTTGACATGCGTGATCTTCTGGATTCTGAGCGGCGCTGGTCCAGTGAATTCCGCGACTGGAGGATGTGTGCTCCACGGGCCAAACCAACTGCGTGTGAAGGGTGACAATTAATAGACCTTAAGGCTAATGTTTAATTTGAAACATTAGGAATTAAAGGATTAAATTGACCACATAGAAAAGCTTCAGTGATCGGATTGGCTATCCACCCTAATTTAAATTAGTTCCAGTAAGACATGCAAATATATTTTAAATTTTGATGCATTTTTTAAGTTGCTTCCCACATGGAACAACCTAGGTTGTTCATCTTCATCATGCCTTCTAGGAGTCTATTCCTATAATCTGTATTGTATAAATTTAAAATTTCAGGAATTATTTAAAGTTATTACTAATTGCAATTTTTTTCTCACGAAATTGTTAAATGTCCGCCGCACAATGACAGTGACATGGAAAAAAATTAGAATAATAATGGAAGTATTTTTAAATATTCCGTTGCAATACACAGACAATATGCTTGCAAATTGAGGATACGAAAGGGATATGAGAAGCAAAATATATTCATTACATACACATGCCTTCTTTATAAAATAATATCATATCTTTTAAATTGAATTTTACAGTAATGAACCATCAGTGCTGCATGAAAGTGCAAGCTAGCTAGGGATATGTAAGATTTTCAGGATTGACTATATTAGGCTTGCTGCACGTTCACTGTTCGTTTGCCTCATCTCCTTTTTCTAGGCAAATGGCAGGAGCTCTGCCAATTTATTAAGGCCCTCTTTAGTTTCGAAAAATTTTCGCGTTCACCCGTCGCATTGAATCTTTGGACACATATATAGAACATTAAATATAATTTAAAAATAACTAATTGTATAGTTTAAAATGAATTTATGAGATGAATCTTTTGAGCCTAATCAGTATATAATTAGCCATAACTGCTACAATAACTCACATGTTCAAATGATGGATTAATTAGGCTTAAAAATTTTGTCACGTGATTTTCTAACATCCTATATAATTAGTTTTTTAATTAGTCGCCAAAATAGTCTTTCGACATGCAATCAAACATTCGATATGACATATAGCCCAAAATTTTCGCGAACTAAACACGCTCCTAAGCTGAAAAGGAAGAAAAGTTTGGTACAGAGAGCATAACTAGAAACGCTATCTCAGCGTCGACAGAGAGACGACAAGCACCGATTAGAAACCAAAACATTACACTAGGAGAGCTTCATGTATCTCTCTTTTTGTTGGTAGGATCACCGTTTGAGCAACTTCCCTGGGTGTGTTGTTGTTTCGTTGCAGCATATCAGTAATCTATTCTATGCATGATGATTCTATATATATACATACTCCTAATTAAATAAAACCTATGAACACCTATCGCAGAGAGGTAATTAATTAATTAAACATTATGGTAACCATGAAGAGTACTAGCTAGCTATACATAGGAAGGCTCTAAATGACTAATTCTCCTGAATCCACTTTGACAACGAGTAATATAATCCGGCCCCGCGGTATGTTCGAAGCATTGGTGTGCTTAGTTTCCCCCCAGATTCCTGTAGAAATTAAACCAAGAAGTTTGTGATGAAATCCTTGCAAAAATATGTGTAGTTGCATGGATTCAAATTTAGGTACATATATGATCATATCACTAACTAATTTCTTCTACACACATATACCTGACTGAATTAGTGTTTCTGGCGCAGGCTGCTGCTACTGTTCTTGCTTCTGTAGCCATGTCGACGAGAAGCCGGAGGCACGCCTGGAGCGGCCTCCGCCGGCCGGTACATTGGCGGTGGCGGCGGCAGCAACACCGCCGGGTAGGGGAGCATGCAGGGCACCATCACCGGAGGTGGCGGCGCCCCTGGCCCTGGAGCAGCTGCAAGAACCATCCCTGCCGGCATCGGCACCGTCGTCAACGACGACGTGACCGCCGGCGGCATGAGGTACTGCGGCGGGTACAGTGCTGGCGGCGGCGCGACGACGGACATGATCAGCTTCAGCTGGTGCTGCAGCGACCTCATGTACTGGATTGTCTGCTCCAGCGTCGACGCCTGGTTGCTCTGAAATTAATACATTCACGCATCGATCCGTGATGCATGCATGCCGGCATTAGTTGTCCACATTCATCAATTCAGAGAACGCACGCAGCATGCGACTATTCTTCAGTTAAGTGCCGCTAGCTATTACATGTACTGATATGTCGTTTGTCCACAAGCACGCATGTCCTAGTTAATAAGCGCGCATAAGTGCAGTAATACGATTCTTAAGAGCAAGTCAATAGACTAGCTCGAAATCATGGATAATTAAACGTTTGAAAATTTTAATTCCATCAATCAAATCCTGTCACTAACATTGGATGATAATCTGAATACATACACAAGTCAAAAATCTCATACACGCCCCCTCCCCCCAAGCCCTCCATACATTGCGCACGTGTTTGACAGAAAAACAAAAAATCAAATGTTTGATCAATAACAAAAATGCCAAATCATCTATAGTGAATGTAATAGTTAATTCATACAATAGGTACCTACAAATCATATACTGCAATATTAATATCTAGTCTCACCTGTCATATATGCATTACGTCTTGGAGTCCGTGCTGCAGCTGGCTACAAATCTATAGCTCGCTGCTCTTCTATCTCCTCTCTTATCACCTTAAAATATGTTTATAGTTGGCTTATAACCTGTTATTGTACCTGCTCTAATTATGACTGCTCTAGGTTAATTTACAAGAAGTTTACAGGGACCCCAAAACTCTTTTATTTTGCATGTTTACGCTTCTTAAACTACTAATTAATATTTTTTGTAAATAAATTTTATAAAATATGTCATATGCTAATACTTAACTAACAATACGATAATTCACTGCTCCGGTTTGCGTGCAAGGATTTTTTTCCCAACCCTAAATATGTCTGAACGTATGCATAGCGTATGTCTATGTATATGTCTAAATTCAAATAAAGTTGATTCTTTTGGATGGAGAAGGTAGCTGACTCCTGACTGGTTGATCGATCTGACCTTATCGCATCCCGGGACGAGCCGTTGCAGCGTCTTGAGCTTCTCACTTATCTTGACCCTCCGTCTCTGCACGTTCAAATTTTAGAATTTAATTTTATAGTTCACTTTGAGGTTTTAGTCATTCTTGTCTATTTTATAACATTAATTGACTTTAAACCAATATTAAGAAAGCTTTCATATAAAAAAAATCATCTATAAACTATTCCAGTTGCTTAGTTTATGTTTTCACACGGATACCAGAACAATCACCATTTTAATTATACGCATGCATGCATCTATTTTATCACAATGAATTTGGGTAATGATCGATAGGTAAGAAATTTTACGGTTCTTCGAAAAGTATCCAGAGACATCAAATTTTTATTGCCTGAAGTTTATCACGTTTGTACACTGAAAATACACTTATATATGATAAAAAAAAACCCTGGATAGAAATCACCTTTTCTGAAAGGTTATGAGCTCCTGCAGCGTTACGAGAGGATCTCGCCCTTGCTCCAGCTTTTGCTGACGATGTATGCTTCTTCCTCTCACCGGAGACGTCGCTCGCTGCATCCTGTCAGACACAAAAGATCCTAGGGTCGGTTAATTTGAAACAACATTATTATTTACCGAATTATAAGAACACACTTAATATTTTTAGTGAATAACTTAGTAAATATGGTCTGTGTAATACCGTATTTTGAAATAGAATCGATCTTTGCTGTCTTTTTAAGGACGGTAAAGAAAACTCTTTTTTAGAAACTGTCATTTTTAAGAAGACGTGCAGCTAGCAAATAATTCATGGCAGTAATCTCACGAAGTAGTCTGGCCAAGAATGTATGGAGGGAACAGGGAAAAACTCTTACGAATTTCTTCCGGAAATTAAGAAGAAAAAAAAATCATGTTTTGCCTTTTTTTTCTTGAACAGCTGCTGAGCTGCACAGCACATATGCTGGCTAGTTACACAGCAGGTTTCATTTCATATTCGTATGGAACTACACGTGGCCGGTTAAACCAAAAGTTTAGACGGTGATTGTTTGTTCTTTTCAAGGGAAAAAACCTTGAAAAAAAAAACAAACGATCGACATAGTCCCTCACAACTTCCATAGTTCACTTTTAAACTACCCAACGTTAAACATTTACGCATAAAGAGAATATTTACAAAAATAAAATTTATTAATAAAATTTTATATACATATTCTAGATGATCTGAAAAACATAGACGGAAGAAGAAACCACGTAAAAAAATCTTAAAATTATCTCTAAATTTTAAGGTTAAAAATTTAATTTTTAGCTTATAAACATAAAAAGAAGCGTAAAGATGGGAGGGTTAAACTAATTGATGTTTTAGTTTATAAGCATAAAAATATATATGCTTGTTTCAGTTTCTTATTTTTATTACTCCACATTAAACTAGATGCTTTACTCCCTCTTGCCTAAACTAGTTAGGCCGCGTTCGCGTAAGGAAGAACGATGGTCAGTTATCTGGTGTGGAAAATATAATAATATATTACTATATAATTAATTAATTATTAATTATTAAAAAACTATAAAATAGATCAATATGATTTTTAAGTAATTTTTTATAGAAAATTTTCGTAAAAAATACACCGTTTAGTAGTTTAAGAAACGTACACGTGAAAAACGAGAGAATCTGGGTTATAAAAAGGAGGACAGCCGAACATGTTTAGTAGTATACCTTTACAATTTACATTACATTGCAATAAGCTCGTACAGTAAGAGATGAGCTCGTATAATAAGAGATGCGCTGGGAGTGTGGATCAAGCATAAAGTAATATTGGATCCAACCAATCTTTTCATTAAATCAATTAAGTGCATGGTTTTCTGATTTTCTCTAGAAAGGTGGAAAAATCTGATGTCGGGAGGAGAGAGGAGGATGAATCCACTTAAAAATAATCTGCATCTATCGGATATATAATTACTATTCATATTAATTATTACTATGAAAGTATGTTGTATACTAAACAAATATGATCTTATAACTTTTCAATATATGATAACGTAAAAAATCACTCCACTCAACGGTAACAAGTATTACCTTCATTTCAAGAACATGCATATGCATATCGACGTGTCTAAATTAACGACGAAATTAATGAAATTACGTTCTTAATAAATTAATTAATTAGCTTGCATTTATATACATCTACGCACCTTGGTTGTCGTCCCCGGCCTGCCCTCCATCTCCGGCAGAGCTCCTCGCCGGCCACCGCCGTCAGTCGCCGCCAGCTGGCCGGCGGCCTCGCCGCCGCAGACGATCGGGTACAGCCACGCCGCCATCTCTTCCTCTGAAGGTGCAGCAGGGTGATCGCAAGGTGGCTGCTCCGGCAGTAGCATCCCTGGCTCTGCCGGCACAATTTCCGGCGGCGCGGCCGGCTCCGGCGACGACGCCGCCGCCGGCTGCTCGAAGCTGGTCCCTCCTCCTCCTCCTCCTCCTCCTTGGTGCCCCATAAACTCGAACAGATCGACGTCTTGGCTGTATGTATAAACAACATACATACATATGCATCCATGAAATTATTCGTACGTAGTAGTCATAGCATGCATGCATGCGCCTCCACATGCAACACATATATGGATCTCATATATATATATATATATATATATATGCAGATATATGTAGACGTAAAGTTATAGGGTCGAGTATATAGGATGTATCAATTTGAGATGTTTATGTAGCTATATATTAAGTATATATATCTGCTGATAATCTGTGTATCTATATAGTATATATGGACTGTAGCTGCATAAGCTGTATGCTTTTGACACAGGCACAGACGTACGTACGTGAAGTATTCGAAGTCATGTAGCATGCCGGAGAAGTCGCTCTCAGCGGCGGCGATCTCGCCGTCGTCGGTGACGACGACGAACCCTGCAGGATCTTGCCGGTTCATGAATAATATATATTCCAGTGTGTGGCAGCTATAGCTTTAATATTTGCTGGATCTCTTAGCTTGTAGTAACTGCTAACTTAACAGCAATGACACTATCTGCATGCCTCTGTAGCTTTAGCTCTCTCTCTCTATACATATATATATACTGCGAAACCCCTGCAGGGTTAGATTTTTTGTTTTATTTTATTTTGGAAACGACTTGAGGGGCTATGAATTAGCTGATCATGAATCCCATTTTGATGCAGTGCATATTAGGATTGGCCTTATCAGGGGCTACCTGACACTACTGCTGTTTAGAGACAGAGATAGATAGTGAGTGAGTGAGTGAGAGAGAGGCAGCTAGCTGCGTTGAAATGTCGCCGGTGTGGAAGACGACGATCGGGAGAGCTAGCTCCCATACGCATGCCATGCGCTATTCACCTGATTGTTTGCAACCCAAAGCAGCTGGCTTCGATCTAGCTCTACGTACGTCCCATCTTTTCGCTTTGTTTATACCTACAAGCTAAGATTTGAATTAACCTTAAATTTAGAGTTAAATTTAGGGGTTTCCACCGTAGATTTGAATTAGATAGTTCGAGAGGGAGAGATAGAGATGAGGTCAATGAGATATTTGAGCATGTAATGACACACATATGTAGCTAGCAGGTGTATAGTATGGGGAAACTATTTTAGTCTCTCGAGATGACATCCTCTCATCTATTGCATGCTATTTAAATAGTCATTAAAAATATAAAAAAAATTATAAAAATAGATTAATATGTGATATATCACTATATAAACATATAAGTTAAAATACGACTTCTACCATGCATAGAAAAAATAACAAATATATGATTGTGAGTATGTGTATACTATTTACAATTTAATTTATTATTTTTGCTATGGATTGTAAAAGTTATATTTTAACTTGCATGTTTTTGCAATGATATATCACATATTAATCTATTTTTATAAATTTTTTCATATTTTTTATGACTATTTAGATAGTATGTAATAGATGAGAAGCGGACGAGAAAACGACCCTCGAGAGCTTAGAATCCATGCTCGTATGGTATGTTGAAATGTCGCCGGTGCAGTGGAAGCCAGCTAGACGACGAGGAGAGAGAGCTGCCATGCGCTACCACACTTGATCTCCTGATTGTTTGCAGCCCAAAGCTGCTGGCACGTAGGTCTAGTGCATTGTACTCTTACTTGCATACATACATATATATATGTGTGTGGCCGGTCTGCTGTTATTGTCTTCTTTTTCGATCTCTTACCGACATCAATGTTAAGTGCATGCGTTGCTTCTCTCTTTGATTGACCTGCATGCGTTGCTTCTGTTATATGATTGATCGATGCTGTTGGCTGTATACGTCGTCTCTTGTTCCTATTGGATGGGAACACTGCACATGTATGTACGTACTTTCCTCCGTTTGTTTTATATTATAAGACTTCATGTGTTTGTCTAAATTCATCAATATATATTTTGTATATATGTTTAGATTCATTACCACTCATATGAATTTAATCAATACCAAAAGATTTTATGATATGGAACGGAAGATGTATGTATGTATATTAGGGTGATGCCACAGCCCAAGCACGACCCAAAAGCATATCGTGCCTGTTTTGGGTCATGCCGGCCTAAGCACGACCCAATACAGGTTGCCTAGTCTGTTGTCGTATTGTCATATCATATTACTGTCGTCCATGTGCCAAATGCATTAAGCCACCAATGTCATGTCGTATCGAAACACCGAACTAGAGTAATCGTCCGATCGACAAAACGGTCGCGTCCACGTAAGTACGTAACAATATCCGTGAGACAGGTATACCGAGTTGTACATAGATATGGCGTTAACATGAGCAATGACCTAGAAATAAAATCGACCTATTGTGAAAGCATGGTCTAGGAAGAAAACTGGCCTAGTGTGAATGTTTCGTGCCTCTTTTAGGTCGTGCCACCCAACGTACTTGTGTTCTAAGCCCAAGTCCGGCTCATGGTCGTGCTGGACCGGCCTGGCCCAATTTATGTTGGACCATGCCGTGCTTTCTGTCGTGCTTTGGGTTGACTCATGATTAATTCACATGAAGTCACTTCGACAACGAATTAATAAGCCCCAATTTGAAGCCTTTGGATCTAGCGCTTAATCTTTTCCCCCCATATTTCTGTAGAAAGCGAAAATGTTGGTCATGAAATCCCTGCAAAAATATGTAGTTGTTGGCGTTATAATACACGGACTCAATTTAATTAGCTACGATCATGCATATTGGTTACATTCTTTTGTCATATTTTCTCAAGATTTTACACACATATATATACCCGATTGAATTACTGTTTCTGGCTCAGGCTACTGCTCTTGTTTCTACCGCCATGTCGACGACGAGATGCCTGAGCAACGCTTGGAGCGGCCTCCGCCGGCCGGTACAGTGGCGGAGGCGGCGGCAACACCGCCGGGTAGGGATGGTACGGGAGCATGCATGGCACCATCGCCGGAGGTGGCGGCGCCCCTGGCGCCGGAGCTGCTGCAAGAACCATCCCTGCCGGCATCGGCATCGTCGACGACGTGACCGCCGGCGGCAGGACGTACTGCGGCGGGTACAGCGCTGCCGGCGGCGCGACGACGGACGTGAGCTTCAGCTGGTGCTGCAGCGACCTCATGTACTGAATTGTCTGCTCCAGCGTCGACACCTGGTTGCACTGAAATTAATACATTCAGTGAGATTCAGAGAACGCACGCAGCATGCGACAAATTCTTCAGTCAAGTCGTTTGTCGATACGACGCATGGCATTCTAGCTAGCTTCTAGTAACAGCTTCTATGGAAGTATGGATGAGCGATCTCACCAGCTCAATTACCAAACGCCAGAGATTAAATTATTGGAAACTATTTTCTCTTAAATTACTAGGAGTTTTTACTGACTGATCATTGATAGTATATATGATCTGACTGACCTTGTCGCATCCCGGGACGAGCCGTTGCAGCGTTCTGAGCTTCTCAGTTATCTTGAACCTCCTTTTCTGCACACAGCATGATCGAACAACACAAATCAGAACTAAGATCCATCGAGCTTGAACAAAAAGATCAATTGATTCATCGATTCATGTGTACCTTTTCTGTAAGGTTGTGAGCAGGAGACCTATGCTTCTTGGAATCGTCGCTTGCTGCGTCCTGTGTCGGACTCATCGTCAGGGAATCAGAGTAAGGCTAAGAGCAAGTTTAATAGTATAGTTAACTACTGTCTCCAATTCAATTATAGTCTAATAGCCAATTTATACAATACTTATCTATAACACATTAATACATGGTCTCACATATCATACACACATTGTGTCTTAGAGTCCGTGCGGCAGCTGGCTATAAATTAATAGCTTATCTCTTTTCTCTCTACCCTCTTATCTCTTTAAAATATATTTATAGCTGACTTATAGCCGGCTATTATACCTGCTCTAATGATGTGCAGAGTGTCCGGACAGAAACTATTATGATGATTTTCCTTAAGAAAATAAAATCGACCGGTCTCTTCTTGTCTTTTTCATGAGCAACTGCTCCCCACATCTATATATTAGTCTATATATCCGTATTTAAATATACGACACTAACACGCTATTGATTTTGTTCTGTGATTGGTGTGCAATTTTGACTAGTATTTTTTATATATGATTATTAACCATTTTTAAGAATTTGTAATACAGTAAAGTGCATATAAAGAAAAAATGTATTCATGTGATTTTTATATATGTTATATATATAAGAAACGAAATATCTTGAGAGGCATTCATGGTTGAACTTTCAAAAGTTTGACCGAGTAAACACTGTTAAATTTATTTGATGCATATTTAGAGTCATATTTGTTTTCTTAATTTGTAGAGTTTAAATTTGATCTTATGTAGAATATATCCTACATTAATCTATCTTATAATTTTTTAAAATTTTATAACTATTTAGATAACGTGGAAGAAACGAGACGAGATAACACTCGAGGGTTTAAAAAGTTCCCTGCAAGCTGTCAACTTTGGTTGCATATCAACAATTCTAAATTAATGACGCAAATAAAGTGCTTAATACTTAATTAGTTGGTTTGCATATCTAGCTATTCACCTTGGTTGTCGTCAGCGCCCCCGACGTGTCCTCCATCTCCGGCAGAGCAGCTCGCCGGCCAACGTCGTCGTCAGCCTCCGTCCGCCGCCCGGCGACCTCGCCGCTGACGATCGGATACAGCCACGCCGCCATCTCTTCCTCTGAAGGTGCAGCAGGGTGATCGTCGTCAAGTGTTGGCTGCTCCGGCAGTAACATCCTCCCCGGCACAATCTCCGGCGGCGCCGGCTCCGGCGACAGGCGGCGGTAGGAAACCGGCGACAACGCCGGCCGCCCGAAGCTGCTTCCTCCTCCTCCTCCTCCTCCTCCTTGCCACGTCAACTCCAAGAGATCATCTTCGCTGCACGTGTACATGTGAATATATACAAACACAGATGAATTAATTAATTAATTAACATGACTCCATTAATGCAATTAACACCCATGGGCGACGTACGTACGTGAAGTAGTCGAAGTCACGCAGCATGTTGGATAAGTAGTGGTTCTCGGCGCCGCCGCCGCCGCCGGCGGCGGTCTCGCCGTTGTCATCGTCGTCGGTGACGATGAAACCGCCTGCAGGTGCAGGATCTTGGAAGTTCATGAATGCCAGTGTTTGAACTTGAATGTACGTACGTATCCGAGAGCTGGTCTATATCTGTCTCTACAGCTTCTCCATAGATGTATATATAGTGTGAAGTGAAAATTTACGATCGAAAAAGTTACTGTACTTTTTAGCGTAAAATGTATCTTGTATCTGAGGTCCCGTTTAGTTTAAAAAAATATTTCGTAAAAACATCACATCGAATCTTTAAACACATATATGAAGCATTAAATATACATGAACATTAAAATTAATTACATAGTTATGCGGGAAATCGTGAGACGAATCTTTTAAGTCTAATTAGGACGTAATTAACCGTAAGTGCTACAATAACCAACATGTACTAATGATGGATTAATTAGACTCAAAATATTCATCCCGCGGTTTTCGGGCGAAATCTGAAATTTGTTTTATAATTAGAGTATGTTTATTACTTTAAATGGGTGTCAAAAACTTGATTTGATGTTTTTGTAAAAATATTTTGCAAACTACACAAGCCCTGAAGATATATACCAAGTTTTTTACTCTACACAATCTGTATCGGTTACCTTTTCTAGGATACATAGTAAAAAAAACACAGGAAAGATATATGATGCTACCTGACACTATTGCTGTTTAGAGAGAGAGAGAGAGTACAATGCATGTAGCAGGCGTTGAAATGTCGCCGGCGAGAAGAAGACGGGGAAGTGCTCCATGCATGCCATGCGCTGCTCATCTGACCGTCATGGATGCAACCCTACATGTGTACAGTACAATGCATATGTACGTGAGGAGATGTAGTATAGTGCCTACCTAGCTAGCTATAGGCAGATACATGTCCATCTTTCTTTCTTGACCAAGACTATTTAATTGTGCATACATGCATATCGCTAAAAGCAAGTTCAATATAGCTAAATGCTACAATATATATATAAATATATATATATATAGTAGCCAATTTATATAATAATTATTTACAAAACATATACTATCATGTCCCACTATCAATCATGTCCCACCTATCATACACACGTTGTGCCTTGAAGTCTATGCTAAAGCTAACTAAATTTGTAGATCACTCTCTTAACTTCTCTCTCTGCTGTTGTACCTGCTAAGGCGGTATATATATATATATATTGTGTGTGTGAGTGTGTGTTATAGTCGTGTCTTAGTTTTCCCACTACCTCTAGGAAGGGAACGTACGCCCACAGCATATGGTTATCTGTAGGCAAGTACATGGATCATCTTATGGTACTATAGAGGCATACATAGCACGTATAATCGTATTCGTCTTCAGATATATATCATGATATTTACCATTAGATGCCGTAAAACAGATTTGCTATTTGTCAAGTTTAAAACTTTTTATCTATCTCCCTATGTGCAGTGGCTTTCTCCCGGCTGATTCAGGATCCGAAAACTAAAGAAGTTGATTACTTTCTTCTTCCTCCTCCCCTATTTTTCATGGGGGATCCAGTGCGTTGGGGAACAGAGCCCTCGGCCTCCTCTATATCTGTCCATGTTCCTTGAGGAGACATCCCTCCTCTATATCCGTCCATGTTCCTTGAAGAGACATCCCTCAAAGATTTAGAATATTTTCTCCATCGATCCCTCGATTATCTATATGGCTATATATTACTTCAATAAGCATTTGTACAACCATTTTATTGTATTCATGCATGCATGACTCAATGCATGGTTGG
This sequence comes from Oryza brachyantha, assembly GCF_000231095.2. Taxonomy (NCBI): domain Eukaryota; kingdom Viridiplantae; phylum Streptophyta; class Magnoliopsida; order Poales; family Poaceae; genus Oryza; species Oryza brachyantha. Next base: position 15,183,230 of record NC_023174.2, on the reverse strand, counting down.
TTCTAGATAGTTCTATATCGGAGGGTATCTCGATCTGTGCACGTACAATGCAACAACGAGCTAGATAGATAAGATGTTTTTGTGTTTTTGCATCTATATGGACCGTCACAAATAAAATATATGCGCTCCGATATATATTTTCGTGTAGCATGCAGCCGCCGTGCATAAAATATCAAATGCGGTTTTGATTTCTAGCTAGTGCGAACACAAATATGATGTCGTCTACAAGAGGACAATGTGTGTACTGTATCTGTACGTACGTGCGTGCGTGCTCAGAGCTGTAGCTATATAGCTAGCCAGCTAACTTATGTACGTACTACTGCATACTGTATATACTTCTACCTCCTTTTATATTATAAAATTTTTTAGTATTATCTAAATTCATCCATTGATATATATATATATATATATATATATGAAAATTACTCCTTTCACGTCATCACGTCATGATGAGAAACACATTCATAACTGTTTCTGCTCACACCCAACAGAAAATATAGATAATATTAAATCTCATATGAATGAGATAACCATATGTATAGAGCTTAGTTTTCTGTTGGAAGAGAGCAGAAATATGTATGGAGGTGTTTCTGCAGCTTAAACGTGAAGAGAGTAGCTACACCTAGTAATAGGATATATATATTCATATGAATCTAGACAAAAATATAAAATCTTGCATCGTAAAACGGAGGAAGTACTAAACCATCGAGTAGCAGTATATGTCTTGTTCATCCATGGATGTATGTGTAAAATATCTTGTGAAGTTTGTGATGGACTGGACATGCATAGTCACCTGTGTGTCGTACTTAATTACTGCTTCCTGAACCATCGTCATGTCGTATATATCGCCGTCGTGGCGTGCATTATATATGCACGGGAACTGCCTGCCCAGTCTACCTGCCTGCATTGTGTATGTATGTATACACGTTACCTCTATCTTTACTTTTAAGTCTGTTACTATTATTATTATTATTATTATTATTATTATTATTATTATTATTATTATTATTATTATTATTATTATTATTATTATTATTATTACAGAAATTTGTAATCGTGTTATTATAATTTCGCAAATGTAGAAATATATCACTGATATCTCCATGACATGTAGGGCCTACATAAATCAATGACACGTGGACCAGGATGTCATATCTACGATTTTAAAAAATTATAATGGCATCTTTGCAATTTTTCCTCTTATTTATTTATTAAATATTAACATTGTCTACCATGAATCTTGTATAATTAGAAAATTGCCTGTGTGTTACACCAGAAAATTTAAGATTGCGAAGAAAAACATAAAAAAGGCTAAATTTCAGATTGTGTAGAAAAACACACAAAATGATCATGTGTAGAAAAAAATACAAAAGTTTATACAAAAATATTCCACATAGAGAAAAACAAAAAAAATAAGATTAATTTCACCATAGTTTCGTGTACACTTTTTCACCAAAAGACTTTGTACATAATATCAATTATGTACAAAAAACACAAAAAAATTGATATTATGTAGAGAAACACACACAGAAAGAAAGTGTAAAAATACAAAAAGATCTAAAAAGATGAGAATGAATCTGTAAAAAATATACAATTTTTTTAGAAAAATGAGAATGTGTAAAGAAACAAAAGAATTTCAAAAAATAAGAACGCCTAAAGAAATAAGAAGTTCTTTATGTAGAGATTGGGCCCCCTTGTGACTCTGAAATCTGAATTAATTATTAAGGAATAAATTAAAAGGCCACAACAAAGTACGTGGCTGAAATCTCGACATGGTCACTTGGGGCATTTGAGTTTGGCTCAGAACCAATAGGCCGGTGGGATGCACGGCCCGCTCTGCTCTGATGGGCCGGGCTGTCCGAACATGGCCCATAGCAGGTTGCAGCAGCCGGATCTGCTCTCATTCCTGTTTGGAAAGAGTCCACCGGAGGTCACAACTTAAAGTCGAATTTGTTTTTCGTCACTTAAACACGGAATACTATAAATATGTACCGCTAAATTTGTGCTGTAACTTTGTGCCTGTCAAGATCTTAGCTCGTATCTCGTTATGTTATACTTCTAGCCAGCTACTCATCTCAAAATATCTTTCTGTCACTATCCCCAATATGATGGAGCACTGCAGACACATGTTAACACTAATCTAAACAATATTTAAGAAGGTCGAGCGTGATTTTCTGTGTTTTGGTAAAATTCACAATCAAAGGCGTGTCTCAAATCAGATTCTGGGAAGACATATGGTTAGGACAAACAACATTGTGTGAACAGTATCCTTGCATATATGATATTGTTAGGAATAAACAAAATACAGTTGCGAATGTTTTAATTACATCATCACCAACCAAATGTGTACTGGTGAAGGGATCTAATAGGTACTAAGTGGCGTGGAACAAACTTTTACCATGAATCGCTAATTTTCAGCTTACGTAGACTCTGAATGATTTCAGATGGAATTCAACTTCAAATAGAGATTTTTCAGTAAAATATTGTTGACGTCAAAAGTTGACCTGATAACGTGTCACACACGAAGGCCTGGGAGTCTTTCTTATACACTCCAGTGCATGACCTAAATTCTTAGAATGCACGGACGTGCCAGTCAGTTTGATCCTGCAACTGACAAGATAAAGAATAAAACAAGTCGATTGGCTATCGAGCCGATAGATAACCAAAAATCCAACCGATCGGACGTTGATGCAGTAGTGCTTAGCCGATAGGATGAACAATCGGCTGTTGAGAACTTGGATCGGCTGAGAATCCGAGACGAGCGTACTTGAATAGTTAAATAAACAATGAAACATTTGCTAGGATTGGCTAAAACCAACTTGCATGCAATACTCATAAGCCGATGCAACATAAATAACTACCGATCTAAATAAATAAAGCCAATTGGTATAAACATGTTGCAGTAAGGTAATCGGCTACTCTATTGATATAAATATAATAAACATGTAGATTGGCAAATATTATCGGTTATAAACGACTAATAGTAGAATAAGATTTATAAAATATCTAGCCTAATTTACTAGGAATAATCTTAGATGATCAGATCAAACCAAGACAGTTCGAGATTACGCCTAGCAATGTCAGGCTAGATACTAAACATATCCACATCGCTACCAAGCCGATGAGCCAATGACTGGTAACTTATCAGTTAGTACTCCGATAAAACAATAAGCAAAATATATCGATCTGATATATAAACCATCTGTGTGGTCCATAATTCAGGTGGCTTTAGGTCTGCCTCAGCCTCCTTCTGTTGCTCATATGTCTAGTAGTTGGTTACGTTGCTTCGGAAAAGAAAGGAAGTCACTTATCTTACTAGGGGCGGCATGAACTTGTTGGTCGTTGTGGTTATGCAGTAATGACATGGTATTTGACATAAAGATAACTTCTTCCTCTCTAGAGATTATTTTCAGAATTATTCACTGGCTCTGTACATAGGATATCCTTCATAAGTATGGTTCATAGAATACAGTTCTTATGGTGTGTCAGCATTTGGAACAGGTGTCCACGAAGTTTTTTACCCAGGAAGTCAGGAACATATAGGTTGCTATCCAAGATTGAGGATTTCAACTTAGCTATGTTGTGCCTTTTGGAATAAACGGTTAAGTGTGAGTCAAATGTTTTGGTGTACATCTTAGTTCTGCAAAGGCCAGGAGTGGTCTTGATATAGTTGTATCACCCTTGATGTAATCATCTAAGATCAATAAAAGTTTATTTTGTCTTTAAAAAATTAATCTTATACATAGGGTAATCATAGCATGTGAGCGTTGGTCTCCAGGGCAAGGCACCTCTTTCACACACGTGTATATATATATATATATATGTATGCGTTGTAGATAATTTATTTTTTCTTGGAAACGTTAATTGTAGACTTGTAGCTTACGTTGATCACTCGATCGAGGACCCAAACTATTGCAGTTTGATCGTTGATCTCCGCCACTAAAAGACTGAATGTTAACCAAAATTTGATCAAATTTAATCTCTTACTCATCAATTAATATAGGATTCTCAGCTGCTTGCAAGGGAAAAGAGAGGCTGTTAACATTGTCTTTCGTATAGTTTGCTATCACCTGCAGGTGAAGAGTCAACTACTCTGGATAGATGGATTTAATCATTTAAAACCTGCAAATCGCGACAAAAACATTTTAGAATTCAAGATATGGAATAGGCTGAAGTTTTCTTATAGGAGTTTTATGGGGAATCCTGTTTGCTTCTCTCCCTGATGTTATCTGTGGTGTGGCTGTGTTTTTCTCCCCTCCGTTGTTTTCTCGACTTTGTTAACTTCTAAGTTGTTGTGGCTTATTTTGTTTTCGTTTTGAAACTGTGTGTACTCGTGTAAAACCGATAACCCTGTATCCTAAACTGTTTTTTGGCTTTAATGAAAAACAGGGGAATCAAACTGTCATAAAAAAAAAGTGAGGCTTCTATGCTGGCTATATATATTTCACTTTTTGCACGTGAAAGATCGAAGCTTTCGCTGCATGCTTGCAGTATGATCGATTAACTTGTTCTAGCCAATAATTAGTTTCTGTTTCTGGCTGTCCAATTTGTCCATTTCACGGGTGAGTTAATTGATGGTGCCCAGTGTCCTCCATGTCTAGCTATCCGACATACAGTGGATTAGTTTCGTGTCAAGTCGTCGGATTATTAATTAATTCCATATGAAAGCATCCAAACACGCTAGATGAAGTGATCTATCCTGGATTTATAAAGAGATTGACCTGCATGTAAACTGATTTCATCTCAAACAGGGACGGATCTAGAGTGGGTGCTGTGGGGACTCCAGTTCCCCTACATTCCCCATAGAAAATGAGGAAGAGTGGAGGGAAATAAGGAGAGGAAGAAGAAGATAGAGGCTGGAGGAGGAAGAAGCTCCAGATCCTGGATTCGCTCCTGATCTCAAATCAGACTAGCTAATTCCATCGAATTAATGATTTCACTTTGGGGTTTCAAACACATTCGATGTGCTTGCTTGCTACAAGAGGGCGTCGTCGCACACTGCGTCGTGTTCATCCACGTCGACGGGGGAGTACGTGAATGGATACATGCGACGGAGGGAGGTCTTTCCGGCGAGCGACGGCTACTGGCGATGATGATGACGGCTGCTCTTAGATAAGCCCTGACCGACGATGCTCACCAATATATGGAGGTCGACGGCGGATACATCAACGGCGGCGCCGCCGCGGCCATCATCGGCACCAACGGAAGCATGGGCGCCCCAAATGGAACCACCGGCGCCGCCGCCGGATGAGGGAGACCACCAGCAACAACCGGCCGTCCTCCCTCGGCAGGTGGCGCCAATGCCGGCGCCGACCGTGACGGCCATGGCAACGGCAGACGCACGACGCCGACAGCGGCCGGCGATGGCACGAACGGCGCCGGCCGTGGCTGCACGACGGCGGGGTACACCGCCGCTGCTGCAGGCCTCATCACCGTGGCATACATTGCCTGGAGATTTAACACGCGCAAGTACGTTAAGAGACAAAGTAAAACAATTCGATGAATTAACACGCCCAAGTATAGCTGGCCATAAGACCCGATAACCGATGGCCCGGCCCAAGCACAGCATGGCCCGACCGTTGTCAGGCCTAGGCCGGCATGACCCGAGTGGTGGGCCGTGCCTATGCTACACCCTCGGCACACTGGCTAGCCTAGCACGGCCCAGTTTAATTAATAGGAATGAAAAATTATTAAAAGATATAAAATAAACTTAACTTAGTCATATAAGGTTTAGCCTAAAAGTAGAGGTATGTAAAATAGATTTATTCTGGCCATCGAAGACACAACCTAAAAAAGAGGAACAAAAAATAGACTCATTACACATCCCAATGAGTTAAGGGAGAAAATATAGACTTATTTACAGAATAAGCACGATGAGGCATCGTGTCTTCGGGCCAATCCGACACGACCCGAGTGTTATTGGGTCATGCCTATGTGCTCGGTGCATACCAGGCCGACGGAATTAGGCATGAGCCCAGCTATGCCTAGGCCAGGCGGGCCCGACGGCCCCTATGGTATACACGTTTAGAGACAAGAATTTATATAGGTCAAATGCACGTGGGATTAATGGTAATATTCTAGCCCGCTAATCGAGCTAATAATTTGAGTAAATTTTAGAAAATGGAATGTCAATTAATCTGCTGCTGCTGCTACGTGGATAATACGTGGCAACAATTCGATGAAATAATCTATTTCAAATGAGGCGTGACATTAATATGTGGTGATATATATATTAGATAATTAATTGTTTAGAGGATTTTGATACATTTGGGCTATGAATTTAATTCTATTAAAAAATTATCGATTATCTCGAATGGAACGGATAGCAGATCGAGAGGGTCAACCTGGAGTTGCTGCTGCAGTGACTTCATGTAATGGATTGTCCGATCCAGCGTCGATGATTGGCTAGACTGCAGCACAACACCGAGACATGCATTAGACCCACAAGATGGTAATCATCTTAATTGTAATTCTATGATTGTTGCAAAGTTTTAATTTCCTGAAAATTAAAACTGCTTGTATATATTTTTCTCATCCTTGGGAAATAATATGAGCTACCACTGTTTTTTTAAAAAAATTTGGTATCGTCTAATATTTAAGATACCAAGAGATACCAAATTTTACATAGAAAACAATATAGTAAATTTTATATAGAAAACATTGATGTCTTTCTGATGCCTTTTTAAGATGGTAAAATTGCTCATATAAAATTGTTGGAAGCAAAGGTAATTGTACTCATTAATTCCATTTCAAAAGAGGACAAAATATTGAGTTGTGAGCCGACCTTGTCGCACCCTGGAACGAGCTGCTGAAGCATCTTGAACTTCTCATTTATCCTACTCCGTCGTCTCTGCGTACATACATCACAAACATTCATGCACCATGCACATATATAATGCCACGTACGTTGATTGTATGTTATGTAAAATTTTATATCATTTAAATAATACAAAGTAATGAGAAATTCTATGTTATCTGAGAAAGTATCTCGATGTTTCAAAAATTTTGATATAAAATTGTCTTATCTACGGGTACTTATTATCTAAAGGTACCAAAGTGTGATACTACATAATACGGTGTTTTGTTTCCATTTTTCAAGAACAATAAAATTACAATAACTAAAATCTTTGAGAAGAGGAAAAGAGAAACTTCTTTTGTTCCTTACGTGGATGTTATGTTTGTCTACTGTAGATGGTTTTGTTAACATCTTGGTTACAAAGTTTATCCTTCATCTTATTTAAAAGACTTATATAATTATTATTTATTTTGTTGTTATTGTATTTATTACTGTATATATTTTAATTATAAACTTTCATACATTTAAAAAAAATTTTAAATAAAACAAATTGTTAAACATGTGCTACAAAATAAACATAACGAGTTAAGAAATATTGTAATGTTTAACGAATTTAATAGTTGGTTGCTAGTACAGTGTATATGCATGTGTGTATAAATATATATACCTTCTCTGTCAGGCCGTGTGTTTCTGCATAGCGAGGATTTCTTCTTGCTTTGTGCTGTCGACAAAAGGTAATAGTAGATCAAGTCGTCAGTTTAATTGTTAATTTCGAATGTGTATAAATACGTATTGCCAAAGAAATTTAACTGGCTTTCACGTATAATTCGAAACAAATTAGCCCATCTCCTCGGAACAGTTTTATTTGCTCTCTTTCAATGTATATATAAGATAATAGATGGTCAGATGGGCCATCTGGCCAGCCTCGGCCCAGGCATGCATGAACAAGCCCGTGCTGTAATTCATTGGGCCAGCACAACCCGACCTGTCGGGCCGTGTCAGACCCGTCCTGCAATCCACGGGCTTCACCAAAGGCACAAGCACTGAACTCAGACCATGCTGGACCAGTTCGAAGGCACGACGGTCTATCGTGCTTTTTCATTGAATAAGTCTATTTATATTAATCTTTATCTCTTTGGGTCACGTGAATAAGTCTATTTTACATATTTTTTCTATTTAAGTAAGCTTTATATAGCAAAATATAGTTTATTTTTAAGGTCTCCTGGTAATTTTTCTTCCTTACTCATTGGACCAAGTCGTGTCGGGCTGGCCCATCGTGCCAAGACATCAGCCCAGGCACAGACCAACAACAGTCATGTGGTGCCATGGTGTGGGCTAGGCCGTTGGCCCTCGGACCTTGTACGATGAGACGAGACATGCACGAATTGAAGATGTATACCTTGGCGGGCTTCTCTTCCTTTCTTGGGAGCTTCTCTGCATTCTCCATCCGCCGCCGCTCGCCGGACTCCACCGCCGGAGCTTGAATAATTTCACCGCCCGCTGCCCTGGACAGCTGGTGGTCGTCGTTGCCAGAGCCGGTGACGATCTCGGAGAGCCACGCCGCCATCTCGTCCTCGGACGGCGGCATCTCCGGCGCCGCCGCCGCCGTTCGCTGCGACGACAAACGATGGCAGCAGGGAGCCCCCGCATGGTACTGTATCTCTCCAGCACCGCCGCCGGCGGCGCAGGCCCACACCAGCTCGAAAAGATCGCCGCTGTGACTATATACAAGACCACATATATATAATAATTAAATCACGCAGGCATTGTATGATCGAATTGGATATATAAATTATGGGCGTACGTACGTGGAGGCGTCGTCGACGTCGTGGTCTCCGAACATCTGGTCGAGCGTGATGTCGACGGCGGCGCCGTCGCCGAGGTCGCCGGAGTAGTACGGCAAGCTCATCATCTCAATTCCTATAAGCTAGCTATATATGTATATATAATTTCTCAAAACTTTCTTCGATCCTGGAATAGGTTAGTTTTATGTGTGCATGAATGATCGAGCACAGGCAGGCTGATCGAGTGATATATATACTGGAGAGTGTGTGATCAGTAAGCAACAAATTAGTGGATCATGGAGAGGCATCGAGAGATCGAGAGAGCAAGGACGTGAGCTGATTGGTTGTGCACATGCGCATGGGAATAATATAGCGCCATATCGGTGCGCGCCGGCCGGTCCGTGAAATGTCTTTCTGAAAAACAATATTCCATTAATCAATCAATAAAACCACTTCTGGCTTATGCATAAATAGACGGTCGAGCAACAGAGATACGATATACCTCTGTACCTCTGTCCCGAAATAAGTTTATTTTTCGGTTTTTTAATATAACCTATTTTGATTTTTTATCTTATTTGAATTTTGTTTGCGATTAATGTTTTTATTGTTACTACATGATAAAACATAAATAATACTTTACGTGTGACTAATTTTTTTAAGTTTTGTACATATTTTTCAAATAATACAAATGGTCAAAACATTGGACACATAAATATAAAATAATGTTATTATGGGACGAAGGTAGTATATCATCCGACTATGGCTGCAGATTATACATATCTCTATGCATGTGTATATATTTTTGACACAATCAAGACCCATCTTTTCGCTTATGTTTATGCTTATAAATTAAAATTTGAGGTTTAAATTTTAGATTTAGAGTTGAATTTATAACTTTTTCATCATAGTTTACTTTTTAGCGTAGGTTGCTAAGAACACATATATAAAAGTCTTGCCCATAAATTATTTTTTTATTTACAGATAAGTTGTTCACTTCTTTATTCAGAAAACGAAACGATGGATACAAATATATGTGGTTAGTATAACCACATATATTTGAATACTCATTACGTACGTACGATGCAATCATGCGTGCACCAATTCCAGGGGTTTCCTGACTCATTTCATTATACTTCCCTCCGTCCCAAAACAAATAAGTTTTTCAATTTTTATATACAATAGTTAACTCTTCGTTTATTAAAAAAATTTACGATTAATAATTTTATTTTTATTAGATGATAAAATATAAATAGTACTTTATGTGAATAATTTTTTAAAAAAAATTAAAAATTTTTCAAATAAGATGAATGGTCAAGTGTATTTTTCACCGAAAAGTTAGTTTTTTTTTTTTGGTACGAGAGGAAGTATATATCTAGCTAGGGGCTAGGGCACAGGCTAGGCTTCCATCGTCGTCGTGGAGCTAGGTGTATATATGTCAATACGTGCATATGCATGCTTGCAAGGTGTCATTGCATACTTGGTGGAGAGGGAGGCGAGTGCACAGGTGTCATGAGACATGAGGCCACCAGCTATACCCAGCTATATGCATGGTATTTTATGTGTGTATATATAATCGCAATGCAAGCAAAACCAGACAGCCCGAGCCCCCGGAAATACCCCGGCCGGCCCGCCGCCGTCGGCAGCGGCCGGCGGCGCCGCCGCCGACGTACTATATATACGAATGCATCTCTGTGAAGCTGCGGCGGATGTACGTACCGCTTGGGCACCCTGTTGGGGCAAATTAATCCTCGGTATGAGGGCGGCGGCCACTACACCCCCATATATAGGGCTATAGGCCACCGGGCCATATATGCATGCAATGCACAGTTTAGCTACTACTTTTGTTTCCAAAGACAACATAGTTTCGAAAACAACTTAGGAAATTGCTATGCGTACGACTCAATCATTGACTTACGTGCGTACAACCCAATTAATCAACGGCTGCAGTACCACTCACTTGGCCCCCTTTGCCTAATCAATAGTCGTAGTGTTTCAGTCGTACGCATGTCGTACAATTGGATTGTACGTATAGCGGGACTGAGCAGGTTAATGTTAAGATCTCTTATATTTGGTCTCACATTTTCTTCGATAACCTAGGAGCCAATTAGGTCAGTGGCACTAAACTATTGCCTCTTGTAGTTTAGAGAAGTAGCAAAATCCTCTAATATGGTGGCGGCTTTTCAATAATAATGTCTGCCACAAACTTGTTTGGTTATTTATAGTTGTTGTTGTTCTCAAATTTCTTTACTAGCAGTGTCATTTCGTAAACCTATTCTACTGTAGAACGGTCATCTGACCATCTTTTATAGTAATAAAACTGCTCCATGACATATAGCTTGATGCGAACGTAAAAACTTCGACGTCGGCATCAACTACATCCCACATCTCTTTGCCCGAGGGCATATGCATGCATACATCCACTATGTTGTCTATCAATACAAACAAGGCCTTGTTTAGTTCGCGAAAAGAAAATTTTTGGATGTCCCGTCATACGTTTGATCGACTGTCGTAAAGGTTTTTTGGACATAAATAAAAAAAACAAATTTCATAGCTCGATGTTAACGCCAAAATTTAGAATTAGCTTTTAGAGGAAAAAGCATGAGACAAGAAGTGAAGCAATCGGACTAATCAATCGGAAAGCGAATTAGATAAAGCCGATGGAAAGCGACTCGGATTGAGAGATGATCAGTCCGATTGGGCCGCAAAGATTTTTCACGTTAAATCTATTTCTCCTATGTATCTTCGATCTAATCAATTTTCCTAACATCCTGCAAACATATTAAACTGCTGGAATTCAAATTGTTGGAAGCTAGGTAATTAAGTTATGTACTAGTAATTAATTCCATTTCAAAAAAGGACAGAATCCCGAGTTAAGCAGACCTTGTCGCACCCTGGAACGAGCTGCTGCAGCATCTTTAACTTCTCATTTATCTTGATCCTTCGTCTCTGCATACATACACATATACATCACATATATGCATGCACCGTGCACATAATGCCACGTTCTTAGGTTATGTGTATTACTTTTTATTTTTAATAGATAATACTGTTAATTTATTTTTATCACATGTTTGATCATTCATTATATTTAATAATATGTAATTATTACTTATTTTATTGTGATTTGATATATTATTAAATGTATTACCTGTAATGCCTATATTTTTACATATTTGGATAAATTTAAATAATTAATTATTTAATGCTTATATTTTTACATATTTTTGCATAAATTTAAATAAGATAAATGGTTAAACATGTGAAAAAATTAAAATCCTGGGAATAGATCTTATACCAATACTGACTACCCATTTCCATTGCTGTGCTTTCAAGATTCAAGAAAAAAATTTGTTGTGCTTTCTAAAATGGCATACCTATATGTACAAGGGTTCAAGTTTCGATCTATATTTGCAGAGTGGATCACCCCTCTCGAAAACGAAGATTTGAGGAGAATTTTTTTTCTGTAGAAAAGGAAGACAATTCCAATCTATAAACAATATACTATCACTGTTTATGCTAATACTGGCATTTTTTTTCTCAATATCAGGGATGGTTTAAAACTTGAACTTTGGTGAAATGAAATATAATCACTATACTCGACATCGTCAAGTTATTTACATATTTTTTCATATTTTTTTCCAATAACCGTTTACATTGTATTTGAGAGAGAACAAAAAACAAGGGATAAGAATGCATTACCAGCAGTCTACGGCCGTTTAGAGCATCTCTAAGAGAATGCTAATATTTTACTTTATAAAAATTTTTATTAGGTTTATCAAAAAAATATTTGGCATAAAAATTATATACTCCTCAAACAAATATCTAAAATTAAATAAGTTGTATTGGTAACACATATTTTTGCATGCCTTAACACATGTTTTTGTCTTAAATTTAGGATACAAGAGAGTTAATTTTAGCCATACGAAAATATTAGGAACGTATTTGGTAATCGATTAGAGATATATTTTTTAGCTTAATTTCTAAAATTTAGTTTTAAGCATTAATTTTAGACATCTCTTGGAGTTGCTTATAGTACATATGCCTTCTCTTCTCTGTCAGGCCATCCGTTTCTGCGTAGTGAGGATTTCTTCTTGCTTCGTGCTGTCGACAAAAGTAAAAAGTAGATCAAGTCATCAGTTTGTCAATTTGCAACGTGTATATATAAATGCGTATTGCTAAAGAAACTTCGCAGGTTTTCGCGTATAATTCTGAACAAAACAACCCAGCACCTCGGTAAAAAAAAAAGACGTACACGTGCATCAAAATTATATATACTACTCTATTTGTTCCAAACTATAAATGATTTTTGGTTGTATAGTGAAGATTAGGATTAGGGAGAGCAGACTTAATTTAGTGTGCCCCTCGATAGATATGGGACGAACGACAGTTGTGAAGTAGATGGTCAGAGAGATAGAAATTTGAATGGTAAATAATTTAATTAGATAAGTAGAACTATGACTAATGCATGGTAAATAATTTAATTAGAAAAGTAGAAGTATGATTAATGCTAGAAATATTAATACTATTATGGGACAATTTTGTATTTCGTTAATTACTTGATTATCAGTATTTTGTAATTTTATTTTTTTACAATAAATATCACAATAAAAAGGATGATACTATATCTTTAATTTCTACTGCACCTAATATCATTAATAGTATAATATAATCACAACCGTTTGATAAAAATAGATTAACGGTATGAATTCAATAATACACCGGAGTCAGCGCCTTAATTTTTACGGACGATCAGAACTCAAAACACACCTTATAATTTACAGGTGGAGGGAGATATGAGCTAAATGGAATAGATTGCTCGCGAACGTTCGCTGCGACAAACTACGGCTGCAGGGAACCCCTGCAGGCTAGCTGCAACTCGATCTCCGGCGCCGTCGTCGTCTTCACCGGCGCCGGCGCAGGCCTAGCTCCCACATGCACCAACTCAAAAGGATCACCGCTGTGACTACAAAACCATAACTAAAGCGCCCGATCGATCATCGATGCACGTACGCATAGACAAATTATGTAGTGAGTACGTACATGGATGGAGCCGTCCGCGTAGTCTCCGAACAACTGATCGATCGAGCGTGACGCATGTCAACGGCGGCGCTCTCGCCGAGATCGCCGGAGTAGTACGGCGAGCTCATATCTTCCTATGTGCTCTCTCTCTTTCGCTGCCTAAGATTTTCTAAGCTTGTCTAGATTCATATGGATGCTAACAAATCTAGACATATATATAAATTATATACATTTATCGATCGATAAATTTAGATAATGTTTGAAAGTCTTACAATAAATATATATATATATATATATATATATATATATATATATATATATATATATATATATATATATATATATATATATCACAACACTTTGCTTCGGTCTGGTCAATCTTAGACCCTGTTTGGATACCCAGGGACATTTTTTAGTCCTTGTCACATCGATGTTTAGACACTAATTAAAAATATTAAATATAGACTATTAATAAAACTTACCTCATAGACTGGACTATTTTGCGAGACGAATCTATTGAGCCTAATTAATCCATGATTAGTGAATGTGATGCTACAGTAAATATTTGGTAATCGTGGCTTAACTAGGCTTAAAAAATTGTCTAATGAAATAGTATTTATTTATGCAATTAGTTTTATTATCAGTCTACATTTAATACTCATAATTAACGGCCAAACATCCGATGTGACAAGAGACTTAAAAAAGGTCCCTATATCCAAAAAGCCCCTTAGTTAGGTTAATCTATGTGAGCGCTGTACATTGCACGATCGAGTACCGGCTATTCAGCCTTATCTTTTGCTTATACTTATGTTTATAATATAAATTAAAATTAAATTTTTAGCCTTTGTTTTTAAATTGACAAGAACTTATATATAAAAATTTTATTCACATATATTTTTTTATTTATAAATATTTTATTTAGCCAAACAATCACCCGTTGATCAAGTGATATATATACCGGCGAGCCCTAGAGCAAGGAATATGCTTGTTTCATTAGGCCCTGTTAGTTCCCAAAAATTTTCCATGAAAAACATCACATCAAATCTTTGAACATCTAAATATATAGAGCATTAAATATAGATGAAACGAAAAACTAATTGCTCAGTTATGTGAGAAAGCGTGAGACGAATCCTTTGAGCCTAATTAGTCCATGATTAGTCATAAGTGCTACGGTAACTGTCATGCACTAATGACAGATTGATTAGGCTTAAAATATTCGTTTCGTGATTTCTAGTGAGCTATAAAATTTATTTTTTTATTTATATCCAAAAAATTCATTCTGATATCCGATCGAATGGCTTTATTTCCGAGCTAAAACACCCCCTTTGTCGCAGGGCTAGCTAGGGCAGAGGCCTTCGTCGTCGCTGAGCTGAGCTGAGCTGAGCTGAGCTAGGCTAGGCTAGGACACATGCGTGCTTTCAAGGTGTCACTGCGTACTTGGTAGAGATGGAGGCAAGTAGTGCACAGGTGTCATAAGCTGCGTACTTTGTACCCAGCTGCTAGCTGTATACCGATGAGTTGCGCGCATACATACATATATATATATATATATTATTTTATATATGCATCACCATGCAAGCAAGCAAAACCAGATAGCTCGATGGAGCTCCCGGAAATATCCCGCCGACGTACCGTACGTCGGCAGCGGCGGGCGGGATAAACGACGTACGGACGCATGCGGCGGATGCACCACTTGGGCAACCTTTTGGGACAAACACGACCCTCCCGACGACGGCGCGGCCACCCAAAAATTTTCAAACTGAACGCAGCCTTAGCTATCTGCTCTTCTCATCCTAAAGTATAAAATAAATACTATCTTCGTTTTATATCGTAAGACTTTCTAGCATTGTTTAAATTCATCAATTGATGAATATATATATATATATATATTAGTATCCATATAAATCTAAACAAGACTAAATAGGGGGTAATCTTCTAGATAAACTATAATGATGAAGAAAAGAGTATATATTTACTTGTTGTTATATTAGGGTTATACGAGAAGTATGACCAGGGTAGTTGAAGGCAAAAAATGTAGTATTTTACTATACCTTATATTTTATAACACCTTATATAATACTGATGCTTTGGACCAAGGTAAATCATCCGATTCCAATGCAAAATCAGAGACATTATGGAGAATTACAATCACAACATTCATCACAAGAAAAGCACAAAACAGGGAGACTGTCCACCCTGCTGGGCCAATTGTCACCGTCGCTGCTCATCTTTTGTCAGATGGGCCTACAAAGGACATGGCCCGTTAGGCCTAACTAGGCCCAATAGTATACACTGGTGCTAGCTGGCATGCATCGTCTTCTTTATTTATCATCCGCGATGACATGGTCAAAGGTAAAAACCAGTATTAATTATTCACTCATCCACAGTCCATAACACTAACTTATTTTATAAGCTAATTTTATAAACGCATATATATGGCCAAAGTAGTAATAAGCTGGGTTTACTAGTCATCTAATAAATTAAGAGCAAATTAAAAAAATCAGCTCCTCCACTCGTTCCAAAATTTAGTAACCTAGTATTAGATTGTCTAGATTTATACCGCCTATTTATATATATATTATAAGATCTTTTGTCTCTACTCGGATTCAAAGGATGCTACTGAACCAATATGTATATATTTATATATGAATTAATATAGTTAAGATCATAAATTCTTATATGAAATAGAGAGAGTAATACTGTGTATCACCCAACATATTAAGCGGGTGATAGTTGCAGTATATTTATGAACGAAAAATAATATGTGAATAACATGTTTATATGTTTATATATGTATTCTTAGTGATGTAAAGTCATTGCTAGAAAATAAGCTACGATAAAAAAACGTTTAAATTTAACTTTAAATTTAAGGTTAAAAATGTAAATTTTATAAGCAGAAGATAAAATATATACGCATAAGCTAATTTGATCTTATGGTGCTATATTTTTTGAAGTACCGAGGTACTACTAAATCCTGCCATTAGCATTCCCCGTTTCTACTATTAGTCACGAAACGTTGGAATGCGAGGCGAAGAGAGAAGAAAATCAGTCGTTTTGTGTGCACGTTACCATGTTTCTAAAAAAAGTTATATGTAAAAAATGCTTTTAATTTTATATTAATCCTTTTTTAACTTTGAATAATTAATTTTCTTAGTCTCAAAATAAGATCACCCCGTTACCCTTTTATTGTCCCAAATAAGTTTAATTAGGAGTCTCACTGCTTTAAAGTTTGTGAAACAAATAAATAAATATATTGGAACTATAAAATGTGCTAGACAATTGCATCGAGATTTGATAGAAATAGTGGATATTCAATATTTTTATTTTATTTTAATGTGAACAGGACAAATAAAAAAAAGTTATTTTGAATAATGTAGTACTTAATTAATTAACCGTATGGTAATGATTTAACTAGTTTTACGTATCTTATTGTTTCTTCCATCTCAAACTCATCCTTAGCATCCTCAGGAACCGTCAAGGTAATGGGTTTACTGTGGATGCATGGTAGCGGTAATAAGTGGTTTTGAACGATTTTTTTTCAAATTCAAAATTTTCTCGATTCAACATGCGATAGTTTTCATTTTAAACTGTGCGGTTACCACGGTGACGCCGTGAAAAAACTGTCCATGTCACGAATGTTCGATCTTTCCTTCGGTCCAACGAACGACAGTTGTTCAATTCAAAACATATAGTTATAGTGACAAAACCGTTGCCACCATATATTTTTAAATTAAATTTTTCCGAAGTCAAAATCTTCACAGTTTTGGGGGTAACCGCACAATAATCATGCTCCCACTTATTTTAGTTTCCAAAACTTTTTTAAAAAATATCGCATCAAATATTTGAACATATAAATAGAGCATTAAATATAATATAGATTAAAAAAAATTACACAATTATAAGAGAAAGTGTAAGATGAATCTTTTGAGCTTAATTAGGCTATGATTAGCCATAGGTGCTACAGTAACCAACATGTACTAATGACAGATTAATTAGGCTTAAAAGATTCGTCTTATAGTTTCTCGACGGAATCTGTAATTTATTTTTTCACTTATATCAAAAACTCTTTTCAACATATAATCAAATATTCGACGTGATATTTGTTTCAAAAAATTTTAGTTGGAATTGGATGCACCCTGATTGCTGGCTTGTTTCCCGAAAGAACCACGCAAGATACTCCTATAGTTTTAGATCCTCTACCCTGCAGCACATTGACGAGACAGAGGACACACAGGATGACCTTCGATTCGTGGATGGGCCATGGCCATGGCCATTGGCTAAGCTCGGATCGAGGTAGACGAAGACGGACGAGACCCCACGCGCTCTGCACGAGGCCTCCTCCGACCGCACGCCACCGAGAGTCTCGATCACGGGGTCAACAGCGGCGGGCCCCACCTGCCAGCGCCCCCTGGCCTTCGCGGAAAAGTAAGACGAAAACGGGTCGGGGGCCCACATGGCGGGCCCACTCCCCGGACCGGGGCCGCGGTCAACAAACCCGGCGTTTGTCAAGGAAATACGATTAAGAGCTAGTATAAAAATAGCGGGCTATAAGCTGTCTAAATGCTTATATGAAGAAGAAAGGAGATGGAAGAGAGTGTAAGCGAGTTGTAAGCTTGTATCTAGCTCGGACACAAGAACCAAAAAACTTTATAAGAGTGATATGTAGATCATGCATTAATGATAAAGAGCTAACTACTATATGAATGGAAAATAAAAGCTATAAAAATATTGTATTATTAGCCTTGCTCTAATAATCAAGTCTTTGGAGACACAGTAATACTCTTCATCAATCATCAGGATTCATGACGCACACATATCTTTGCCGGTCTTTACGTGCCAGCGACTCAACAACACCATTGCTACTGTTTTTTATCCACATGTCAGTATACTCCAATAAAACATGACAGATAATTAGGGACGGCGGAGTTCGAGTTCCCGCTACCCCTATTTAAACTATTAGAGCCCCACAACCCCCTAAAATTTATAACAAAGATTAATAGAAAGGTGTTGAAACTCTATCTAACTTGTTCAGACTCCTCTAATATCGTTAGCTAGATCAGTCACTGCAGATAAGTATATATTGTTTTTTATTATCTAAATACTTGTGTTTTTCTATGGATAAATTAAACTGTGCACGTACTATTATTGTTTGGAACAAGTTAATCATGAATTTTTTCAAACTTTCATCCCTGCGGATAGTTTTGTATAGAAAAATTATATTATATAGCTAAAATAATATATTAATAATATGTAGATAGATCTTTTAAATATTAAAAGTACCTGAAATATTTTTGACAAAAAAAATCAGCATACGAGATGAGACTGTAAATTCACCATCACCGTTGCCTTCCTTTAAAGAAGTATACAACTATACATCGTTCCTTAACAAGTTTATATAACAACGTAAGTAATTTGAGTACAAATGCTGCCTTCTGTAAAAAAGTTGATTTTATATATAATTCATAATAGATGCATTAAATAGATAAGTAAGAGAAAGTTATTAGAAGATAAAAATAGAGCCAATCTTATATCTAATTCATCGTACATTTGAACTCTTAACACTACTTCTTCTGGATGAGCATACAGGACAGTTAGATATGTGATTAAACTCTTTACATGTTCGCCAAAACAATAGAAATAAACAAATCTAAAAAATATGAATATGTCTATTGTTGGGTCCCACATGAAACAAACTCAATAGTAATACGCAAAACGTTGTTAAATGCGTTATTTCATAGAAATTTCAAATTCGATATATCCATTCCTTTGTTCTAAAACAGATTATAGGATTTCTTCTTTATAGGAACCCTATACCAAAATAACCCAACCTTCTTGGTACGATTCAAACATAGTTTTTTTTTGTTCTTGAGAACACTTGGGTGCATTTATATTAGACTTGTTTAGTTTGCTAAGAAAATCAATCATTTCAAATATTAATATATTTCCGTCAAAAAATTAATATATTTATGTAAAAGTCCATTGAGTTAATAATTTTAATAACCAGATAAATCCATCCTATTTCATCATAACATATTTATTAGTAATTGTTCATCAAATTGTTCTATGATAATCAATATTGAAATATAGTGATTCACCCATGGTACAATTATTTTTTTTCTCATGTCATTAGTTCTGTCTGCAGTAAAGCCCCGGGTTTTGATTAACCAGGAGCTCATCATGCTAACCAACCTAAATACTACCAGCGGAGCAAAGTTGAAGTTCTACAAAAGTTAGGGGGTGTTTGTTTCCATCCGACTATCTTTAAGTCGCTGTTATATCGAATGTTTGGTACTAACTAAAAGTATTAAATATAGACTATTTATAAAATCCACCTCATAGTCTGTTCATATTCTAGACTATTTCGCGAGACGAATCTATTGAGTCTAATTAGTCTATGGTTAGCGAATGTGATGCTACAGTAAACATTTGTTAATCGTAGATTAATTAGGTTTAAAAAATTTTCTAACGAAACAGCCTTTATTTATGTAATTAGTTTTGTTATCCGTCTATATTTAATACTTCTAATTAACGTTCAAACATCCGATGTGACGGACTTAAAAAAAAGTTACATAATCCAAACAACCACTTAATCAAATCTAATAAAACTTAACAAAAATTAAAAATAAATTGTACCATGGCGGCCGGGACATTTCACACGCAAATTTCTGCCCCACACCAGGGGCAAAACCGTAAAAACCCTTTCTTTACTAACAACAACATCGAAGACAGCATCTCGTTGACCCTTGTCCTTGACACTGCTGACCCCCACGGAGAACAATTCCCAGCCGCCCATCTCACCAATCCAACGGCTGGGATTTCTCCACGTCACCCCTCCCTCCAACCAAAAGCAGGTTACTTTTTCGCGCAGGTCCCTCGGAATCTCCAAAATTACGTTTTTTTATGCCTCCGAGCTCTTCCCTTCCAAGCGGAGCTCCAAAGCTACGGTTTTTATTTTCTTCCTCTCTTCTTCGTCTTCTTCTCCAACTCCTCTCTCTCTCTCTCTTTCCTCTGCTCTTCTTCCTCCTCTCCTGCGTCGCCTCGTCTGGTCCTCTCCGAGCTGGGACCGATCCACTCCGCAGCCGGTGGCCGGACGCGTCCGGGAAGGATGGGCCGCGCGTCGGCACGGCGCCCCGAGCAGGTGAGCGAGCAAGACGAGTTCTTGATTCTTTTTTCTTTTTCTTGTTTTCTTCTCCTCTTCCGGCGACGAATTCGGTGCGTTTCTTCGGCGACCTTCCTCTCTGCCGGCCGACGGTGGGTCGTCCCGTGGTGGGTGGCGACCGCCGGAGCGGCGGCCACTTGGGAACCCGGCCGCCCGCCGTTGATCGGCGGCTGGCTGGGCTTCCCCCGGGCGCCGGATTTGATGGCGGCTTGCTCGGCGAGCCGTCTGCTTTGGTCGCCGGGATGTGCCGCGGGGTCTCTCGCGTTTCTTGGAGGGGTTTCATGGAGATCTGTGTAACTTGTCTTCTTGTCCCGTGTTGTGTTTTTTATTCAGATCTGAGAGCAGCGAGAAGCGGAGGCCTTTTTCTGGTTCGGTTTAGCTCCGGGCGGCCGCCGGCGATGGAGGAGGAGGTGGAGGCGGCGAACAGGGCGGCGGTGGAGAGCTGCCACAGGGTGCTGGCGTTGCTGTCGCAGCAGCAGGACCCCGCGCTGCTAAGGAGCATAGCTTCAGAGACAGGAGATGCCTGTGCCAAGTTCAGGAAGGTGGTCTCCCTCCTCGGCAATGGCGGCGCCGGCGGCGGTGCAGGCGGCGGCCGTGGCGGCGGCGGGCACGCTAGGGGCAGGATAGCCGGGAGAAGCAGCAAGCCAGCGGCGGTGTTGAGAGAGAAGGGGTTCTTGGAGAGGAGCAGCAGCAGTGCTCATCTAGGGATGATGATGGCTAGTGCTGCCACTCCATCTACTAGCTCCGCGCATTTGCGCAACCGGATTGGCGGCGGCGCGCCGGAGTCGTCGTCCCGGGGGCTTGATTTGGTCAGCTCGAGCAGCAAGGGTGGTCATCAGTTCGAGCCTCCGAAGCTGGTGCAGCCGCTGTCGGTTCAGTTCCAGTTTGGCGCCACTGCACATAGGTACCCATTCCAGCAGCATCAGCAGAAGTTGCAGGCTGAGATGTTCAAGAGGAGCAACAGTGGGATCAGCCTCAAGTTTGATAGCCCCAGCGCGACCGGGACGACGATGTCGTCGGCGTTCATGTCGTCGCTTAGCATGGATGGCAGCGTGGCTAGCCTGGAGGGGAAGCCGCCGTTCCATTTGATCGGCGGCCCCGTCGCGAGCGACCCGGTGAATGCTCACCACGCACCCAAACGGCGGTGCACTGGGAGAGGGGAGGATGGAAGTGGCAAGTGTGCCACAACGGGAAGGTGCCATTGCTCAAAGAGGAGGTAAGCTATGTTCTTGTAGTTCCTGACCCTACTATGGCTCTCATTTGTGGGGGTTGAGCATTATGTGCTTTAACTTTATTCATGTTGTTCTGTTCTTCAGGAAGTTGCGAATTAAGAGGTCAATTAAAGTGCCTGCCATTAGCAACAAAATAGCAGACATACCTCCAGATGAATATTCATGGCGTAAGTATGGGCAGAAGCCGATTAAGGGCTCCCCTCATCCGAGGTATGAACTAAAAACTTTAATCTTAGCAAAACGCGAATCCTTGGTTAACTAATGTCAGTGGTCAACTAACACTAAAAAATATATCTGTATCCTTTTTTTAGTCATGATGTGGTATTCCCCATATTGTACCTTGAAAGATGCCATGCCACATCTGCATCAGGCACTCATTGTGCTCCTTTACCTGTGGAATAATTGTTTGTGGATCCTCCACTCCACTCCACCTTTTCCTAATTTCCAAGTGGATCTATAGCCAAGACGTGTTGATACCTTAGTCGCGGGCACAATTAATTATAACCAGCTTAGTGGATTAGTGGATCATGACAGTCTTTTGCTATTTCTTTACTCCTGTGTGGAAAAACAAAATATCAATCATGGGGGGACCTAAAGTAGTTATATTGTTAATGTAACATGGATTTGATCAGCATGCTTGTCTATCTGCATCCTAATCTTGATTGCCCTCATCCCCCACCTCATCTCAAGCTTTAAAGTCTGCACTTAATGATAGGAAAATGTAGCTATGCCATGATAGCATGCACATGTTGTTGATTCTTGATTGTTTCTCCTACAGCACATCATCTTTATCTGCTGACTGCATAGAAGACCGATTGGGCTGATTTCTCGAATCCATTGCAGGGGTTACTACAAATGTAGCAGCGTCAGGGGCTGCCCAGCGAGGAAGCACGTCGAGCGGTGCGTAGATGACCCGGCGATGCTCATTGTGACATACGAAGGCGAGCATAACCATACTCGGCTGCCAACACAGTCAGCCCAGACCTAGGGAACCCGTAGTATTTCGCGCAAATCCATTCTGGAAAATGCAGATGCTCCAAGCTTTTTCTGGGGGATGATCGAACCAGCCATGTGAAAGTAGGTCGGCAAACTGTGAAAGTAGGAGTAACAAACAGCGGAGCCATTTGATGAGAGCCTGGTCATTTGCTTGGGCCCTTACTGAACTGCTACAAGCCATTGCTGCTATGGGTGGTCTCAATATCTACTGTCCAAAGTGGGGACATACAAGTTGTTGTTCTCTCTTTGATGAGCTGTGGCACATCAGATTAAGAGAGGATGGAGGAAGAACATGTGATTGGACAGTGACCTGCGAGATTTGCTCAAAGAAGGGGGATTAGGTTTGAAGAATTCGAAGGGAAGATTTGACAAAAGGAAGTGAACAACTGAACAGTGTGTAAGCCTGGAAAAGGATAAGCAGGATTTGGCTTTTAGCTTGCACAAGTTTACTTGCAATGACTTGCCTCTGTATGTTGCTTTTGCTTTATTGAAAGATCAAATTTCTTTTGGCAGAAGAATCATTCCAGCATTAAAGGTGCTTCTTGCTAACATACTGACACACTTGGACCATTAGGTTTTTTTTTTCCAGGTGTTAGTTGTTGGGTATGATTTCTCAGTCGTACTGCTGCTTTTGTGTAAAGCATTCCATGTTAATGACTTTGACATCATCTGCTATCCTTGGGTTCTTTAAAAGCTCTGTAGCCTACACAATAAATGGAATCTCACAAACATCAAAGATTAAAATAGAAACAAACCTTGGCTAGCAATAAAATGGATATCTCTGTACTATTTTTCATGACTTCTTTTATGGCATTGTAGTAGTGAAGTCTACATCACGTTTTCTCAGGAAATTGAAATTCAACAGGAACCCATGTCAGCAAGTGGTTTACATCTAGTAAGCTTGTGCAAATATTCCTGACCCATATGCTTGTTTATTCTTCCCTCTGAATGCTTCTAACAACATGGGGTTGACGATTGAACACGTTACTTGATGCTTACAACATGGAGTCTTCCGGATATATAATTATGAATGCGAGTCCGTACATGCATGGTTGCACTGTGGGGGCAAACGAATTGAAGAAACCTATAATTGGAGCAGCTCACTGGACAAAAATGCCTCACCAACCGATGATTTATTGTATGGTCAACTACGCTAATAATAACTAGTAGAGCCCTAAATCGACCCATACGTGCAAGCCTTAATTTGGTGGGAGTTCTCAAGCATTTCCATGTGACAACTATTACAGGGAATTGAATTCATTTCTCTATTAGTAGTACTGTGTTAGTAAAGAGTGAGTTTTTTTGTTTCTTAAAGCCTGGAACTAGGTTACAACAAGTGTGTCTAAGAGAGGTCAAGGAGATGATTTAGCTTCAAGCAAAGGTTCAGCTTAAAATTCGTAGTGTATTCTGACTTCCAAGCAAGGGTATAACATAGTGGAAAACTATTATGTAGCAAATAGTTAGCACCCTCTCCGCTTTTGTGTATGTGACCATGTCCTATGTTTTCCTTGTGAAGCATGAAATCTTAGTAATTGCCAGGCAATGGAGTTTCTTTTTCCAGGTTGATTCCTTTCTTATCAAAGCTCTTGTTGAAGGACAGGACAGGCTAACTTGCCATCTTATGGTTTATCATTGTTACCTTTGCTAATGATTAATACATTGATCAGCAAGCAAAAAGGCCTTGGTCGATCGGTACATCATAGCAGCATGTCTGACAGGCTACAGTTATAAGGTAGGATCCTCAAACAGCTATGCATGTCTGACAGATATGAGATATCATATCACACGAAATTCTTCAGAAAACAAAATGACAGCCAACTGGTTGGTGCATCTTTTATGATCGAAACAGAGTTAAACAGACCTACTAGAGGGGGTGAATGGTAGAGAAAACCAAAACCCAAAAATCTTTCACGGAATAAAAGATTAACTCTGGTTAGCCGCTCCTGCGATTACCTCTGGTAACGCCGTCCTATGCCGCCAATCTGGTTACGCCGCTCCTGAGATTAACTTGATCGCGTTGCTTCTATACCGTCAATCAGGTCGTCGAGATCCAGAGAAATACCGGTAGATGAAAGCAGAATATGTAGATTGAATGCTCTCAACTTTATTGCTTCAACTAGTATTTACAAAGTGCAACAACAGCACTCCTCTTAAAATTGTTGATCTAGAATCAACAACTATTCAACTCTAATTTTCTAATTCTAAATATCCAAAAGCACACCGAGGGCATACCCCTCGGTACCTATTTATATCAACAAAATCTATCACTGACTAGGAATCAGACTCCTTATCCTAGTAAAACTCATCTCCAAAATTATCTCCAATTAGAATCCAAAACCAAACCTCGGTGCAACAGTACCCGCGTGCTACGGTACCCGAACATGAACAGTACGCGGTCGCTACAGGAGTCCCACTCCGCTATAGTAATCCGGATTCGCTATGGTAACCCGCGGCTACAGTAACCCGACTTTACTGTACCAACTCATTTTCGTTTTTTCTCATCTGATCTTGATCCAATTTACTTCGCGATTTTCCCGATGCTTACACATACAACATGTGAAGCCCGTTACGACTCCATCCCACACGGTGTTCCTCCACCATGTGCCATCTCGTATTCAACATCGTCATCCGGCATTCTTGATCGTCCGGACCTCAGCTCCTCCCTGAGCTTAGTCACGATCCCACCGCCGTTGACTGATATTGACCTCCGAGAATCACGACTCTACTCCAACCATGTCACATGGCATTTCGACCATCCAGACCTCGGTTCCTCCCTGAACTTAGTCATGGTCCGCATCCCGACTATCCAAACCGCAGTTCTCCCTGAACCTAGTCATGGTCCTCACCAGCCATTGACCACAGTTGACCTTAAGTCACCTGCACACACAGAGACAAACAAACCGTTTCTGGGCACACATATCGCAACCTGACCCACATTAGTCACACACACTCACACCAACACATATCTGTTTCCAAACCAAACTCTATCAATTTACAAGCCAATTATTTATCACAAAATATAGATCATGACTATGATCTTACCCATCTTCCTCCTTTGCAGCTTTCCTCGTGACACTGAATAGCAAAAAAAGATAACAGGCTGCCAAATTGGATTTGTCAAGATATTTTTTTTTCTCATCAACTTGCGAAATCATGATCTAGTGCTCCAGAGTCTACCACCCCACATTAATTTAACCCGATTCTTGACATGATGATGTCGACATTCCAGATACGACGTCAGCCGCTAACGAATACAAAATTATCTAGACTTTGAGACACTTGGGCAATTCATCTCTTTGTCAGAGAAAAAAAGACACTCTAGTTTTCTCACCTAGAGATGTGACTTGCAAGAAACCAAGTTTGGCTTTGTGCATTGTATCTAACGAAGTGATGACTCTGAAGGAAAAAAAAAAGAAGATTATTGTGGTCACTGATCTGGTGGTCTATGAGGGCAGCAAAAACGTGCCTCCTAAGTCTAAAATCTGGACCCCCACACTCCCACAGGACGCATCACACATCAAAACAAGTCAATCTCTTCGCTGGCAGTTCGCCAGCAAGTCAAGACTCGCGTGCAAACTTGTAGAAAAATCATAGCCTAAGGTGTTTAGGTTGAGAAAATTTTTGAAAGAAGTGTCACGTTAAATGTTTGATCGGACGTCGGAAGGGGTTTTCGGACACGAATGAAAAAACGAATTTCACGGCTAACCTTGAAACCGCGAGACGAATCTTTTGAGCCTAATTAATCTGTTATTAGCACATGGTGGTTACTGTAGCACTTATAGTTAATCATGGACTAATTAGGCTCAAAAGATTCGTCTCAAGATTTCTTCCATAACTGTGCAATTATTTTTTTGGTTCATCTATATTTAATGCTTTATTTAGGTGTCTAAAAATTCGATGTGATGTTTTAGAAAAAAATTTGGGAACTAAACAAGGCCTAAATCTGCCCACGTTGGACTGCCACTATAAATGAATAGAATAAAACATTCTCTTGTGTTAGGATCATAGCTTTCTTTCAAGGAGATGATGATGAGCTTTGTGGGGTACCTTGTTAGGCTGGCTGGCCAATGCCCATGTTCCTCTAGAGTCTCCAGCTATCCTTTCTTCTTTTAGTTAGGGTTAAAAACGGAACAAATATGGACGGATAATATAGGTACCGTATTTGTTTCCATACTTTTAGGCGGATACGGAAACGGATACGAATACGAATATCTCGGATGCGGAAACAAATACGAATTATCTCGAATACGAATAAGGATCGGATATAGTCGAACACGAATACGAAAATAAATATTTCTCGGAACATACAAACCAGTCAAACCGTTCGTAAAGACAAATAGCACCACATATATATAGCTAACTTAAATCGAGATAGTGGTCATTTTAGGCCTCATCATAGATTAAACATATTACATTTAGTTTCATGGGTAACAGATAAGTGACATAAGTCTACCCCATAGTCTAATAGCACAAAAACAATTTGTAGTAAATTAATTGATGCCTTGATAGGCCAGATCTGGAATCAAGCGAGCTGAACTGATTTTAGGTGTTCGCAGATATCCGCTCATTACAATCTGCGGATATCCATCGAAATATCCGTATCCGTCGGAAACTGCCATACCGTATTCGTATTTGTATCCGAAGAAAATTATCCGTATTCGTATCCATATTCGAATTATCCGGAAAATATCTGCTCCGAGCTACCTCCGTATCCGTTTTTTTCCAGAGCGGACAGAAACTATCCGCTCCGTTTTCAGCCCTACCTTCAGGTGACCAGGCATGAACTCAATCAGCAAATAAATATATACTCCGTCTATTTCACAATATAAAATTTTCTAACGTTGCTTAGATTCATATAGATACTAATAAATTAGACATATATATATATATATATTATATATTCATCCATAAATAAATCTAGACACAGGTTAAAATATCGTACGACATGAATAGGAGGTAATAGATAGCAATCGTGTTAGCGTGTAATCGTGTTGACCATAGGATTAGAGGAACAAGATCGAACCGTCTCCGGTAGAGTAGCTGGCAGCTTCTTTATGCCAAATGATGAGTTGGTAGAGGGTCAGCCTTGCCATCCCCAAGATGCCATTGTTGATTGGACATTCAGGTCTTGGTTTGCTTATCCATTTTGTTCGTCGTCATCATCCTGCATACCCATCCTGATCACGGGTACCCCTTCCCCTGCAAAAATCACGGGTGCTCGGATCTTGATGCACATGGAGGTATGGAGCAAGGGCCCCCTGTTACACCTACAGTTAAACCCAGTTACACCGTAGCAACATCAACTGCAACAACTCTCTGATGATTCGGATTTGGCTAGCAGGAAGAGCAGCAGGTGGAGTGCATCAAGAGAAATAATATTAGGTTAAAACGTCTAAAGTTTTACAGCACGACATGAGTAGCTAAAACAGCTGAGCATATGAGGAAACAGGAAACAGTTGGTGCCGCCGTCAGAAAGCAGTCTGCACCACTGAAAAGTTCAGGGAAGTCCTAACAACCAATAATCTGAGAGTTCTTCGAGACAGATGAGAACCAACAAAACCAAAAGATCCCACACTCTAAAGCCTGGGCGCAACTAGTATCCGTAGCTCGGAGGGTAGGGTGGTGCGCCGCCATAGCTTCCTCCGTTGTGAGGACCTGCGCTGCCAGGGGGGGATCCGTATGATGTTCCTCCGTATGGTGGGTAGGAGCTGTAGCCCGCGTCGACTGGTTGAGAAGGTGGAGCAGGAGCCTGTGGGGGGCCTTGGGGAGATGCTTCAGCCATGAAATTCTGCAATAGGAAGATGATGCTGTTAATAGGAGATTTTTTTTTAAAAAAAAATAATGCATACAGCAATGGATGCAGATAGCCAGCTCTATCTGAGTGTGCATCTGCAAGTTACGATGGTTCGATTATCAGTGACCATTCTTAAAATGAGGATAATCATCTTATACTGATTATCATATCAAACCACGAACGTAGGATTTTTTTTTCCCCACCACTCCGGTATAATACATGTGTAGATTTCTCTATAGACATTTTTTTACCGTTGATGTAAAAAGAGAGCTGTATATACAGTGGTTACCAAACAACAGATCCAATGAGCTACTATTAAGTTTCTTCTATGCATCACTTCTAATTAATGCAACAGATACAAAATCTAGCATCCACAGTTTGTAGTTGTACTTGCTTAGTTAGGTGGACTTGAATATACATTGCTAGAAGAAATATTACAACATATGATTGCCAAATAGAACATCAGAATATTATATTTAGATAAGATGCAGTTGATAGACAACGTGATAATGATTCTCTTTAGTTGTTTTGCGAAAGAAGGGAAGAATCTGGGTGCCTTTAAGGGCAAAAAAAAAAAGAATACCTTGATCAGTTGCTGAGCAGTTTGAACTTGTGAAGCACTTCCTGTTATCTCCACCGTCATTTCTCCAGGAACACCTTCTTGAATGCTTATTGTTGCACCACTATGCCTGCGGATGTAGCTGATACTGGCACCAGCTGCCCCAATGACGGCATCAGCGTAGGAAAGAGGAACTTGCATACTGTGGGTCACCTGCCAAATAGATTTATCAAATATGGGGAAAACTCAATAAAAGCAACCATTATAACAAGCATGCAAATGATTCATTAGCTCAGGTGGGTCAAAGTGATAGCAACTAACTTGAGAAGAGCCATGTGGTGTGTGCTGATTCCCTGAGGCAGGGGGAGCGCCACTAGGAGGTGCATCACGGCCATATGAAGAAATTCCATAGTGTGGTTGCTTCTCCACAGGAGGCACATCAGGAGGAGGATAATAGTGGTCTTGAGGCCGCGGAGGCATGAACTGTGGATTCCCAGCATAACCCGGGCCACCAGGAGGAAGGTTTGATGGATGACCCCAAGGTGGAGGAGGACCCCACGTCTGAGGAGGTGGCATAGGTTGCTCTCTGTGTGCACTGTGCACTTTCATCTGACAGGAAGGCAAATTACGATTATCGAACAATCATGCAAGCGTAAGCAATAAACCGTGCAGTAAAATCGAACTTACCTGCATTTCAAACAAAGGGAGAACACTGCGATCAACAAGAAATTTTCTTAAGTGGCTTGCAATCAGTTCCACTGCTTTGTGAACATCTGTAGGTTCACCTTGTATCTCAACAACTCGGTCATCACTTAATGCAACAGGTGGTACACTTTCTGTAGGAAAAAAATGTTAAACTATCTGAAGAACAGTGCTGTAGCATGCTTATAAATAGTCCATGCAAGAATTCTTGTGAAACTAATTATCAGCTGGTAGGGGAGCCTCCTAATAACAAATTGAAATACAAATGGACAAGTGGTAAAGAGAGCATGTTAAACCATGGCTAATCAGCCAACAATCAAATGAGAACTGTAATGGTACACCATCTTAGGTGTGGTAAAATAAATGCTATGGCTGGCATATACGTCCAGCATGCTGGAATCCTTAAAGAGTGACCTTTGCCTAAGGAAGGTAATGGATATTTTTTTCAATACATAAAATGAAAATGGTTGATCCTATATGGCATATATGCCCAGTAAATTGTATGTGGCTAAGCCAGTTATTGGATGAGGTGCAAAATACTTCTCTTGGGAGTACACATGGCATATAAAAACATCAATTGAGTGTATACTTGATATGACTAAAAATGCATATTTCCTAATTCATACAAAGAAATCATACAAAATATGACAAAGAGCCATACATCTATCACTAAAACTACTCCAGTTTTGAAACAGAATAAAGAAAAACATAGAAAGTAATAGACATAAAACATGGGATGAAAATGTAAAAGCTCACCAAGAATTCGGAGAACACACTTCGAAGCATCCTGTATGGATTTAATGGTTGCTCCTTGTTTGCCAATCAGACTGCCAGCTTGAGAAGCTGGCACCAGTAGCCGTGTTGGTCCTCCAGCTGCAGCACGTTGAGGTTGATCAGGTTCAACATCTAAACCATCTGTTATCCGCTTGTGAACTCTAAGCAGTCCATCAACAGCAGGAGGTACTAGTGCATCTGGTTCATCCTTTGCTGAAATCATTACCTTTAAAGAAGAAAATAGTATTTATGTCAGCAGGTACAAAAACAAGGTACATACAGATGACCAAACATTGGAGAGTCAGTAATAGCAACATGGCAAAGGCACCAGAAAATGCCATGATAATACAAGGGAATATTATTTCCATCCACATGTCCGAATTAGATAGATAAATTGATAGAACAGTTATATCTATCCTGAAATTATTAGTGAGGCTGTAACATATATTCAGTCTTATCCATTTATGCATGGCGTAATAGCCTTCCCTTGAAACATTGCAGATACACACCAAAAAAACATCCATAAAGGGTAAACCAAGAGGCAATTCAGCACGACACAGACACTACAAGGAATGCCAGGTGTAGTAGGATAGTGACCACTTCCTTTTAATCATACAGCAAATTATCAAGGTATATTACCTAGGGCTAGTTCAATATTGCTGAACTGACCTGTGGAATATAATAAACAAATTCCTTACCATTTCTCGTAAAATATTTTTGATAACGCTCTTCAAAGAATGTCAATTCATTATCATCAATATATTTATTCAAAAGAATTACAAAAAAAAACAAAATATTTAAAATAAAACACTGACTAAATCTGTCAGAGTACAAACCATGCATTACATTCTACAGAACTTCCAGATTGTAAATATTAGAGCATCTAGCGGCCTAAGTAATAAAACCATGAAGTCAAAGAGAAGTCTATCTTCACTCAATGTGAAGGACATTATGACATTTTTTTCCTGGTTAGCATGTTTATTAATCTTAGTTAGCATCATTAATCATAATTATTTTTACTCTTATTTTTTTATTGACTATTGAACAAGGATCAAGACTGTTGTCTATGGGTAATAAAATCCCAATATCTGTGGATAATTGGATAATTAGATTATTGGATACTTAAGCTAACATCTTCTATCATATGGGTAATGTTATAATCCGAGCAAGAGAAATAGAAATGTGCCATTGCATTTTAGGTTAATTGGCTATATAGTTCACTCATCACATTATATGATTTGAGAGCACTGCTTCAAATGGACCAATTCTGAAAAAAAATATCAGCACATGTGATGTTACTTTGCATTTAAATACACTTGTAGATATCACGTTTATTATTTTGGAACCGATCAGGGTTACGCATTTTTACATTTTTTAATCTTTTATTATTTTTACCTGTTTGGTCAAAAAATCAAGCAGGTCATGGAATTACCAGACAACATATGAAGCTTCTTGATAGGGATCTTCGTCCAATAATCAAAAGATTTAACAGTACTTGCAGCACAGGAGCACAAAACTGAACTTTGATAACCGTGATCGCTCGTCTATTTTTGATAGATAAACAATTCAACTTGAGGCCTTAGACTGCAGTGAGAACCTGCAAAGATAGTTTGTTATTGCTTTCGACACGACGACACTATTAATTTCCGTACTTGCACGCCACTTTCTTCTTTTTTTAATGATTTTCACTTATTAGTTAAGAGTTTCTTTAGCTGTGGGGAAAACTTTTAAGACAACTAGAGTGAATAATTCTTTAATGGTTATACAACTAAGTATACTTAGGATGATAACCCAATTATTTGATTTTATTTTATTTGTATTTGCACCCAATTCTCCAGAATGGAACAAATAATTGTTGTTATCATCTGATAATCAATCAGATTATTCCTGAGAAAGAGCATCCACATATATTGACTATATGATACATGTGTTCAGAACACATGGGCATTAGCCTCCAGACTAGGATTTAAAAGAGGGGTAAGGATTTTAACTTGTCCTCATACATACAGCTAACAAATTGGCTAAACTCAGTGTTATGATATGTAGTCCAACCTTTATTTGTTCATGTAAAAATTACTTGATCAGTGCAGAAATCTAAAGTTACCCATGTAACCAAGTTTACATACAGACCAAAGTTAAATAGAGTTAGTTTTCACCACTTGTTGTACATGGCAATATGACAGATCTATACCAGGAAGGTTGTTGTTACAACACTATTTTTATGAGTGATTATACATTGAAGTATAGAACACACTACAATATCCTAGATGATCAAATGTTGGAAAGTATACACCTTCAGCTTGATTTAGCGCTGACAACAGGATAGTAGTTATTAGGAGCGCTACAAGCCCCATAGTCACTAACCAAAGATGTTCTTACACTTCCAATAAAACTGCATCCCCTTCTGAGGGAGTAAAGGAAAGCAAGCGAGCCTACTCAAGCACTTCCGTCACAAGTTAGATAAGTATTAAATTGAAAATCTCTTGTATCATATAATGTCAATGCCAACTAGTTCCTCAGAGTTTACATTTAGTATAGTCAACTCCATTACTTGCAGACAGGCTCACCAATTATCAGATAAACTGGCAAACACTAAATATAAACCACTGCAGTTGAATGTGAAATTGTGAATGTAATGCACAGTGTGGGGGATCAAGAAATTGTCTGGAGTTGTAGCCATCTGTAATTGATTCATCCCTCGATATAACCATATAATAGGACAAAAAAAACACCAATATACTACAAAATATCTACTTTGCTGGTTCTCTAAAACAAGTATACAGGATCTTCAGAGACTATGACATACTGAGAATACTAAGTTACTAACTGAACCAACAATAAGAGAAAATAGTCCTGCTTAAGAAAAGAGAAGAACTTACAGCTCTATCTGGTACCCCTGGTGGTCCATCAAGCACCTTGATGCGAGCTCTGGATTCCTCACACATTTTTTTGATAAATTCCCCTTTTCGACCAATGACGGCACCAACTTTTTGGGCTGCAACCAGTATACGAAACACACTTTCTCCAGGCCAACCAGGCCATTTCTTGTCATCATTTTCTGCATTGCCCTGCTGCTCTCCCAAAGCTTCTTCTGAGGGGATAGCTTGGTCCTCTTCATTCTGATGCCCCGCATTTCCATCATTCATGTCCAGCTGGTCTTCATTGTATGGGATCCCTGATTCTTCATAGCTTGGGTCTTTGGATTCTTCATCATATGTATTCTCTGGATCTTCCTTGTACTGCTCTGGCACATCGCCGAGAGGAATGGCCTGCTCCTCGTTGGCAATCCCACTCATGTCATGCTCCACAGGACTCTCGGTGTGCCCATCCATATTTCCTGGAAACACACAACGAGACCATGTCAAGTAACATGAAGCTGAAGGGGAATCCTCTCTCCCCATGCTTTGGGCAACCTAATTCCTGCAAAAACCTAGGCTCTGAACCCTACGAAACTCCACGAAGCCCTCCAACTTCTCCGGATCCACCTAGTTAAATCCTCAGCCCAACACGCAAACCCTAAACGCCACAGCAGCCGGTAGTCAAAGAGGAGAAGACAAATCAGCGGCGACCTCCGAAACCCTAAATCGAGAGCAGAGAAGCGCCCCGCGCCACGCGACCCCCCCGCCCTACCGACGCGTCCAAGCGTTAGGCCCAACCCTACCCCCACACCCTCGGCGAGCCCCCCACGCACACGGCGAGCTCCGGTCGGCGAGCTATCCCGCGCCAGCCAAACACGATGCCACAGGAGATACAGGTACGGGGAAGGGAAGCCGCTTACCCTACGGAGGACGACGGGGACCAGGGCTCGCCGGAGAGGACGCGCCGCCGCCGCCGCCGTGGAGGGTTTTGAGAGGAGAGGAGGGGAGAGCACGGGAGCGGTGCGGATTTGGGAGCGTGGCTTGCGCCTCGCCCCCGTGCTCGGGCTCGGTTTGATTTAAGGCGGCTGCGCCCTTACGGCCCATGGGCCTCGCCTGGGTCCACCCTTGGGCCGGCTCATACAAGACCCACCAAGCCAGTAGCTACTTAATGCTGCGCTCGGTGGAACTTTGGATCATTTGACATCCTCCCGAAAGACGCATTTCCAAATGCCATCCTCTTCGTCAACTTTAACTATTTACCACTGGCATC
The DNA here is from genome assembly GCF_000231095.2 of Oryza brachyantha. NCBI lineage: Eukaryota > Viridiplantae > Streptophyta > Magnoliopsida > Poales > Poaceae > Oryza > Oryza brachyantha. Next base: position 15,148,287 of record NC_023174.2, on the reverse strand, counting down.
ATAGGTTTTGTTGATTCAGTGTCACTTTTGTCTAGTTTTGTAGGATTATAATTATATAGGATCTTTTATCTTGCTAATAATTATTTTTTTAATTGTTAATTTGAATATAAAATTTTCTAAATCATATTTTTACATGGAATTCATTTACCTATATTCTAAATTGTACTGGTTCATAAACTCTTTTCTACTTAATATTTAATTTATAATTTAAATTCTAGATACTTCTAAATTGTATTTATATATTGACCTTTTCTCTTAATTTACACATGGACCCTTTTTATTTTAAAATCATAAATTGTATTTCTAATCTGATTCTTTTTAACTAAAATTTTAGTTGTTTACAAATTGTATTTATAGATGGACTCTTCCCTCACTATCATTTTCAATATCAATTGTTTTATTTGTAATAATTTTCAGTATATAAATACAATTTAGAAGTATCTAGAATTTGAATTATAAATTAAATACTATATAGAAAAGAGTTTATGAACCAGTACAATTTAGAATATAGGTAAATGAGTTCCATGTAAAAATATAATTTAGAAAATTTTAAATTTAAATTAACAATTAAAAAATAATTATTATCAAGATAAAAGATCCTATATAGCTATAATCTTACAAAACTAGATAAAAATGGCACTGAATCAACAAAACCTGTGATGTCAGTGAAAAATAGTTAAAGTTGACGAGAAGAGTAGCATTTGAGAATACGTCTTCCGGAAGGATGGCAAATGATCCAAAGTCACGCGTTCGGTAGGTAGAAATCCGGCGCGGAAAACGTGCTAATAGATTATCATATGATTTATTAATTATTAATTATAAAAAGTTGTAAAATATATTAATAAGATTTTTAAAGAAATCATTTCTATTCAAAATTTTTACAAAATATACACCTTTAACCGTCCGTTTAGTAAACACGCCCCTAAAAAATGAGGGAGTCCGGTTAAGGAAGTGAGGCAGCCGAACGTGGCCAACTTCTTTGGTCCCCTTTCATGGGAAAAAGTTAATTTTGCCCTAAATCCTGTTTAGGCAACTCTTCAAGGAATCTTCAGCTGTCGTAAGCTCATCAAATATTGTTTAGATTCGAATATGCAATTGTAAAAATCCATAAAATAAGGTGAAAGCGAGAACATCAAAATCTTAGGCCTTGTTTCTTTCGATTCGGGATTATTATAATCCAAATTATTAGTAAGCTGAAATAGACAGACAACTTATTGAAGTAGCTTATTATAATCTGGAGTCCAGCTTATTATAATCTTATAAGTTCATTTAGGTGAACTTTTTTTAGATTATTGGGTGAAAAGTTACCCACCATGCCACTCCACTTCCTCTTTAGACTTGCAACCCAATAATCCAGACTCTAATAATCTAGAAAAGAAAAAACTCACAGCTTATTCTACTATAGATTATAACAATCTAGTTTATAGTAATCTGACTCAATAATTTAGATTATAATAATCTTTAGCCGAAAGAAACAGGCCTTAAACTCATCCAGGTAGGATTTCAATTTCACTCTGTTTCTGAGGGAGGCACAACAGACTTTATACTCTTTGATTTGATTCAAGGTGGATGCTGCCAATGGGCCCATAGGCCTCGCGTTGGTCCACTCTTCGGCCCGCCCATATACCAGGCCCACCGAACCAGCGACTAGCCTCTCCTTTGGAGTCGCTGCCATGTGGGTCCCACTCCCCACCGATGGCAGCGCGGGCCCCACCACCAGATTCGCGCTCGTGACTCGTGTCGTCTTCTTCCTCGTCAGCCGTCCGGAGGGGAGGCGGATCACTGCCGTCGCGTCATCTCCCACGTCGCCGCCCGCCTCCATCCATCTCTCCGTGGAAGCCGGCGAGAAGGACGAGATCGATGGCGAAGAGCGCCGCCGGGCCCGGACGCCTCCTCGCCCTCGCGGCCGTGCTCCTCCTGCTCGCGGGCGCGGGCGCGGGCGCGGGGCACGACGACGCGGCGGCGCGGCGGACGATGGAGGAGTTCGCCGGCTTCCCGGCGTCCGACGACGGCGATGGGGGCCTCTCGTACTCGTACTCGTCCTCGTCGTCGCTCTACGTCGACTCCGACGGCCTCCAGCGTCAGGTACGTACGTACGTGCGTATACGCGCTAGTTCTCCTCTCCTATTGTGGTAGGCGAGGCGAGCCGAGGCGCGATTGATTGACATATATACGGCGTCGACTTACTTGCGCTGTGATCTCTCTCGCAGATAGATGAGCTGGCTTCGTTCTCCGACTCGCCGGCGCCGTCGGTGACCCGCGTTCTGTACAGCGACCAGGACGTGCAAGCTCGACGGTATCCCATTCTCACACCCACTTCGAAATTTGCACTTCATGAGTAGTGTGTAGGGAGAGTTAGTCGGCAACTAGTTAAAGAAATGGCTCGTTTGTTTTTTTACATTGAAAAGACTCCGATGGGATGAACAGAACTTACCCCGAATCAGAATCTGCTTAAACTTATTATTTGACGCCGTGATAGGAGTTGATCTGCTATAGTTCTGATTGGATGCTGTTTCTGATTCGATAGAGCTGCTGTTGCATTTCAGTTGGTACATGTGTGTATCTGCTATCTGTCCATGATGATAATATGCATCTCTGTCCTATGTTGATTGCTCTTAATTTCTACAATGTTTAGGTATATAAAAGGGATAATGAAGCAGCTTGGCCTGGCCATTCAAGAAGATGCCGTTGGCAATATATTCGGGCGCTGGTGAGTTGATCTTTTGACTATTTTGGAAGCCTGTTTATTTGATTTATCTGGTTTTACAAGTTGCTGTCTATGTCAAAAAATTCTGTAGCAAATGATCTTTGGAAGGTTACTAATTTGAATAGTTGGGATAGCATATCTGGTTTGAATAACTTTTCTTTGCTCCAGTTACCAGCATTACAATTTCTTGGCATAATTGGAGGGGCCCCACTTGGCCAAATGTCTTATGAAATTAGTTTTGTTAGTGATCTATCTTCCAACCCTGATGCCGTTGATGTTTGACATCTCTCACTATCTTTTGGAGTTTCTATACTTATGCATAAAAGGAGCAATTTGTGCTGGAGTTATTATGCCTGTTGTAACATCGCATACATCTACAGGGAGGGTTCTGAAGCAGGACTAGGAGCAGTTGCAACTGGTTCTCATGTTGACGCCATCCCATTCTCAGGCAAATATGATGGGGTGGTTGGTGTCCTGGGTGCTCTTGAGGCAATTAGCATGCTGAAAAGGTACATATACTGCCTGACAAGTTTTTTACTGCCTTTTGCTCACATTGTCTATGTTGTATGCACTCTCTTTCATCAAATATTAATGTGATGAACTATCAATCGAACTTAGTTTGACTTAGTGGTTAGTGCATTGTACAGTTTTATCCCCATGCAATACTCGCAACATAGGGATTAGACATTCACAGTTTCATGTCACTATACAGCTTGAATATGTATACTGGTTTCAAGGAGATGATGGTCAGATTGTGACAGATGCTTTGCATAATTTTACACCTTTTGATATCACAATTCCAGACCATATAAGTATTAAGCATTATATTTTCCATCTTGTGACAAACATTGCATGTTTCGTCTGTGTTGCCACATATTTGAGGAAACAGCTAAAGCATATCTAGATGCTAGATTGGTTTCATTTTTGTGACGAAACAAACTCTTGTTGCTTGTATCATACAGGTCTGGATTCCAGCCAAAAAGGTCTTTGGAGGTTATTATGTTTACATCGGAAGAGCCTACAAGATTTGGAATTAGCTGCTTGGGAAGGTTTTGCCTCACTGACCATAACTTGAAGCTTATTATAAGCAATATTACTATTTCAGATTGGACTTATTGTTCCACGATCATGTTTTGTTGTTACTTATATTTTCACTCCTTGATAATTTGCAGCCGCTTAATGGCAGGGAGTGAAGAACTCGCTCAGGCCCTCAAAGAAACATTTGACAATCAGAATGTGTCATTTTTTGATGCTGCAGACTCTGCTGGCTATAAGATGCATCCTGAGGACCTACATAATGTGTTTTCGAAGAAAGACAAGTATTTTGCTTTTATAGAATTGCATATTGAACAGGGACCCATTTTGGAAAAAGAAGGTTGGATTCTGAGTTAATTAATAATTTTAAGGCTTGAAATTTCTCCTCTTACTCATATATGTTCTTACAACAGGTATTCAAATTGGCGTTGTTACTGCTATTGCTGCCCCTGCAAGTATTAAGGTGGAGTTTGAAGGAAACGGGGGTCATGCTGGAGCAGTGCTCATGCCTGCAAGGTTAACATCTCCATTCATTGTTCATCCATTCAGATTGCATTATTTGCCCACCACATATATATACATGGGGAAAAAATGTTTTGCAGAAATGATGCTGGACTGGCGGCAGCTGAATTGGCATTAGCAGTTGAGAAACACGTTTTGGAATCTGGATCAATTGATACTGTTGGAACAGTTGGTATGCTTGACAAATTGGTTTTGTTTCTATCATGCATATCATTTAAATTTACCCAACATTTATTTATGACCCACAAAGTAAATTTGGACTATATATGTGCCTCAACCAATTTGTATCATAGCCAAGTGAATAAAACATGCTGCTTTTCAAGCTTAGAACATTTTTAGTTCTGCATCCTCCTGAAATGCATCAAATAGAGAATGTTGCTGCACTTAAAAGTAGGAATTTTTTTATCTTTAATTACAAGCAAGAGACCATAAGCAAGATTTTCAAATGTTTTGCCTCGTCATAGACTAGATGCTCAATTAGAATTGTTTTGTTCTGTTTTATCATGAAAAGATATTTATGAAGCTCGGAGTTTTCAGATAGAATCTTAAGAAAATGGTTGATATATTTTCAGATTTTTCCCATAACGAATTGTTCTTCTTCAGGTATTCTGCAGCTACATCCAGGAGCTATCAATAGCATCCCAAGTAAATCACATGTGGAAATTGGTAGGAGGCTGTTTCTTTTGAACTGAAGTACGGTTATTCTCTGGAAAAAGTATCATCATGTTACAAGTAACGACTTCTTAATATCCTTTTTATAGATGTGAGAGACATTGATGAGAAGAGGAGGAATAATGTTATTGAGAAGGTTCGCCAATCCGCAATTGAGATATCAAAGAACCGTGGCGTGGTGCTGTCAGAGTTTAAGGTCATAAATCAGGATCCACCTGCTCTATCTGACAAATCAGTCATCAGGGCAATGGAATTTGCTGCAAAACAGTTGAATCTGGAATATAAGTTGATGATTAGCAGAGCTTATCATGATTCACTCTTCATGGCCAGGTCAAGTACAGGTCCCAACAGGGTTTCCCCAAATATTTTGATTGGCGATTTTTGAAACATGTGGTTTTTTTTTCTTAATTTCAAATAATTATATAGTTTAGTGAGCTATTTCAGTGAGTGTGATCATACTGACATGTTTATCAACTAACACGCAAACTCTCTTTGTTCTGCAGAATATCACCAATGGGAATGATCTTCATCCCATGTTACAAAGGTCTGTGCACACCATCATCACTTCATTTCCTATTGAAAAAAAATCCAGTAATCTAGATGCTATAATGTTCGAGATGATATAGTTTCTTATGCCAGTTTAAAACTCTGCATTAATTAAGAAAATAAACATTGTAATAAACAAATTTATGAACACCACAACAAGCTTCTGCAAAATGAAGAGTGGCTACTGAAGTCATCCTTCTGGGTTTTTTGCCGAGCCATCCTTCTGGGTTTCAGGTTACAGTCACAAGCCCGAAGAATATGCATCCCCGGAGGACATGGCGAACGGTGTCAAGGTGCTAGCCTTGACAATGGCCAGATTATCCCTGCAGTGAGCTCAAGCATGGAGGAAGGAATCAAGAGTTCAGAAGCACCCAAACACCTTCGTTTTCCAGCAAGTGAAACACGATGTACAGCAGTTGCTCGCATGGCCTTCTCCGCGTCAGACGTCGATGCAAAACAAAGCCATAGCTCATTCTTCAGGAATAAGAATAACAACATTTGGATGGTCAGAAAACTGGTCCGTATTTTTCAGAGAGGAAATAAAATAAATTTCTGATGGCGTCACCATGAATCTGAATGTATCATGCGTTCTTGCTTGATTTCCTAGCTTCCTTTTCGAAGGAAATAATAATAACTATAGTTGATACTAAAAAAATTCACAGAAAACATAACTTTTTTTTTTCAAACCGCCATCAATTTTCAGCGAAAATTTGTTGCGTCGAATAATCTCTTGTCAGCAATACCTTGCATTTCTTCATGCCTTGTCACATTATAAACCAAATTATGTTTTAATAATTATTCATTTTTACGATATATAGTGACTTATTGGTTCTGGTTTTATGGCCAACTACAGAAGTGTGACGAGAGCAATGAAGTTATGCTGAAAGTTAGTCAATGGTCATGAAAAAATTCATTTAACTTTATATGGAGATGTACAAATAGTGGTTGAATAAAATGATTTTCTCCTCATGTTGGAGTGTTTTAGACTTGCACTCCTATCTTTTTGCTTTTGTTTATGTTTATAAGTCAAAATTTAAATTTTTAACCTTTAATTTAGAGTTGATTTTAGGGTTTTTTAATCAAAGTTTATTTTTAGTCTTGTCTTTTGAATCTCTAAAAATAAATATATAAAATTTTTATTCACAAATTATTTCTCGTTTGTAAATATACCGACAATCACCTCGATGTTGTCTCGTTATCTTTGGACTATGTTTTAGCTGCAGCTCCTTTTATCTAACCTATAGTGCACCAACCGCGATCCTCACTTCTACATCCTCACCTCTTAGATCCAACGATACATAACAGTTTGTCTCAAAATCAAGAGCTTGGATTGTTCGCGTTGTCCCTCACCCATCTACCCTAGCAACGCGCCCTCGCCTTCCCTCTGCCCCAGCGCCGCCTGGCTCCGCCTCTCATGCTGCCTCCACATCGCTCGCGGCACCTCCACTACCAGCGCCGCCTCCGTCGTCGTCGTCGCTAAATTTTATATTATATACGTACATATATTATTTAAATTATAAACATGTGTGTTCATATTAACTTACAGGTAATTGCGGGAGCTATTTTTTCTACCCTATAGTGCACCAACTATAATCCTCACTTCTACATCCTCACCTCTTAGATCCAACGCTCCATAACAGTCTATCTCGAAATCAAATGGTTCAGATCGTCCGCGTCATCCCTCACCCAGTCTACCCTAGCAACGCGCCCTCCCCTTCCCTTCGCCCTGCTCCGCCCTCACGTCGCCTCCACACCGCTCGCGCCACCGCTCCTCCACCGCCTGCGTCGCCACCGTCGTTGTCGCCGCCGGCCCGCCGCCCTCCACGCCGCTCGCGCCGCCTCCGTCCCTCCTCTACCCCGTCCGTTCTCCCCTCCCCACCACCTGCACCACCACAGCCACCCCAACTAGTGCAAGCCAAATTTGGCAGATCCACCGCAACGCCCGTGCCGACAGATCCGCGGCGCCGTCCCTCCACCGCGCGACAGATCCGCGCCACCCTGTCCACAGCTTCACCATGCCGCCAGCCCCTCCACCGTGCCGTCCCGACGCCGTCGTCACCATCCCCGTTGTTGCCGTCGCCCGGCCACTCCCGTCGTCACCCCGCCATCCCCACCGGCGGTGAGCCACCCCTCCTATCTCTGCCGCCGCTGTGATGCCTATTAGTGGTTTGGTGAGTTTCTACTACGTTGCCTGAGTTTGTACTCCAATTAGGTAATTATGCATATTAAAATCTTGACCTGCAGACCTCTGCATGGCTCATCACATTTTGCTACCGCCCTGTTCTAGGAGGCTTGAGTCCAGATTTGAATGTTCCTTCATTGCTAGAAATCGCTTTCAATGCCAATACTGGAAGTCTTGTTAAGAGGTATAGGGTTTAGATATTAGAACTCTCTCTCTAAAAAAAAGAATCTAGATATTAGATATACATAACTGCCTCTCTTGTTTGGTAATTTGGTTCGTAATATTCCCTCCTTGCGTACTGGTTAGTATACTCTGGTTGAATTATTATTCTTGCTTGGATGATCATGTACCATAAGACCTCAACTCTATATGTATACTCTGTTTCTCTATTAGACCAAATATACTCTGGTCATAAAAATCACACAACTATACTTTTTTCCAAACTACTAAACAATTCATGTTTTTTTTTGCAAAATGTTACTTAGTGTTGGTTAATTCCCCTGTTTGTACTTAAACTGTATTTTTCAGGCCAGCTTATTTTTAGTTCTTTTTTCTTGATTTTTACGCACGGTTTATGAACTACTAAAGGATACGTTTTTTAAAAAGTTATATGTAAAAATGTTCATTATCTCATATTTATAAATAGATATTTACCTTTACACCGGGAAAGAACACAATTACATAAATAACTCTGTCTATCGCCAAGGTGGGAATGCTACGACCTTGGCTTGAAGCGGTGAGTGGTCGGACAGGACAACTAGATTACACATCTACTGTTAGCAGTTGCAACTTGCGAAAACAATACACTATACATGTGTTATCAAATCTTTGGCAATCACACCCTTCTCATATGGGGTCATGCAAGGGCGGAATTGGGCCTGAGCCCACTCTTGGAAACCATTTTAGTGGACTAATGCGTTCGGGAGGTAGGTTGTTAACCGACACAGAAAACACGATAATAGATTAATATATGATTAATTAATTATAAAAATTAGAAAAATGAATTAAGCTTAATTTTTAAAGCAACTTTCATATAGAAAATTCTAACAAAAAATACACCGTTTAGCAGTTCGGAATATATGCGCGTGAAAAACGAGAGAATCTGAGGTTGTAAGGGGGAAAGCGAACGAGACATAATACCTATATATATTTTCCAAAAGTTCATTTCCAAAAATATAAAACTCCAATGGCCCAGTCCTACTCGTTCGGGCGAGCCCCGCCCATGGCCTCTCAAAGCCCAGGTTCCCACTTTCCAGCCCAAATAGCCTATCACATAAGATAATACTAAAACCCTAATATATTCGTGTACTCTTCCCCTTTGTGGCAGCGGCGATGGCGCTTATCCACAGCAGCACCACAGCAGCGGCAGAGCAGCAGGGTGTTGCAGCGAAGCGGTAGAGTTCAGCGACGGAGCGGCATGGCGCGACACTCGGCCGGCGGCCCCCTGACCTATGTAGCTTGATTCCCAAAGCTTAACCCAATACAAGTTAAGTTTTTCTCAAAGCTTTCTTGAGAAATTTAATTGTATCTCACTCTATTTAGATGTCTTTAACAAAATATCACCCACTAGCATAGTAAAATATCACCCTTCATCTAACATTTTTTAACAAAATACCACCTCACCGTATTTAAAGGTGTATTCTCATTTTGTTTTCATCAAAAAAAATACACTAAATGTCCAGAAATACCCTCTTCTATTCTGAATAGACATACTGGGCCTACTGGCTGGACAGTAGCGTCGGCTCGTCCTCCCATCAGGCAGCCACGCCCGACGCCGCCTTCCCCCAGTTCCCCGCCGATCTGCACGGTCGCCGCTGCCTTCTCCCTACGCCGGACCCGTGGCCGCCGCCCCCTCCTCCGTCAGCGCCCCCCCCCGGCCGCCGCCGCCTCCCCCTGCAGCCGCGGCCAGGCTGCGTCCTCAGGCCCGGCGGCAGGTCGACGCGGCCACCCCCCTGCAGCCGCGCTATCCCCGGCCGCCGTGGCCAGCTCGCCGCCTCGGGGCGGCGCCGGCAATTCTCCTCCCCCTGGGCCCCGTCAGCGGCAGTACCCGGCCGTCGTGCTGCCAGCTCTCCTCCCCCGGTAAGCCCTATTTCAATTTTAGTGCTCTAAATTTTTTTGATTAGTTAGTATACTGCTACGATTTTAGTTAGTGCATTTCCCTGAATTTAGTGTTTAGTTGCATGGTAGAACCTAGAAATTAATTTTTGGAGTAAGAAATGACTTTAGTTGCCGCTTATTATACTGAATTTAACGTTGATGACACAAATTCATGTATAATATGATTTATTATATGATGATGAATGCCTGGGATTTAATTTTAATGTTTGCAAATCAGCTGAATGGATGCATTTTAATGTTTGCAAATAAGCTGAATGGATGCTCTGTCCACATGGGTGCTGTTTGGTTTTTTTGCTGGGCGTTCTTTCGGCCTGGAGGTGGACAGGCTGCCATGCTTTTAAATTGAGCAGGGGCATTTTAGCCATGGTGTTAGCTTATGTTTCTCCATATGGATACATTTTGTTCACAATATAAAAATATTATATTCGATGGTATCAGGCTAAATATATATGCAGATCATACTATTTGCACTTTACAATATAATATTTGATATATAACTTGAATCGATTTTAAGCCTGAATGCATTTTATATGATAATAAATTTAACAATCGATATAGTTGACACCAGGGTTTGCAAAACCGCGAAAACCACGGCGGTTACCGCGGTAACCGTGCTCTCCGCAGAGGCACGGTTTTGGTAAGCCGTGGTAACCGAGTTTAAATTTGAGGAGAATTTAAAAAAAATGAGGAAATTTAATGAAAAAAATATATGTGGTATATGTTGATATATGGTGTAGTTTTGTCAAAGAAATTAATGAAAAAATGTATTCCCAGCGTAATTAAAAATCATAAACGAGTATTTCGGGAAACAAAATTAAAAAATAGCCTATTGCAAGTAATATTTCACAGGAAGATGGTCAAGAATATTTTGTGTTGAGTCATTATTAATTTACACTAGACACTAGGGTACATAATGTTGAAATACAAATATACAACGATAGATATATGGAAAATATGTATAGAGGAAAATTATACGTGCATCTTAGTATGTGCATAATAGTTTTATTCGTAATAATGGGTAGTAGGTATAGTTGTGACGCAACAATCAAAATAAAGTTGTTATTACTTGTTATTGAAGTGAATTGTTTGGTGAAGTGTGATATGCTGGTGTATGTTTGTATGTTGCAATATTAAGAATTTAGAAAATGTCATGTGAAAATTTTCTTGTTTTCCTTATAACATGTCCTATTGTCATAAATATAGTCACAAAATACTTTCCTATTTTTTATGTATTTTTTAGATTTTTTAAAGTTTTTTTTATTTGACATCACACCCACGTTCTCCTCGCGGTAACCGCGGTTTCCTCACGGTAACCACGGTTTCGGCTAAAAAACCGCGCAGTAAGCCACGGTAACCGCCGTTCTCATGTGTTGTTCCAACAAGTAGGTACCGTGGTTTTCGTGGCTTACCGCGCGGATACCGCGCGGTAAGCCGCGAAAACCGCGCGAGTTTAAATTTAAATTTTTTGGATTCAAATTCATCCCGGTTTTTGCGGTTACCGTGCGTTAGCGTGGTACCGCGGTTTTGGCGGCTTGCGCGGTAAGAGAAACCCTGGTTGACACCGTAGCATTAGCACGAGCACGTTACTAGTGACACGGTTTTCTCTATTTTACTGTGAACTGCTGAGGTTTTCTCTATTTTACTGGACAAATACTAACAGTTAAAATAAAAAAAATCCAACCCGTAAACAGATAACGGTCGGGTTACCCGCTCCAGCCTACCCACCCCCGTCGAGCATTTCGTCGAACACTTGCCGTGATGCCACCGCCTCTCCTCCTCCCAGCGCCACGCTGCCCTAGCCCTGCCGCTGCGCTGGCGGCGTCCCGTTTCTCCACGGCCGCATCCTCCGGAGGAGGTGGCGGCAGCGGGCGCCCGACGAGGCCGCCCCCGCCGCAGCGGCAGCGCGGCAAGCCCGGGTTCTCGCGGCAGTCGGCCATCAAGAAGAGCTTCCAGCAAGAGCAGGTGGTGTTCTCCACGTCGGTTCCCCCTGACCCCACCGTCGCCGTCATCGGCGGCGGGGCCTCCGGCCTCGCCTGCGCCTCCTCCCTCGCCGCCCGTGGTGTCCGCACCGTCGTCTTCGACACGGTTCGCCTCCTCCCCACGGCCCTCACTCACTGCCTTCCTCGCCGCATGCGGGACTCCTCACCCTCTTTCTGCTTCTGCTTCTGCTGCAGGGGATGCACGGGCTAGGAGGGAGGATGGCGACGAGAGCGGTCGCCGCCGGCGACGCGCAGCAGCAGCAGGAACTGGTGTTCGACCACGCGGCGCAGTTCTTCACCGTGAGCGACGAGAGGTTCCAGAGGCTGGTCGACGAGTGGATTGGCAAGGGCTTGGTCCGTGAGTGGAGAGGCTTGATCGGTGAGCTCGACGCCGGTGGCCATTTTAGGCCTATACCTTCCTCGACACCACGGTACATCGGCGTGAACGGGATGCGGCCGCTTGCAGATGCGATTCTGCCTAAGGTATACCCATTGTGATATCTCACATTTGTTTTCTTGAGCAATATATCCGCAAAATGTTTGCAAGATCATATTCCATTCTAGATGCTAGAACTGAGAGCTTGACTGCAATACTCTCGTATTCTACTGTCAGAATTACCATTGATATAAGAATCTCAACTGTTAGATTAAAAATTCTACTACCAGTAGAAAAATTATTTTACTACCAGTAGTTGCTGTGGTAGTATTGAATTAGAAAAAATGAACGGTCTAGATTAGTTCTAGAATCAGTTGATAACATCGTAGAACACCTGTAGAACTGAATATTTATATTAGTATGAACTGTTGTCAGAGCTGATCTGAGATTCTGAATCACTCAGAAGTCTGAGCTGAAATTTTGATTGCTGTCATATTCTTGGGTGCTCATTCCATTGCTGAGTGGCATGTCAACCTGTGCAGAGTGACCTGGTTGAGGTCGTGCGGCGTTGTTGGATAAGCAAGCTTGAGCCGTTCAATGGCATGTGGCGCTTGTTTGAGAATGAAAAGCCTCATGGTCAATATGATGCAATTGTGATAGCACATAATGGTCAGTGCGAATTCTACACAGTATTCCTCTTATCTTTCTCTCTAGCTGGGTTGGAAGTTCAGGAGTTCAATCTTTTTTTCCAATTCGTGCCTTTTCAAAGAGTAGTTTCACAATAGTCCGAAGTATTGCCTAAAATGCCACATTGCCATGATTTAGGGTACAGTTTCTTATAGGAGTACCATATAATGACAATTATATTCCCGAATACTAAATAAGAGTGCTGCTTCCATTGAGAGATTACTGAGGGGGTTTGATTCTTGTGCTTGGATGGATATGGCTCATTTTCTTCATCTGCCAGTTTATGATTAGTATAGAAGGATTAGGAAAGTAATAATACCAGTTTACCACAAGTGCAATAAAGATATTATTGAATTCACAAAAGGAAGAAATTACTATGGACCATAGACAAGACCATATGCATTTTTTGTGTAAACATCATCATCTTGTGTTTCTGGAAGTCGCTTCTTTTAAAACCAGAAGCACATCGATGCCTAACCTCTCTTTAGTCACTAATCAGGGAAATGTGCCAATCGTCTGCTCTCTACATCAGGTCTACCACTACTGACAAGACAAATGAAGGTTACTGACACAACAAACTGAACTGAAAAGGCATATCCTTATCTTATAAGTTCTTACTTGAGTTTCATACCCTCTATGCTCAGAGATTACAGTTGAGTTCTGTCTGGGCACTCCTTGCGGCATTTGAAGATCCTCTCCCGATTCCACAAAGTGATCCCTATGGAACATTCGAAGGATCATTTGTGAAAGATGTCGATTCTCTCTCTTGGATGGCTAACAACAGTCAGAAACTTTTCCCTTTGCAAACCGGCAGACCTGAGTGCTGGACATTTTTCAGCACTGCTGCTTATGGAAAAAGGAACAAAGTTCCACAGGTGGCTTATTCGCTGAAGTTATTTGATATTTTGCTTTTGTTGTACCCCCTAGTTGCATGGCACTACACATCGTTACAATTAATTAAAAGACCACATTTTAAGATATTTTCCTAGACTCTTTTCCTTTTCTTCTGCTGAATTCTCTAAAATATATTTGATTGTTGATAACAGGAAAACATTCCAAAGGTCACGTCAGAAAAGGTTAAGGAAGACATGCTTCAAGGTGTAGAACTTGCTTTAGGACTATCAAGAGGATCTCTTCAGCAACCATTTTACACAAGAGTACAATTGTGGTAAGTAATGCATACCCTGAATCTCTTATATTTGGTTTATCATGTTAAAACGCAGTGATGAATTCAGTGCCCGAAACACAGGGGTGCAGCTTTACCAATGAACACTCCAGGAGTCCCATGCATATTTGATCCCCAAGGGCGAGCAGGCATCTGCGGTGACTGGCTTACAGGTTCAAGTATAGAAGCTGCAGCGCTGAGCGGAATGTCTCTTGCAAACCATGTAAATATTGCCTTCATTTCCTATCTGTTTCTGCACTCTATAGCATATCTCACATCTAGCAGTAAACAAATGAATTACTAATTCATTCTATATGAATTCATCCATTTATATGGTAGTTATCACAAATTCTATAATGCAGATCGCCGATTACTTTGCAAGCAGCGGTGAACGACCTGAGGAGTTTGCAATGGGTTTGCATGAGAACTTGAACCAGGTTGAAGGTCATGATATTGGTCAGTTCCCAGGTTTAGAGACTCAGAAACTGCAGGTAGCGGAAGCTCAGCTACAACCGAGTACATGAACTTTTTGATTTGATGATTGTGTACCGATCATTTCTGTAGCATGTAAAATTGTGAGCTGATTCTTTTGTGGCACAGAACGCGTATGTTGTAACCGGCACAAATGTACATCCACCATGTATCTGCTAGAATTTTTTTAAAGCTCTTAGAATTTTTCATCTACCTGATGTATCTTGCCTCTTGTTGTTTGGAAGGCTCTTAAATTCTCGGTACATATATTGGAAGAGCTGTAGTGTTCCTAGGTAAATCCAGTGTAATTCTTGATTCAAACAAGAGTGTTACTACTTCATCATCAAAATAACCAGAGCAAATACACCATTGCACAGCAATCAGAGCTACATGAAAAGAGCAATGCAAACACAGCATTACACAGCAACCACGGTACAGGAAAGAGCACCAATGTACAGAGAGAAATGGTGTTACATAAACAACAGGGCAGTAACCGATGAGTCATCATAACTTGCCATGTAACATCAAGAGTATCACATATAAGGTGGAGTAATCATCATGTTGAGCACATAATATTTCAAAGAAAATGGCATGCACTTTGCACTAGGTTTAACAAAATAATTCACTTTGCACCGGGTTAAGCCAATTACTTTTCACTCAACACCAGCCTATACGATTTGGTCTGATCCGACGAGCTGGTGCCCACATGCAGGTCCACCATGGCATATGATTGGCATACATAGTATAGTCAACATTATTAAATTACACCTAAACCAACAGCAGTATGTAGTATGACCAAGGTGCCCATCTGCAAAGAGGACGTTTGAATAGTAGACTCTAACTTCTAACTTTTCACAAAAAAAACTGCAGCTACTTCAGAACAACAGAATTGGGTTTTTTTTTTCATATGGGAGCAGCACAAGTAGTTCTGAAATGACCTGTTTGGTTGCAGCGGCTACAGTGCACAACTCTCTTGATTCGACCACGGTCCTCTGCACGGATTCTCTTCTTCCTTGGCCTCCCGGGAGGCCTCAGGGATTTTGGCGGGTTGATGATTATGTCTACCTTGGTCTCTTCAGCCTGGCCTTGATCAGATGTTTCGTTCCAGAGGGTTTTGTCTGGGATAGGGTGGATCGTTTGCGAGTACGTCTTGCGGTATGTCGCAACGGTGAAGCAACTCTCTGTATAGCGGTGGACATTCTGTCTGCAGGAGAGCAACGCTGCCACGCCATGAGCACAAGGCACACCATAGAGCTGCCACCCACGGCACAAACAGCACCTGTTGCGGATGTCCACGATATTAGTTCCCTCATGAGGCGAGATGACCTCAAATTCAGCCTCATTGGCTCGGGCAACTTGGTAGCCCCGTGCACGCTCAATTGCTTCTTGCACACGTCGCTCCGCTGCAGGCACAAGGATAGTTGTCCACTGCATGCTTGCTTCACGCCGTTCGTTGAACCATGTCATTAATTGGCGTCGGATACACTCCATCATCTGAATTATGGGAAGGCCTGAAGCATCCAATATCCAAGAATTCAGTGATTCTGTGATATTTGCTGTTAGGTGACCATACCGTGTCCCCTCAAAGTAAGCTGTGGCCCAAAGGCGAGGAGGTAGGCGTCTTATCCAACAAACAGCTTCTGGGGACGTGTCCTCTATCTCTAGTAACTTAGTTTCAAATTCTATCACAGTCAGTGCATTAGCAGCCTCCCAGAGAAGGTTGACAAGCACTGGGTTATTGAACTCCTTTCGGAAAGTTTCACTGAGACTGCGCATGCAGTGCCCATGGAATGCAGTTGGGAATTTGAAGTCAACTCCATCAATTATTCCCTTGCGTCTATCAGACAATATAGTGAGTCTTGGCATGTTTTCTGTGTTCTTCTCCAGCAATTCGTGCAGCTCAGACAAAAACCATACCCAATTCTCATCAGTTTCCTCATCAACCACACCAAACGCCAGAGGAAATAGGGCACCATCACCATCAAATCCTGTGGCAAGAAACAAGGTGCCGAGATACTTATTTTTTAGAACGGTTCTGTCAAGCCCAATGAGTGGACGGCATGCATTCACAAAACCATATATTGATGCATGGAATGATATGAAGAGTCGACGGAAGCAGTTATCATCCGGATTCCCATAGACACGAGCTATGCTTCCTGGATTTGTTCTTTCAACTTGCCTACAATACTCAGGAAGGAGCCGATACCCTTCCTCAAAAGACCCCCGAACTGCTGCCATGATCCGCTCCTTCCCTCTCCATGCTTGCTTATAGGATAACGTGATCCCATGTGACTTGTGGATTTCTTCCAAAATTTCCTTGGGCTTGCAGTGTGGGTTCTCACGTAGCCTCTCTTCGACAGTATTTGCAACCCACTGCACAGATGCCTGCTGGTGGCCTAGATGGTTTATTCCCACACAACTGTGGTTGTCATGGATAGTTCGGATGGAGAAAGTGGGCACACCAGGGAGCTTAGCAGCATGAATGCGCCATGGGCAGCCCTCAGCAGCACACTTAGCAGTGAAGCGTGTCTTATCAGACTTCACCGTTTGTATCTCAAAATGGCAGGCAATGGCAGTGTTGCGGATGGCTCTGCGGCAACTCATGACTTCAGGGAACTCCTGCCCCACCGCAAGCTGAAACTCAGGGCTGACAACCATCTTCCGTGACTGAACAACAGGGGCGACCGCAAGAGGGCCCTGCGAATAGTCATGTGCTGGCTGGAGGGCGAGCTCGTGGGCTTGCTCAAGAGACAGCTGATCCATATTCTGGTCGACATCAAGGTGATGCGCATCCGTGAGCGTCAGCTCATGATTCTCCGTCATGGCAAGCCCATTATGGTCTTGACCATCCAGGGAGTGCGGATCGTCATCGTGCCCCTGCCCCAACGCAAGCTCGCTGGTGTGGCCATGGTGGTCATGCCCTAGAACCAGCTGGCTATCATGGTGGTGCCCGAGACCCAGATCATGATCATGCTCGTGCTCGTGCGACTGCCCCAGAACAAGGTCATGGTCATGGCCGTGGCCGAGGCCAAGCTCGTGGCTGTGCCCGAGCCCTAGCCCGTGGTCTTCCTGCCCAAAGTCATGGTGGTTCTGCCCCAGCGCCAACTCGGGGTTCTCGCCGTGGCCGAGAACCAAGTCGTGGTTGGCCATCAGCGATCACAGCCAAGAAAACTCAGAATCGCAATCTCCCGGCGATCAGTGGCTGACCTGACGTCCGGCATGGAGAGGGGGGCTCACCTGAACCCCCCACCCAAATTTCTCTGCAAAAGAGGGGGGAAAAACGAACTTTTCGTCAGCGCCGCATCCCGCATCAAAGAAATCAACCCGGATGAGTCGAACCCCAATCCCCCAAGCCCAGATGAATCCCCAATCCACTCCACATGAAAGAAATGAGCTTCCGAGGAGGGGCACGAGAGGGGATGGACTAATAAGTACCTCCAATTCGATTTGAACCCGAGGCGCTACGGGAGGAGGCCGACGGGATGACGAGACCGCCGGCGTCGCGCCCCCCGCACTCCTCGTCGGCCGCGCTAGGAGGAGGAGGAGGAGGAGGAGGGGCAAGAACCGGAGAAAAGGCTAGCTAGGGTGCGGGGGCGGTGATCTCCTGCCGCCCCGCGGCGTGGCCTGGTCGCCGGAGCGGCTGCGCGCGGCGGTGAGGGGGGAGAAAGGCGGCGGCCGCGGCTGGCTCCTCCTCCTCCTCCTTGGTCGGCTACAGATCGGAGGAGATTTGAGCGAGCGAGAGGAGAAGAGCGACGGTGGGGGAGAAGAGAAGGGAGGAGAAGAAACAGATTTGTGGGGTAGAGGGGCATTTCGGGCATTCTACTTGTCATCTTTTTCTTTACCATCTTAAAAAAAATCATTCAAAAAAGAAACTTTATTTCGAAAAAAAACAAACTTTGATGTAATTTCGTTTTATTTGAAACTGAGATGACACGAAAAGCCCCACCGTGGGTGTATTGGTGGATGCCAGCTTATTGCATGACACATTTTAAGTGTGTTTAGTTTATCGACGAAACTAACCTCTATTAGATGGATCTACGGTAGTTAACTTGTCATGATTTTGACAGCGGAATAAGCATTCAAACTTTACCGCAAAAATATTTATAAGGCACACGTTGATATGGATCCGAACATTCTCTTTAGGCCAAGTCAGCAGCTGAGAAATTTTTCGACAAAAAAAAACATAGTGTAAAATGAGGATTGACTTATTTATTGCGCATAGACAAAAGAAGAATGTTTTTTTAGGAAACTGTTTCCCATCTCTATTTTGGATCTAAGCTACGGTCTTTACAATCGAAAATAATGACATTGTTTTCAACGGCCATAAAATCAGTTAGTGGTAGGATATAAACAACAATAAAATTAACTCGATACAAGCTAACCATAATCATCATTAGTCTTAAAGTTATTGTCACGAAAAATAGATGCAACCACTATATCAAAGATGAAAACTTAATTTATTCATCACAACTTTATTCAAACATGATTTTTAATGTTAAATGTGATACTTGACTTAGTCAAATATACTAACTCATTTCAAAATGAAAACATTTCTTATTTGTTTAGCAGGGAATAAGGTTTTGAAGAAAATACTATCATGCACCTAGAAATGGATTGAGATGAAAGAGTAAGGGGTGGTCGTTTGGCTTATCGAGGAGTCAAACATCATATTTGCAAATAGAAAAATAATTATAAAAAATTTATACAAGTGTTCTTAGCTATTTAAAAGCCTATACTAGAAAATAAACTACGATGAAAAAAATCTATTCTAGATTTAAAATTAAAAATTTAAGTTTTGACTTATAAGCATAAGCAGAAGAAAACGATAGAGTTATAAGTAGGAGTAAAACGATAAGACTCTTGAAATGGAAATGATTGACGTGACAAATAATATTACGAACAATGCTAGAATTTTCATATTTTGATATAGGATTCAAATTTTAGAATACTTGTATTTTGGAATATAGTAAGTACTTACATTTCTGGATAATATTGGGGATGATTGTATGGCTGACATATTTGTAAACGAAAAATAATTTATGAATAAATTTTATATACGTATTCTCAACGATCTAAAAGTTAAGGCTAGAAAATAAACTACAATAAAAAATCTCTAAAATCAACTTAAAATTTGAGGTTGAAAATTTAAATTTTGGTTTATAATTATAAGTAGGGTGCGGAAAAATAATGCTGTAAGTGGGGGTAAAGTGATAAGACTCTTGAAACAGAAATGATTGTTGTGAAAAATAATA